>NC_084841.1:18831333-19139742 GCF_033115175.1 Lepus europaeus
GCCACTGCTGCAGGAGGAGACTTAGCCAAGTGAGCCACAGCGCCGGCCCCTTTTCCCTCTTCTCTCCTTCACTTTTGAGTGAACATATCTTTAATTTACACTGCAACCAAAGGCTTAATATTGCAATAAATAAATAGTTCAAGAAAAAACACAAAGACTCTAGTGGAAATATAAGCAAGAATTATAAACAAACGTCAAATGGAAAATCTGAGGAGGCACTGACTACAATACTCAGTGCTTCTCAGAACTGCTTGCTGTATGTCCAGATCCCAGCACTCCTTGGGGATTTCAGTTCTCTAATTCTGGAATTGGGGAGATGTGTATTTTAAAGAGAAACTTACAAAATTCTGATGACTAGTTAGGTTTTAGAAGTGATCTTGTAAACCCGCAGGGAGCCATTTAATAATTTTAATGAAAATCATTTTAGAAAGATCTTTCTAACCATAAGCATTTATATTGGTTTTGTTGAAGTTACTAGTCTAAGAGATCTACACTGAGTCACAGAATCTGGACTTAGTCATTGGAGGAGCCATTCTCAATAAGACTAAAAGATAAATAAATGCTTAGTAACAAATACAATCAGCAGCCTCATCAATGTTTCAAGTAAGTTATCCTCATGCCTTTTTTTTTTTCAGCCAGACCGAATTTATTCAGAGAAAATAAATCCGTAGAGCTGGGTGACAAACTGCCTGCATGTATATGATGCAGCATGTGGCAGATTATTACTCAATTGTGGTTTTTTTAATATCTTATTTATTTATTTGAGAAGTAGAGGTACAGACAGATATGCATGGAGTAGCTTTCATGATTTTTTCTCATTGTGAGTTACATATTTTGAAGTTATCAGTAAAAAATAAAAATGTTGGTTTCAGTTAAAAAAGAGATGAAACAGAAGGAAAGAAAGATGTACAGAAAGATCTTTCTTCCACTGGTTCACTCCCCAAATGGCCACAACGGCCGGAGCTACACTGATCTGAAGCCAGGAGCCAGGAGCTTCTCCCTGGTCTCCCATGCTAGTTCAGAGGCCCAAGCATTTGGGCCATCTTCTACTGCTTTCTCAGGCCATAGCAGAGAGCTGGTTTGGAAGAGGAGCAGCCCAGATTGCTGGATTGGAACCAGCACCCATATGGGATGCTTGCGCTACAGGTGAAGGATTAATTTACTGTGCCATGGCACCAGCCTCTATAACTCGTATTTTCTATGATCTTATAGGAATGGCTTTCTCCCAAATGAAACTGTCCATGGACAACTGTCTTTTGTTTTTCTAAAGCTCATATATGACTGTATAGCAAATATTCAACATATATTTGCTGAATTTTAGAAAAGGCTGTATGGAAATACACATATACATACAACTGTATATCTATATCTACGTATGTGTGTGTGCATGTGTGTGTGTTTTAACGTATTACCTTATACTTATAATTCGAATCTGTTCTTGCTGTGTAAGAAACATGTACAGAATGTATTTTGTATCTAATCTGGGTTGTGTTGTGCCACAAGGGATTATGTAATCAAAAAAGTTCTAAGATTTTGCTTATATAGGGCATGTGTTCACAATATTCTGAGATCAAATTAGATTTTAGATATAATTCTAGAATACACTCATTCAGGGGCTTTGTCAGCCTCCACAAACTCTCCATCTGATCCTAGCCATTAAATTTTCCCTTTAACTTAACTATGTTAACATGATTCCTAATTTACTCTCTTGAGCCAAAGGAGTCCCATACTGCTTGTCTGTTTTAGTGTTTAATTGCTTCACAGACTCCCAAATTGAATTCTGCAGCAATTTACGTTGCTCTCCTGGTAAAACAGTGAGTTTTCAGCATGATTTAAACAAAAATGGAAATCATGACATGAAGAGAACTTTATGCTAATGAGTCTAAAAGCAGAGGTTTCTGAAACTCTCTATCCTCTCACTTGAATTAGTAGCATGAATTAATAGTGAGTTAATAGAGTAGAATTACGTGAGCAGGTTAAAGTAGCATTTCAAGGAAGGAATGGCTAAGAGCAGTTAAGACACATCAAATTTGTCTTTTCCAAGATTGTCTATCTGAGGAATTATCATCTCCTGTTGTAAGTGATTCAGGTAATACACGGATCTTCAAAATGTTCATGGAAAAATGTTCTATGAAAAAAATTGCATTAATTTCAAAATAATTTTCCCTAAAATAAATATTTAATCTCATTTTGATGGACTTTCTGAAATGCCCTTGTGTTATAAATTCTTTATATAGTTTTCAACTCGTTCCTATTTTAAGCTTTTTCTATAATGTAATGAAATTGACTAATAATGGTGCATTCCACTATGTTCAACTTCTATTTATAACTATTCTGTTGTGTAAGATATGAAATCTTGATTTTTCTTTATCTCACCAAGTTACAGATGTAATTATCAAATCAAATTTCAAAATAAACTGGTAACATTTTTAAATTAAATAACTCTAAATTTTAATTACAATGATTATAATATAATAATTTTCACAGGGAAGGTGTCCAATTGAAAAAAATGAGTCATATTTAGCATTCTGAATTTTTGCATATTCTGAATCGGTCCCTAAAGCTAATGGAACAAAGACATTCTAAATTGTACTCAATAATCACGACAAATTAGAAGCAAATTTAATTTTACAAGCATAGGGCCATAGTTGCAAATCAAGATAACAAGAGTAAGTGTTGAGACTGAAATGGACTGGTTTTTACTCTTTGGAAGACAAAGTCTTTCATCTGGTGTACCAGAGCCCATTCAGTTGAAATCTGATTAGAGTAAGGTAAATCTGAACAATCTTTTATATAAAATTTCCCAGATAAAAGTGCTATCATTTTATTTTAATCCCTGTTATTTTAATCAATGAACTCCAAAACTGAAAGCTGATTAAATTTGTAAATGTACACATAGTTTTGTAAATCAATGACTTAGTCACAAAATTCTTGCCCTTCCTAATTCATTTCATCTGATTGTTTATTTGTATTATATTTCAGAAAGTTGCTAAGCTATGATAATGAACTCTTAATATCATAAAAATCATATAATTCACTGTCCTATGAATGAAAATGTTCAATCTCTGCACTACCTTATAGCAAGGCTTCTAGTTGCATATAGCTGTTGCTCACTTTGGGATATGGCTAGAGTGACTGAAAAAGTGAACTTTTAATTTAAATTTAAATTCAAGCCTCATGTGGTTTATAACTACTGTGTCTATGGGTTTACTATCTCTGAAAAAATTGCATGGAGTAGCTTTCATGATTTTTTTCTCATTGTGAGTTACATATTTTGAAGTTATCAGTAAAAAATAAAAATGTTGGTTTCAGTTAAAAAAGAGATGAAATGGAAGGAAAGAAAGATGTAAAGAAGAAATGAAATGAGGTAGGAAGAGAGAAAGGGAGGGAGGAAGGAAGAGAGAGGAGGTGAGGAGTAGAGTAGCAGTAATGGATGGAAGTAACAAAAGAAACATTCAATCCATGTGAAAGTAAACAATGCTTCCATTTATCCTAAATATTACAATGAATAAAATTAGTTCAAATCTTTATTACAAATTTCCGAAACCACTCATCTGTTTCACAGAACACCCAACACACTATGAACCATCTACAGCAATTTGTAGTTTTGCATTTTTCAGAAATTATTACTAGTCAATTGACAAGTAGGAAGTTATAGACAGGGAAGCAGAAAATTCTACACCTTCCTCTTCCATCTTTCATGTAAGGTACAAATACTTTATCAATAGAAGTTGCTGTACTGATTTAAAAATATTTTATCCATATTTCCATATTGTTATATGTGTCATATGATGCTTAAAAATAATGATAGTTTTATATAAAATAAAAAGAGGACACACATGTACACCTAAGAATAAAATGCCTTTACCTGTTGTGCAAAAGCATTCTTGGGTTTATACACTAGTTTAAGGTCCAGAGCAATTTACTCAATGCATTTCTGGAGTGTAAGCAGTGGAACTGCAATCTTTTCACTTTTGGTTAAATCACTTAAGCAATTAGTGTGACCGCTTAATTTCAAAGAGCCGTAGTAAATCAGGTCTCATCATTTATAATAGCCTTATCTTTATACATGTCATGCTTACCAAAGTGTGTTTATGTCTGTTTGTATGTGTGTATTTTCTGGCTCTACTACTGGGATTGCTATTATTGGAATTTTACAGAATGTATATAAATAAGACATGAGTATTTCAAAAACCATAGAAGATTTGAAATATAATTGTGTTTGAAAATAATTTCTTCATTATTTGATCAAAATTGGTGTTCCAACTCATTTAAATCTACAAAGTGACTCATGTTTAGAAACTATTTTGCCTTTAACTTTACCAAGAAAATAAGACAAGCCAATGTAAGAAGCTTAAAATTATAACCTCTTTTCATCACTATGTCCTTAGACAGTTGTCTTCCTATTTACTGTAATTCTTTTGTCAAAAGACCTCCTTTCTTAGGAATTACATCCACTCTTGGCATTTCACACTTTATAATATTCTAAAGTGATCATGCTAGTTCCTCCCAATGGTTATTTCAATTTAAAATTTTACTTATTTGATAGGCAGTGTTACAAAGAGAGAGAGAGAGAGAGAGAGAGAGAGAGAGAGATTTTCCATCCATTGTTTCAATCCCCAAATGGCCCCTTTCTGTATAACTCTATCAAATAAATGCATAAAACCTTTAAAAATATTAATAGCTAACATTGACTATTTGACTTTATGTGCTAAGCACTGAATTTATAGTGTTGATATTACATTTCTTAATATATATCCTAGAATGTTAAGCATTGAATAGGTAGCTATTTTAATTTTCAGTGTCAATCTTTTACAAAAGTTGTAATTGTGAGTAGAGATTTTGATTTTAGTTATTTTCAGGATTTCTACTTAATCTAATTCACTAGAGATAACAACCTGACTCAATACAGCTTTACAAAAACAAATTTTCTCTATGGAATATGAAAATGTAGCATTCCATTTGTTATTGAATACATGACCAAAACCAAAATTTCTTCATGTGTGAAGCCAAAAGGGAGCTGAAAATAAGATTGGTAATAAGATATTGATTCCAAAACAGCCTGTGGCTTTCTGAAGCAGAGAGGGACTTCCAGCCAGTCAAAACTAAAGTTTCAAAACTTACCAGAAAACTCATTCCTATGATAGCATGGGAGTTGAATACAGATGTACACTATACATGTGTGGAAGCACTCAATAAATACACTGATAGATATCATGAACCACGATTCTTTTAAATAAGTTGAGACTTGGGGCCCGCACTGTGGCGCAGCAGGTTAACGCCCTGGCTTAAAGCGCCGGCATCCCATATGGGTGCCAGTTCGAGTCCCGGCTGCTCCACTTCCAGTCCAGCTCTCAGATGTGGCCTGAGAAAGCAGTGGAAGATCACCCAAGTTCTTGGGCCCCTGCACCCACGTGGGAGACCCGAAATAAGCTCCTGGCTCCTGGCTTCGGATCGGCGCAGCTCCGCCGTTGCAGCCAATTGGGGAGTGAACCATAGGATGGAAGACTTCTTTCTTTCTCTCTCTCTCTCTCTCTCTCTCTCTCTCTCTCTCTCTCTTCTCCTCTCTCTGTGTAACTCTGACTTTCAAATAAATAAATAAATAAATAAGTTGAGACTTTACTACAGGCAAGTCCCAGAAAAAGTGCCTTGACCCCCAGGAATCAGACTCTACTGAAAACTAAGTGTTACAAATCCCCCTAAATATATATTGGCATGAAAATGTCAAGAGAAAATATGTTGAATCATTTAAAGTATAGTAATTCAAAAAGAACCAGAGCATGATACAATTTAATTACATTTTTTAAATTAGCAGAGGGAATTGCGGTACAATCTAGGGCAATGTTCTGAGTCATACAGACTCATTTATTGAAGGTAGTAATGCAAGGTGCAGGGGTGTAGGACTGCGTGTGTGTGAAAACTTTAGAAAGCAGGTGAGATGTGAGGTCCTCAGTGCTCAAGCTAGAGACAATTGGAGAACAAACTGATGAATTCTGGAAGAAAGCAAAAATGAAATGATCTGCAAGCCCAGAAGTTGGGGTTAGATCTGTCAGAGTGACAATGAACAGAGAGAAAAAACAGAAATGAATAAAAACTCAGAGAAATAGACAAAAAAACAAAAACTGTGAATTCTTACCACGAGTTCTCTGCAAAATCCAAGACTGTGCATATAATAGACACGAAGAAGCCAGAAGACAGCAGTCTACAGAAGGATAAACAATTAAGTAATGATCAGTAATTTTGGATGCCAGCAAATATAAAATCAATTTTAATCTGAACCAAGAAGCACTAACTTTGGTCCAACAGCACTTAACATTTTAGCCAAGAGTCCCAAGGACCACATCCAGTTGCCAAGGCTAAAAGGAAGGAAAACAAATTTACATACAGCTAAAATGAGTATGCTAACTCTCTGTAGGATTTCATTATTGAGGTCAGCACCGTGGTGTAGCAGGTTAAGACTGCCTGCAATGCCAGCATCCCACATGGTGCCAGTTTAAGTCTTGGCTGTTCCACTTCCAATCCAGCTCCCTGCTAATGCACTTGAGAAAACAACAAATGATGACCCAAATCCCTGAGCCCCTGAACCCACATGGCAGACCTGAACGAAACTCCTGGCTCCTGGCTTTCATTTGACCCAGCCCCAGGGCCACTGCAGCCATCTGGGGGAGTGAACCAGTGGATGGACGATCTCTATATGTCTCTCTCCTTCCCTCTCTGTAACTCTTTCACATAAATAATATGAATCTTTTCAAAAAATGATTTAATAACTAATATTCAAAACGCTGGGTTGAAGTAGGGAGAAGGGCAACAACAACATTAACTCTCACTAAAGGACATGTAACTCCCCCTCCCCACCATTTCCTCTTTTTTTGTTGAGACCCTTGGTACAGGAACCAAGGTAAACCTCCCCCAGACTCCTTGCAAAGCAACTGGCAAAATAGATAGGTTGCTCAGGGCAGCTTGTGAACCAAATAAGAGGAAAGTTCTCAGCAGCTTCTAAAAGCCCTCTAATCCCTACTTCCCTCAACTGCAAGCCCCCTACCTCCCACCAGCCTCAGATTTCCTCTTGAGCCAGAAAAAGGCCAAGGCCTACTGTTCACAGTCTCTTTGTAACAACAGACTGTCGCCACCTCTTTGATTCAATAAAGCAACCTGTTTCTGTTGAGGTTGGCTCCCATCTCCTTTTTCTGTCTCACTTTTCTAGGGGTACAAAAAGCCAGAATCCCAAACTATTCCATCGTCCAGATTATCTATAAATTTTAGAACATGGGGGTGGCGTTGTGGCGTAGTGGGTAAAGCCACAGCCTGCAATGCCAGCATCCCATATGAGCACCGGTTTGAGACCCAGCTGCTCCACTTCTGATGCAGCTCTCTGCTATGGCCTGGGGAAGCAGTAGAGGACGGCCCAAGTCCTTGGGCCCCTGCACCCTCGTGGGAGACCTGGAAGAAGCTCCTGGCTCCTGGCTTCAGATCAGCTCAGCTCTGACCATTGCAGCCAATTGGGAGTAAAGCAGCGGATGGAAGACCTCTCTCTCTCTCTCTCTCTCTCTCTCTCTCTCTCTCTCTCTCTCCTTCTCTCTCAGTGTAACTCTGACTTTCAAGTAAAATAAGTAAATCTTTAAAAAGAATTTTAGAACACTAAGTCTGGCAAAAGAAAAACAAATAAACTAAGAACAAAACAGAGAGAAGGAAGAATGTAGAAATAAACTAACATAAATTCTAGATAATGCATTATGGAACAGAAATTTAGGTGTATATAGTCCATATGTTGAAGAACTATACACAACTCCGGAGATTCTATAAAAGTAATCATACTCCAATTTATTTTTAGGTATTTCATGATTTTGTTACTCTTTTATGGAATATTTTCCATTCTATATTATTTTTGGATTTTAATTGATTTCATGGAATCTAATGTTGTTTACTTTTTTATTTATTTATTTATTTAGAAGCCAGAAAGAGAGACACAGAGACAGATAGAACTCCCAGCCGTTCGTTCATTCCCCAAATGCCTACAACTTCCAAGACTTGGCTAGGCTCATCACACTCTGAAGTGAATGCCAGGGACTCAAGTACTTGAGCTATTACCTGCTGTCTTTCAGAGTGGACATTAGTAGGAAGCTGGAATTAGAAGTGGAGTCAGGACTTGAAGCTAGGCACTCAGATTCTGGATCTGGGCATCACACGTATTGTCTTGATCACCAAGCCAAATGCCTACCCCTGAAGATATAAAATTGACCTTTGCATATTGATCTAAATCTTGTGACCTTGATATATTTCCAAATCAATACAAATTGCTTAAATAGCCTATTGGATTTTTTCTGAGAGCAAAGGGAGACTTTAGGGTGCTGGTACTTTTTTTATATGTAAAATGTGTGAATGTGTGTTTCTTGTTTAGGTTTATTCATTTTATAGAAGTGTCCTTGAAAAATGTAAAAACAAAACAGAAGGAGTTATCAAAACATGAATGAAAAGTGTGTATTATGGAATGAACAATGCATCGATTTCTAAAATAATAACACTAAAAGTAAATACTTTTTAACTTCCTATCTTCAATGAGTTTTCAAAGTTTCATGGTATCTATAAATAAGTCATTTACTTGTTGCAAAAAGTTGAATCAATTGTAAACTTTATTGAGATACTTTTAATACTTAATTTCCTCTTTAAAATAATGTTTATAAAATATTTATGTTACCCCATTTTATTCAAATGCTTTGGAACCTTGTTAAACATTGGTATTCTGAGTCACAGGATATATGGCAATATAAGTAGCTGTTGTGTGTAAGTGTGTGTGTGTGTGCGTGTAGGCTAGTAAATTCATGAATAAAATTTTTCACTGAAATTTTATGTATGAGCCTCTAAAGGGCATTGATAAATTATCTAATTTTTCCTAGATGTCTAAACTTTAATGACTTTCTTGAGATTAAAAATTGGTTTCTTTCTTTAAAAGATCACCTTTGTGTAATTTAAACTAGTCTTAAAAATTATTATAGTGGAATTGGCTTTGTGGTGCAGTGGATAAAGCCACCGCCAGTGATGCTGGCATACCATATGGGCACCTGTTCGTGTCAAGGATGCTCCACTTCTGATACAGCTCCATGCTAATGCACCTGGGAAAGCAGAAGAAGATGGACAAGTACTTGGGTCTATACACCAATGTGGGATACTTGGAAGAGGTTCCAGCTTCCTGGCTTCACTCTGGCCCAGCCCCTAGCATTTGCTGCCATTTTGGGAGTGAAACCCCAGACAGAAGATCTCTCTCTGTCTCTCCTTCTCTTTGTAACTCTTTCAGATAAATGACTTTTTTTTTTAACAAATGATTGCAGTTATTCTCTATTGCAACTAAAATTATTGATCAACTATTTTTATTTACATTGTAGACATTAACTCTAAGAGGAAAACATACATTAATTTTCTCTTGTGTATAACAATGATATTAAAATTCATTCTAGTATTTTGTTTATGATGTTTCTCATATATGGAAAATGCAAATATTTATTCTAAGAATTCAACAGACTTGGTTATATGTATAATGCTATGAGTTATACTTCTAAGCTTAAAAATATTTTTTATGTCTGAATGCTTGGGGAACAAAAACTAACCCATAAAATAAAATAAAATAACAAAAACATGTTTTCTCAAAGCAGAAAATTCCTAGAGAATTACCAAACCAAGCTAGGGCAAAATAACAATGCAATACTCCACACTTTTTCAACCTGATTCCTTCTGTTTGTAATCAGTTTGTAAGACAGTTAGAAGAGAAAGAGATTCATGCATTTAAAAACAGATATCAATTTTCAATGGATTTATAAAGTTCCAGTAGTTTACAAGACCTTCATGTTCCTCCAACTTTATGAGTGATCTCAACACTGACATTGGAAATCACCTTCCTTAAGTTTTCATTGATCCATAAAGATTTAATTGCTCCATATGTTACAAATTCACTGCTAATTCACTGGTAACTGAAGTGTAATCAGTAGTTTGCATTTTCCTGATTACCATATTTCTTTGGGAATATTTCATTAATGTTTTAAAATCATTGAAAAGTGTTTTGTAATCAATAATGGTTCCCTTCTTCCCTTACTTTACTGTCAGTACCCTCTATTGTGCCATTCCATAGGATGATTATGGACCTTGGAGAACAGTTAAATTGAAAGATTTTCTTAAAGCTTTATTTGCTCAAGTGAATTCCACTTGAATTTTTTTCCAACAGTTTTTTTTCCAACTTGTTGTTCCAAAACAACAAGTATATTGCAAGAGAATCACAACTGGTTGACATGCCTCTTCACCCTATTTAATGAGAAGTTAACATGATATCACTTGTAAGGCAAATATTACTGTCATTGTATGCGCACTACTCACTGAGGCTTATGATTCTGTCTGCATATAAATGTACAGCATCATATTGTAGAAATGTTCTGGCAGTGATTATGTTACTCCTGTTAACACCAAGGAAAGTTACATGAAAGAATTTCTGTTTTACAAGTAAAAATACATTTAATTTAGTCATCTCCATTTATTATTTTTTCATGAAATTAACTATTTTTGTTGCAAAATATATACCTCAGAATGTATAATTTGATGAACACAGGAATTAAAAGAAAACCTATTTAAAGACTATCTAATTAAGATGGTTCCCTCTTAATCATGAATTCTCTTAAAAACTTGCTTTACTTCTTTCCCAACAAAATTACACCTTTTTAGTCTCCTCAACTCAATGTGCAAAACCCAAGAATATGCTTTGGATCACTCTACAGCCAATTTCTATAACATTATGGGTGGAATTAAAAAGGGAACCTCATATAAGCAGTAAGTTAGATATAATATTTTTTGGATAGATACTATAGGAAAACACAGCCATGATCTAAACCCCAATACATCACTGAAGTGTTTAGAAATATAATGGAGTTCGCCACGAAATAATAACCTCTCCTAAGAAAATTCCATTATCATTTTAGTTTGAATCTTGGGAGAATATATGAAACCAAGTTACTCTCATCAGATGTTGAAGGCATCTTATTGTATGCATTGAAGTATTGACCCAACACACTAAATGAGAAGTAACAGTGTCAGGTTTGTGAAGACCCAAGTGCAAGAGAGTTCTAAAGAAGTACAAAGAATAGTGTTAACAGGTCTATCCTTTGGACTAATTGCTTGAAACAACATCTAGGGTGGGATGCAATTCCATGAATTCAAATGGAGTGTGTCCAATGCTCCGCTCAAAAACAAATACACACACACACACACACACATATATATATATAGTTTAAGAATGCCTGGCAATAGGCTTTGTGTCTGTCAAAGCCCATTATAGACTGCTAAAAATGACTTGTTACATGCTCTGGATCCAATTATGATGGAGCATTAGATGATGGATTGAGCAGGTTACCAAAACTGGGTTTTCGCACTTGCAAAATAACAGGATAAGACAGTGAGTAGAAAATGATCGAAATACAGAAGTGATATATTGTACACTGCACATAAAATTTATACCATGAATTGGACAGACAGGGGAAGTTGCAGAAGCAAGTGGCTAAGTCTATGAAATCCAACACCAATAAGCAACGTTTCAAATTTTATCTGTCCCTTCAGTTTGCATTAATAAAAGTGGGACTTATAGTAAGAATATATACGTCATATTGGTAGTTACAAATGTCTTGTCCTTTAGGTCAAGCATAGTTAAAGAAAAAAATGAGGTGATATTGAAAAGGATACTTGAGAGAGGAATGTGAAAGGACCTGTGAAACAGACCATGCAGTGTGAATTTATTTATACAACATCTTAACACACTTTAGAGAATGTCCATAGAGAAATATCCATAAACAATGAATTCAGCACAATGGCCCAGAAAGCAGACGTCAGATACTTTCTGTTATTAGCTACCTATATATTTGTACAAAACTCTTATGAATGCTGCACAGCTGATGGCAAAAATATTTTATGAGTCAACTCACTAGAGCAATCACTCAACTCATAAAATTGGTGTTGGTTACTGGGAATCCAAATATCCAATCTTTTGGAGAATGAGAAAAGATTTAAAAATTCAAAATGTTGTGTGGAGATCAACCAGCTACTTGGTGAAAATTCATTATATTAAAAAACTAACACTAAGAAAGGGCATGGATTACTTCTACTATAACTAACACATTACATTTATATGTGATTGAATTTTCTGTCTAAACTTAGAAAGTTAAACTATTTGAAAACTTACACAATGCTTGGTACATTGACATAGAATTTGATCAACATCACATTAGATCAAACAGCTTACATTAAAGCAAAGCCATTTTGACAGCATGGATATAACCAGGATATCAAGTGTTCACAGAATCCATCACATCAACTAGAAGCTGCCAGTTACAAAATGATGGGTGGATATTTTGAAGGCATAGGATACAGTACAAATCATCTTATGATGACTCACCCCTACAAGTAGCATATGTAGTTCTGAGAGACAGAATAGAATTATAAATGGTTGCACTTACCACACTTCTAAATAATCCATTTGGGAATGTGGATTTCTTTTCCTGAAAATCAAAGCTCTGTCATGTAAACATTTGGGTTGCCAGATAAAAGTGCTGACTTTAAGGCAGCTTCCATTAAACTTAAAACCACACTTTCTGTCATGTTTAAGTTCCTTGTGCCAAGCCAAGACATCAGCTAAAAAGGAAAGAAGCAATCATCTGTTTTATTTATCTATTTAAATGCAATTATCTACTTTGAAGTATAACACAAACACTAATTATTGCCCTGCATTCTATAGGTAAAATTTTGAACAGACAAACCATGACAAAGGCTTACCTATCCTCCGTCAGACCAGGATTCTCAGAGGAAGGACTCCTAGTTTCACAGTAGAATCATTTCAAGGATTGTTCACTTTCAGCTTTGGAGTTTAATGATGCTTGAAAACTACAGTCCTCAGCTCTTTTGCAAACGACCCTCACCATGTGGTGTCTGTTTGTGGGGTAGTCTGGACTTTGCCTGGTATAGTGACTGGTTACTCCGCAGAGGAACCCCTAACACTGGAAGTCACCATTGCCATCATTCCAGGCTGGAGCTATTAGAACTCTGCCAAGTTCAAGGGAAGAGAAAGTAATAGCCACTTCTTTTTTAAAAATCAGAAATATTCCGAAAGAATACATAGTCCAGACTATAAAATAGCTTTGATGATTTATTGAAAATAAAAATTTTAGGGCTAGTGGATTAAAATCCCAGTTGCTCCACTTCCAGTCCAGCTTCTTGTTAATGATTTTGGGAAACAGCAGAAAATATTAGGGATACCTGGGCCCTGTGGGACACCCAGATGGAGTTCCCATCTCCTGGCTTTGGCATGGCCCAATCCTGGCTGTCATGGCCATTTTGGAGGTGAGCCAGCAGATGGAAAATCTCTCTGTCACTTCCTCTCACTGTCTGTAACTCTGCCTTTCAAATAAATAAATAAATATTTTATTAAGAAAGATAAGGAAAATTTTGACATTATTCTAGAGTTGGAGACATGTAATTAAAATTAACGGAACCAGAGCTGCAATTATACAGTGGAGCAGAGACAAGTACCTTGGTGATTTCCTGATCTATTGTTTCCAGATGCCCTACTTATTCCTGACAGTGAGTGGACAAATGCAGAAGCAAGGCCTAGGAAGAAAGTTCACACATGATGGTTGCAGTAAGCCATACAAGATAAGCATTAGAGACTAAGAGAGGAGCTTTATAAGGATGAAACAAATTTAGAAATTAGAATCTAGAAATCTAATCTGTAGAAGGAAAATTATGAGCATCAGTTGCAGACTTTGAATGGTTTTTCTCTTGTGCCTTATTCATACCATTTTTCCCTGACAAAAAGAGAGAAAAGTCTAAGGGAGTTATTTATCTTAGATTTTCATATGGTACAAAATATGTGGCTCTAAGCTGTGCAACAGATATTATGCAATATTTTGTAGCAGATTCTGTAGTGCACTATGCAGATCTCCTAAAAGCCCAAGGCATTCATTCCTGAAGCTTCTGGAAGAAAAAACTCTCAGTTCAGTCTCTTCTCTTATAATTATTTTCAATTACAAAGACCCCCTTCACCAAGAGCACAGTAAAATCACGAGAGCAGTCCGGGTGCATAATTGGAAAACATGCGAGGCATACAGCCCTTCATCTTTGTATCGACTGGGAAGACGGAACCTGAGACCTCTTCACTGCTGATCGCAACATTGTTAGACTTTGCTCTACACTTGTTCCTGATCCAGGCATTTTCAGGATTTGTTAGAGCACTACAACCTATTTCTTGACTGTAAACCTTTTTGGATGGTTTTCATGGAAGCTTAACTTTGATCTATAACACCACAGTAAGAAATAAAACATTTGCTAAAATTAAAGAAATAGTTCTAAAAGATCAGTATTGACAATATTTAAAATTTAATAAGAATTAAGAACAAGAGTCTTTCTTGGCATTATATAAGCAGAATAATCTCAATAAAATAAAATCATATGGAACAAAATGAAGTGTGTGTGTGTGTGTGTGTGTGTGTTTGAATATGGATGTGGGTAGCTGTGTATATGTGTTGATGTGATTCAAAGTCATAGAAAAGTACAGCAAAATACATTTATCAAATTCTTTTTGTATTATAGATAAATTATCTAGAAGAAAAGTGAGCTTAGGCTGTTATTTTGAAAAGAAATTCCACTTAGTACAGAAATCAAACTCTCTGACTCATTTGATTTTTAAAATATGACCAATGATATTTAATTTTAATATGAAGGAAAGAAGAAAGAACCAAAAGTTTCTACCCTTTGAAAAAGAAATATCCTATCAATGAAATATTTTCATTCTTCTTTCATTTCTTTATTTTTTTAAAGATTTATTTATTTATGTGAGAGGTAGATTTACAGAGAGAGAGAGAGAGAGAGAGAGAGAGAGAGAGAAAGAAAGGTCTTCCATCTGCTGGTTCGCTCTCCACATGACTGCAATGGCCTGAGGTGAGCTGAGTCAAAGCCAGGAGCCAGGAGCTTCTTCTGGGTCTCCCATATAGGTGTAAAAGCCTAAGAACTTGGGACACCTTCCACTGCTTTCCCAAACCATAAGCAGAGAGCCAGATTGGAAGAGGGGCACTGGGACATGAACCTGCACCCTTATGGGATGCAGGCACTGCAGGCAGAAGCTTACTGTGTCAAAGCGATGGCCCTACTGCACTCATTTCATTGTACCAAATATAATTGTCCTTAACAAGAGACACCAAAGCTACAAATAGAACGTGAGAGTAAGTCTTTTTCAAGAAGTCAATTAAATCTTCTCTAAAATGCTATTAAAATAGTAATGTATAGGTACTGATTTAAATAAGTCAGCCCATTATTATAAGAATCATTTTTCATACATGACTTAAGATTTTAGTAATAACCATATAAACTACACCAAAATCTTCAACTTTCTTTCTCAATAATTTGTTATACAGTGCTGGTGTTGTACATTGGGTGAAGTCACCACTTCCGAGTGCCAGTTAGACTCTCACCTTCCAAACCACCTTCCTGCAAGTATGCCTGGGATGACATCTCAAATGCTTGGACCACTTTCATCCATGAAGTGAAATAGGGTGGAGTTTCCAAAACCTGGATTTGGCCAGGCCCAATCCCGGGTGTTATAGAGCAATAGAAAGTGTTCATTACTAAAAAGAATCACAGCATGAAGATATTTTAAAAACGAAGATAAAAATAAAAAAAAAAACTACTCCTCCATCCTTTTTGTGCTACTTTTCTAACATTCAAGAGGTGAATACACACACACACACATGCATATATATGCACATATATATATATATATATACAGCTTTATTTTCTATGTTTGGATTTTGCATATTTCTTCAAAACTATCAAAAGTGATAGTTTAGGCAAAGCTAATAGGATACCATTCTCAAAGTAAATGTTGACTTCTAGTAATAACCACCTTCCCTGCATAAATATGCAGAAAACACATTTTACAGTCTGTGTCACAGTTAGAAAAATGACAGGTGGTGCTGTGCTCTGTGCTGCACTTGAATATCTAATCTCCATAAGCATAGTAAGAGAACTCATTGCACAACAACATATGTGGACACATCATTTCAGGGCGCCATATGCTTGTAAGACACACATAAAATAATTATCACAGCCAGCCCCAGATCATGTCATGTGTGTTTCAGTGAGCTTTAGCTAGGAGGCTTAATTATGCCATCATTGCTCCATTCCCTTCATAGTCCTTCCATCTCAAATGGCTGTATTCTCATTATCAATGGTAGTTTTATTTTCTACAAATAATCTTTTCTCTTTGTCTCTGGCTATGGAGAAATGAAATAAGGTGGTAGTTACTTATCCTTAAAGCATAACTTTAAGTTATTGCTCTGTTACTGATTTTCTTGGAAATCTTTAAGTTTCTGTAGAATGTCTTGGTAGAATTTATTATATCTCTTGATATCTCTAAATAGCTTTCCTTTTTACATTATTGCATTTGAAAAAAAAGGGATATGGATGAAGGCATTCAAAAATATTCAAATTCTGAGTTTAAAAAATTCAAATGATTACACTAATAAAAACTGAAACTTATCTGAAAAGTAAATATATAAATGACAATTGTAAACTACTTGCAACATTAACCCTACTAAGATTTTCCAACATTACAAGTAAGCTTCTGTACTGGATGCAGCCCATGGGTGTCAGCATTATTACCTCTAACTAAGCCCTGTCCCTCTAGGGTTGGGAGTTCTCAATATATACACTGCAAGATGACGACTCCTGTATGTACCAGGAGGCTTTATTTGGGATTTACATACAAAGATACTTTGAGATAAATAATTTTTTCTCCTAACATCACAAACCTGTAAATATAACTGCTGACACAAAAACAGGACAGATTCTATATCCTTACTACTCAAACTAAATGGACTTTTCCGACCTTACAAAGAAAGAAATTTTAATTTTTCCCAGGCACGATCTAGCTGCAACCCACTCCCAACCTCAGGTGTTAAAATTCTGGCTTCTGAATTGAAAAAGTTAATACATGAGGCTAAGGTTGTGGCACAAAGGATTAAGTCTCTTCTTAGGCAAAGGGCATCATATATCAGAAACTCAGATGGAGTTCTTGGCTCTTGGCTAGGGCTTCACTGAGCCCCGGCTATTGTAAGCTTTTGGGGAGTGAATCAGTGGATAGAAAATTCTCTCTCTCTCCCCACCCCCGCCCTGTCTTTCAAGTACATACATCTTTTTTTTTTTTTTTTTTTTGGACAGGCAGTTAGATAGTGAGAGAGCGAGACAGAGAAAGGTCTTCCTTCTGTTGGTTCACCACCCAAATGGCCGCTACGGCCGGCATGCTGCTCCGGCGCATCGTGCCAATCTGAAGCCAAGAGCCAGGTGCTACCTCCTGGTCTCCTATGCGGATGCAGGGCCCAAGCACATGGGCCATCCTCCACTGCTTCTCAGCCACAGCAGAGAGCTGGACTGGAAGAGGAGCAACCAGGACAGAATCCAGCGCCCCAACTGGGACTAGAACCCAGGGTGCCGGTGCTGCAGGTGGAGGATTAGCTTAGTGAGCTGCGGTGCCAGCCCAAGTACATACATCTTTACAAAAAGAAAATGAAGAAAAATTTAATGGATGTATAAACCATCCTTTTGCATAATTATTGATTTTAATTGTGTGCAGACAAAAAATATTTGATTCTTACCAGTTAATAAAACATTGAATATGGTTTTGTTTATAATTTTCTACTAATCTCTGGTTTATAACAGGGAAATTTATAAATGCTTGAATAGCATGCTTTAATAAAACCCCTTTTACATTTTTGTCCTTAGTGTCAAAAGATTGCGAGAAACACATCTTGTTTCAGCAAGAGAGAGAAAGCTAGGAGTTGAAGAAGGTTCATAGCCATCTTAGGAACAGGAGTCAGTCATACAATAGTTTTGGCAGGGATTGGTCAGAATCTGTAAATGAGGGAGTTGCTAGAAAGTTTCATGATCTTCTCTTTAAACCACATAGGGCTGTGGGGAGTCAAACTGTCTTCTTGGAATACATGGGTCAGATTGAATGTAAAAAGAGTCCTGCTCATCAAAATTTCTCAGGCAAAGTTGATTGCTTTTAAGTGTAGTTGAGCATTCTGTTTGGAGAATCTCAGAGTTTGCCTCACTACACTCTAAACTCCAAAATAGACACATTCTGATTGTCAACATCTCTGCTGCTTCAGTTAATTTGCACCTTAAAAGATTATGCCACTTTCTGTTTCTTGTGGACATGAGCTGTATCATTCCACTTGTCAGAATGCTGTTCAGAGGATCTTGTATGCAATAGAACAAAAAGAGGCTTCACATATTTTTGTTGCTATTGATTGATGTGAAAAAATAGCTATTCATTAGCATATTTTTTATTTTTTTATCTTTTATTTAATGAATATAAATTTCCAAAGTACAGTTTATGGATTACAATGGTTCCCCCCCCCATAACTTCCCTCCCACCCGCAACCCTCCCCTTTCCCGCTCGCTCTCCCCTTCCATTCACATCAAGATTCATTTTCAATTCTCTTTATATACAGAAAATCAGTTTAGTATATATAAAGATTTCAACAGTTTGCCCTCACATAGCAACACAAAGTGAAAAAATACTGTTGGAGTACTAGTTATAGCATTAAATAACAGTGTACATCACATTAATGACAGAGATCCTGCATGATATTTTTTCAAAAAAAATGATTAATTTTCTATGTAATTTCCAATTTAACACCAAGTTTTTTTTTTCATTTTCAATTATCTTTATATACAGAAGATCGATTCAGTATATAATTAGTAAAGATTTCATCAGTTTGCACCCACACAGAAACACAAAGTGTAAAAATACTGTTTCAGTACTAGCTATATCATTACTTCACATTGGACGACCCATTAAGGACAGATCCCACATGGGACGTAAGTACACAGTGACTCTTGATGTTGATTTAACAATTTGACACTCTTGTTTATGGCGTCAGTAATCTCCCTAGGCTCTAGTCATGAGTTGCCGAGGCTATGGAAGCCTTTAGGTTTCGCCGACTTCGATCTTATTCTGACAGGGTCATAGTCAAAATGGAAGTTCTCTCCTCCCTTCAGAGAAAGGTACCTCCTACCTTGATGGCCCCATTCTTTCCACTGGGATCACACTCGCTGAGATCCTTCATTTAGGTCTTCTTCTTCTTCTTCTTCTTCTTCTTCTTCTTCTTCTTCTTCTTCTTCTTCTTCTTCTTCTTCTTCTTCTTCTTCTTCTTCTTCTTCTTCTTCTTCTTCTTCTTCTTCTTCTTCTTTTCCACAGTGTCTTGGCTTTCCATGCCTAAAATACTCTCATAGGCTCTTCAGCCAGAACCAAATGCCTTAAGGCCTGATTCTGAGGCCAGAGTGCTATTTAGGACATCTGCCACTCTATGAGTCTGCTGTGTCTCCCCCTTCCCATGTTGGATCCTTCTCTCCCTTTTTGGTATATCAGTTAGTATTAGCAGACACTAGTCTTATTTGTGTGATCCCTTTGACTCTTAAATCTATCAGTGTGATCAATTGTGAACTGAAATTGATCATTTGGACTAGTGAGATAGCATTGGTACATGCCACCTTGAGGGGATTGTAGTGGAATCCCCTGGCACGATTCTAACTCCATCATTCAGGGCAAGTCCGATTTTGCATGTCCCCAATTGTACATCTCCTCCCTCTCTTTTTCTCATTCTTACATTTAACCGGGATCACTTTTCAGTTAAGATTTAAACACCTAAGAATAATTGTGTGTTAATTACAGAGTTCAAGCATTAGTACTAGAACAAAAAAAATACTAAGATGGATAAAGTATTACATTGTACATCAACAGTCAGCACAAGATCTGATCAAGTCACTGTTTCTCATAGCGTCCATTTCACTTCCACAGGTTTCCCCTTTGGTGCTCAGTTAGTTGTCACCGATCAGGGAAAACAAATGATATTTGTCTCTTTGGGATTGGCTTAATTCACTCAGCATGATGTTTTCCAGATTGCTCCATCTTGTTGCAAATGACCGGGTTTCATTGTTTTTGACTGCTGTATAGTATTCTATAGAGTACATGTCAGAGTTTGATAATTACATACTAGGCAAATTAAACTCAAATAATAGTGATTTTTTGAAAGCTTTAAACATGTTTAATGTATCCTATCATCTATATGGATATTCCTGTATAGTCAACTGTCCCAGCCTCTTGGTAGGTGCACGAATGGCTTGACTGTTAGCGTATGGTGATTGAGTCTCATGTTTGGTGATTGTCAGTAATAAGAGAATATCATGAACGTATCCTGTTAGAGGACAGGAAAACTTGCAACAATGTAGATCTTGAACCTGCATTAAGGGAAAGAAACAAGCAAGGGGAGGAAGAACAAGCACATGCAAATTAAGAGTGTAAAGACCAGTGTCATCCAGTATCTAAGCATTGTTACTCTACCATCCCATCATCTTGAGCAGAAAGAGTCGTATATCTGTTTGTGTCTGGAAGGCAGTGGATGATGGCCCAAAGAGTTGGGCCCCTGACACTCACATGGGGACCAAAAGGGCGTTCCTGGCTCCCAGTTTTGTCTTGATGAAGCTCTGGCTGTAGCAGGGTTATAGAGAGTGATCCAATAGGAAATCAATCTCTCTTTATCTTCCCATTTCAAATAAATAAATCTTTTAAAACATTCTATGATACTTTTGTTGAAAATTTACTGTAAAACCAATTTTAACCTAAAGAATATGTTCACCTCTACTTCAACATTGATAACAATATTTTGTATTTTTGCTTTAATTCAATTAAATATTATTTCAGGCAGGTTTCAATATTATACATCAAACATTACTCATAACTCTTACGTACTTATTTGCAAATTTACCTTACATTATGTAACAAAATCAAGAAAATGTAATCTCTCAGAATCAAATAATACATATCAAGGCTTTTAAGACATATATAAATTATGCCCAGAAAGGTTATTTTAATTCACACGCCCGCCAGGAATATTTACAGAAATCATCACACACGACAAGCATTGTTATTCAATCTTTTCCAATATGTTTGGTGAAATTATTTCTGGGTCCATTTTAGTTTCAATGAAGCTAAATTTTTAAGAGTAAATTTAGTTACTTTTCTTTTTATATGTTTGTAACAGGAGCTGCTTTTGGCCTAGTGATTAAGAGGCCAGTTAAGACACCCATATCCCAGGTAAGAGGAACTGGGTTCATTCAGAAGCTACAGTCCCAGGGTTTAGCATCCCAGCAATGCAGACTCTAGAATGCTATAACGACATATACAGTAGCTGGGGACTTCCCATTCATGTGTGACACTTGAATTGAATTATTGGCTCCTGGACCCAGCCTTAGTCTTGTCAAGGTTCAAGTGGGCCTATAGGTAGTGCACAATGGATGGGGGATCTCTGTGTTTCTGTCTGTTAGTGTGTCTTTTCATCTTTCTCTTTCTTGAACAAATAATAAATGAATCAATTTATAGCAAAAGTCTATAAAGTTTTATAATCTAGATTGTCTTATTTATCTCATTATGAGAATCACATGAGTATTTATTTTCAAGAAAGTACACTGTTAATTTAACATTTTTCTTTTTAGAAACTATTTTCTATATGTGTCCATATTAAATTCTTCTTTATTTATAAATTACAGGTGATTATTTCAGGTTGCCCTTGTGTTGACATCTTTAGCCTTTTTATAATGGTTATTTATTTCCTTTTATTTAAAAAAGAGAGACAGAGAGAGGGAGAGAGATCTTCAGTCTGTTGGTTTGCTTCCAAATGCTTGCAACAACTGAAGCCAGAAGCCAAGAACTCCATATGAGTCTCGAACACAGATGGCAGACTCAAGTACAGGGATCATCTTCTACTGCTTCCAAGTATTTGCATGAGGAGGAAATGGATTTTAAAATGGAGGTGGAACTGCATCCCAGACACTGATGCACACACAGAGACATACACATAGAGAGAAAAATGAAAAAACAGGAACAAACAACCATCAATAGCAACAGTGTGGTTTGAGGAATTTAATGTTTTTCTTTTATATTCAAGAAACATTTTCAAATGATTTTTTTGTAAAATATAAGAATTAAAACCATATCACTACCATTATATGGTATAAAACTGATATATATATATATCATATATATATATATATATGATATATATATATATATATGAAATCCTTTTCTATCAGTATAGGGTTTTTTTATTGGCTCCAATATAGTCTGCATATTTAAACTTCTGACAGAACTAGCTGTTCAACTTGGGATTAGGTGACGTATTATAAAATAGGATTTAAAATTTATGGTAATATTTAATGAGAAAACAGTAAAAATATGTATGAACAAAATATCTTCTTTTTCAATACAATGAGGTCAACTGTAGGCATAAGCAAAAATTGTAGTTTAGAATGTTCATCTAATAAAGGGAAGCAAATAACTGAACTGAGTTTCAGCTTGACAATTCTAATCTGCTTACTTTTTCAAGGAATTTTCAAGGAATACTGATATAATCAGAAACTTTGAGGATTATTATGTTTGGCAAAAATATACTTACATAACTTATAATCTTCTATACTTTTTCAAAAGTAATACTTTTGCATGAAACATATCTTTGTGTCTGTATTGTCTAATCTTTTGATGGAATCTTAAAATAACTCTCCCAGCAAGAAATTATGTCAGAAGTAATTTTTATTTTATAGTAGCCCAAGAATAAATATACAGATTTATATCTCCCTCAGAACAGCAAGTTTCTTAGGTTTAAGTTGATCGTTTTCAGGGTTGTTTGATAGTATATACTGTAACTGTGAAACTACTTCCTAAGGAAATTTATGAAATAAAGAAATGTAGAGTCATTTTGTTTGGAATGACTGGGACTTCTTTTATCTTACAAATAACATATAAAATTGAATGGGTTATTAAAAATACATGGGAAGCGGGATACACAGCAGACTCATAGAATGACGGATGTCCTAAACAGCACTCTGGTCTCAGAATCAGCCCTTAAGGCATTCGGATCCAGCTGAAAAGCCCATGAGAGTATTTCAGGCATGGAAAGCCAAGACACTCTGCCAAAAAATAAAATGACCTAAATGAAAGATCTCCACAAGTGAGATCCCAGTGGAAAGAACAGGTCATCAAAGAAGGAGGTACCTTTCTCTGAAGGGAGGAGAGAACTTCCACTTTGACTATGACCTTGTCTAAATATGATCAGAGTAGGTGAACTCAAAAGGCTTCCATAGCTTTGGCAACTCATGACAAGAGCCTAGGGTGATTACTGATGCCATAAACAAGAGTGTCAATTTGTTAAGTCAACAACATGAGTCACTGTGCACTTACTCCTCATGTAGGATCTCTGTCCTTAATGTGCTGTACATTGTGATTTAACCCTATATAACTAGTACTCAAACAATATTTTTCACTTTGTGTTTCTATGTGGGTGCAAACTGTTGAAATCTTTACTTAAATACATACTAAATTGATCTTCTGTATATAAAGGAATTGAAAATGAATCTTGATGTGAATGGAAGGGGAGAGGGAGTGGGAAAGGGGAGGGTTGTGGGTGGGAGGGAAGTTATGGGGGGGAAAGCCATTATAAGCCATAAGCTGTACTTTGGAAATTTATATTCATTAAATAAAAGTTAAAAAAATACATGAAAATTTGCCCCCAGTTATAAATTCTTTTGCATAGCCCATACCGGAAAGATGTTTTAACTGATTATTCTTTCTTTAGGAATTTATTTTTAAGATTATATTTTTTCTGCTTTTATTTAAACTTTAGATGTTTCAAAAAATTTGATGGGCATTGTCCTAGTAATAACCTTTTAATAGCCAATGAAATTTGCATGAACATAGATCTTCTAAATTATCTGATGAAAGGCTAAATACCTAATTAATCAAATTATATTAAAATTGACTAGTATTTACTCAAGGGAAGCTCATTCAGATATACTAAATTTATGTTCCCAGGACAGCTAGATTCTATTTTCCCATGACCTAGGTTTCATTTTTCTATACAAGCAGCACATTGTCAGTCAATTTTAAGTATTCAATTACTATGTGAATTTGACTACTACTCAAATAAATTAATAAAGGAGTGATGCATTGGCATAGTCTATAACATCCCTGAAGATGTTTTAAAAGATTTGCTTATTCATTTGAAAGGCAGAGTTACTGCAGAGAGGGAGAGACCGAGAGAGAAAGAAATCTTCCAGCTGCTGGTTTACACCCCAAATGGCAGGGATGCCCAGGGCTGTTCCAGAATGAAGCCAGGAACTTCAGCTGGATCTCTCTTGTGGGTTGTAGGGGCCCAGGTACTTTGGCTGTCTTCTGCTAAATCCCTGGTGCATTAGCAGGAGGATGGATCAGAAGTGAGGCAGCCAGGACTCAAATTGGCACCCATGTGAGATGCCGGCATTGCAGGTGGCAGCTTAACCAGTTATACTACAATGCTGGTCCTCCCATCCCCTCCTTTTTTGACCTAAAGATTTATTTACTTACTTAATTACTTATTTATTTATTTATTTATATTTGAAAGTCAAGGTTGGAGAGAGAGAAAGGTAGAGACAGAGAGAGAAAGAAATATCCCTGAAGATTTTAAACACAGAAACCAATATAATGACGTATCAAGTTAAAAAGAACATTATACAATTTTAGCCTGATTATTGAAGCCAGTGCAAAGATTCTATTTTGGTCTTATTCTTGTAAATCTCTTATCCCTAATTGTCTTTTGAGTCTTGGAATGACTTCTTACATGCACTTAGAAGTTTTAATTAAACAACTTTTCTTTGAAACAGGTAGGGAAGTTAAAAATGCCACCTACACCTATGACAAATTAATTTTTCTTGACCTTTTGTTATAGTAATGTCGTGCCTGAAAGGAAACTTAGAAATTACTTAACCCAATCCTATCATATTTGTGTGAAATCTATGATATGTATCATCTAATGTTTCCAGTTTTGAGTTTCCTTCTTCTATTTAAATTTGCATTTCAGTAGTTCTTGCACAGTTGAGACAGAGTTGCCGGTTAGTACAATATCAACAACAGCAATTTCAGCATTTTGGAATATATTTATAAGTGTGAGGTAATCTTGAGACATATGTGGACATTCAAATTATAGTTCAAAGAAGGTGTTTAGACCACGCTGCAAAGAGCTCTATAGCAAATTCAAGGTTTTCACATATGGGAAAAAGCACACAGCGACAGTGATTTAATTTCAGTATTTTAGTTTTTCAAGATTTATTCATTTATTTTATTTGAAACACAGAGTGACAAAGAGAGAGGGAGAAATCTTCCATCTACTTTCTCATTCTTCAAACGGCAGCTGTAGCCAAATCTGGACCAGCCTGACGCAGGATCCAGGAGCTCCATCTGGGCTCCCCACATGTGTGACAAGGGCCAAAGCACTTTGGCTATTTTCTGCTGCTTTTCCAAGCACATTAGTAGGGAGCTGTATGAAAAATGGAGCAGCTAGGCATTGAACCAGTGCTCTGATATGGGAAGTCAGCATTGCAACCAGCAACTTAACCTGTGGCAACACAGCCTTAATTTCTGTATTTTAACCAGTAAAATACTAAGGAACCACATGTTCTTCTTATTTCAAAAAAAAAAAAAAAAAGAAAAGAAAAAGAAAAAGAAACAGTATGTCATTTCAGTTTCGAGTTTCTGTGTTTCCTAAGCCTGTTTAGCATCCTTTTCTATTAATAGAGTAAGTGTCCTTAAGCCTAGTTTTGAGTATTTGTGCAGTTCCAGATTTCAAAATGGGAAATGAATAATCCATTATTTATATCTATATAACAGCTTGCACTTCTGTGATATAAAAATACTTTCTTTCTTCTATAAAGAACAGTTTAGATGTTCAGATGCATTATTTACCCATTATAAATTCACTTTCTTAATCCAAAGGAATTTTAAAATAGCAACATATTCCTTCAATTACTGGTTCACCAATTATCCATTATATTATTATTTTACTATATCATATTGCCTCACTATTTTCCTTTGGGATGTTTCCCAAATTAGGAGTAATTTCCCCTTTTGTACTAGGTGTGTAAATCCAATTCTGATTCAGATCTGTTAAACCTTGAAGTTAGATCATATGTTTTTAAAAACATCTGTATATGGTAAAAATGAAATAAGGATGCTCCAGACATTAAAAGGAACCTGAGACAAGAGACAGCTACACTTTATTAAATGTTTTATGACTTTGAGTTCAAATTTTACTATTATTTGAATAATTCTGAGACCCTATCATTGAATACAGAAAGAATAAAATTCACAGGGGAGGAAAGTAAGTATTTAAGTATATGGCATCTTTACTTTTATAAGAAACATTTTATGCATCTACAACATAAACTCATGTAAACATGATATAGCTTTTATAACTATGTGTATATTTCCATAAATATGCACAAAAGTATCCATGTTAATATATATGACATGCAGGTGTATACATAATATACATATGTACAACCACAATCTCATATCCATGAATGGTAGTTTGTAATTCTATTATTTAATTTATTGACATCAAATGCATATTATCTGACTAGTTTGTGCAAAGGACTGAGAATATAAATATGAGAATTTGAGTTATACATTGCTGCTAGAACAAATTATGAAAATTTTAAATGGCTTAAGAGAGGAAAATCTCAGTATTGCACGGTACCAGGGGTCAGAAATCCAGAAGGAATTTCACTGGTCTAAAATCAAGGTTCATAAATAAATAAATAAATAAAATCAAGGCTGTTTTTGGAAGATCTAGTGCAGAATCCATTCTTTTTGCTTCTGGAACTTCTGAAGGCGACACCTGTACCTTGACTCATTGCTCCTTCCTCCATTGTCATTGCTATCCCATAGCATCTTCAAATCTCCAATACGGAGAGGTCTTTCTTCTTCTTTCACTTAGAAAGGCAGGTATTATTTTGTTGGGCTTAACCTGAATAATCTTGACTATTCACTCCATTTTGAATGAGTTTTAGTTAACATTTACACCATCGTCTTTGTCTTATTAGATAGCACGTTCACAGGCTTCTAGGATTACAAAGTGGATTTCTAAGGGAGGAAATGGTTTTTCCTACTATAAAATGTAATCGAAACATTAAAATCTTTGATTTCAAAAGACAATGTTTTAGCAACAAATGTAAACAAAATCAACCATAGGTAAACTTATTTATTCATTTACCTATTTTACTTTTTTTTTTTAGTTTGTAACAGATTCAATGTAGGTCATATACAATCCTCAGACTATAATGATATTTCCTTTCTCCATCCTTCCCTCCCCTTCTTTCCCTCAGAACCTGCCTCCTCCATTTCCCTGTCCCCATTCTCTCCATCACTTTTGAGATCTTTTTTTTTAATTTTTTATTAATATAAAGAGAATAGATGTCATGTATTTTATAGGTACAGTTCTAAGAAAACAACCATAAGATTTATTTATATATTTGTAAGCCAGAGTAACAGAAAGAGAGACAGAAAATTTTCCATCTGCTGGTTCACTTCCCAAATGACCATAATGGCCAGGGCTGGACCAGGCTGAAGCTAGTAGCTTCTTCCTGGTCTCCCACATGGTCTATATTCCACTACTTTCACAGATGCAATAACAGGGAGCTGGATCAAAAGTGGAACAGCTGGGACCTGAACTGTTGCCCATGCAGGATGCTGACATTGCAGGTACATTGCCATAATGCTGGCCCCAATCCTCTTTTTTATTAATTCTTATTTATTCCTCCTTTACTGTCATAGATTTCTCAAACAATTGCTTATATTATTAACTTTGTCTATCAATAAATTTTTACCTATGTCAACACACTGCATTTCACTTATTTCGGTTTGTGTATATTTCTCTTCTTCTACTTTATTTGACTAATCTAGCTATTTCCCATATTGTATGATGCATGTATTTATTTTAATTATTTGCTTTCTTTATTTAAATAAACCTTTAGTAAAAAATTGCCTCATCTATACAGATTTGGTAGCTTTTCATCATTTTAAAATGTGGTATGTTTATAGTAATTAAAATAAAACATCTGTTCAATTTTTCCCTGAACCAAAAAGAAAAATAGTTGACGGTGTGTGTGCATGTGTGTGTATGCACATGTGTTGTGTATGATTCCTAGTTGTTATTATTTTAAAAATATTTTTCATAAAATATACACAACATAAAACTTCCCGTTTTGTGTACACTTCAGTGACAGTAAGGACATTTACTATGTTTTCCTACTATTTTCAGTATCCATTTCTGGAGCATTGCAATCATCTGCAAGGCACATTAGCAGGAGGCTGGATGAGAAGGAAGATAGCCGGGACTCACTGGGACTGGATAGGATACTGGTGTTGCAAGCAGTGGCTTAACATGTTGTGCCACAACGCCAGCCCCATGTCTGTCTTATTTACACTTTACATGTTTCCACAGTTTAATTGAAAAAAAAAGTTTATTGAATTGTGTTAAAAATGTTGATCTGTTATTAAGCAATTAATAAAATGCATTGAGATGTGCCGTTGTCTAACACTGTGGTTTTCTGTCCATAAACCCTGTGTTTATGACAAATGTACTTTCCATAATAGTGAGATAGATAAAATAATAATTTTATTTTTAAAATATTCTCTAGCCTTACTATTTTTGACCTTTAGGGGAAGAAATACAGTATATTCACTGCAGCAAAGCTGTAAAGATCAAACACAGCCACTTCATGACTTATCAAAAGGAGCAAGGGAAGAGTTGCTAAAACAATACAAACTTTCAGAAACATGACCAGAATCTAAAGAGGAGTATACAACTGTTTTTTTTTCAACCATACTTATCAGACTATCTTTTATTTTTCACAGTGTCTGTCTCAGGCTGATCTCCTAAAACTCCAACCCTTTCTCAGATGTAATTCAATTTAAACACACACACACACACACACTTTCCTTAGATGATATAAGACTTCAGGCCTCTGGTCATCATCCAAAATATAAAATGCTGATACTGTATATTTCATGTTTACATGCAAGTATCTGTAATACACAATAGAAATATACTAATATATACTGATACATATTTCATCAGTTTAATTTGCTTTGTAAATCCATTTTTAAATAAAAATTAGGGATGGCAGGCAGTGTTGCACGATGGTTTAATCCACTGCTGGAGACACTCACATCCCAAACTTGTTCCAGTTTCTACTACTGTACTTCCTGCTTCCTGCTCACCCTACGAGACAGCAGATCATGGACGAAGTATTTGGGTCCCTGCCATTCATGTGGGAGACACAGGTGGGGTTCTCAGCTCTGTTTTGGCCTGGACAAGCTCCTAATTTTTGTGGGAATTTGGAAGTTTGAACCAGGGTCTGGAAAATATACCTTCTCCTCCTTGCTCTGCCTTTTACCTAAATAAATAAACATTTAAAATTAATGCATATATACACACATAGGAAATCTAGTTTGTCGACATCAGTTGATTGTGTAATTGAATGTCTCGGTTTCTACTGAAAAAGTATACAAGCTCTGTTTAATAAAAGCATGTTGAAGAAAATTAGACATTTGATGGAGATGAATTTGTAAGAACTACAAACTTAATCATAACTCTAATGTTTTCTCCTTTATGACATTCTCATGGTTTGTTGTGGTAAGCATAAAGATAGCTCCCCAAAGATACCATTACCTTGATTGTTAGAAATCATGAATAAGTCACATCAAGTTGAATAACTGAATTTGAAAATGTAATTAAATCAGGGAGCTTAAAATAAGCAGACTACCTTGAATTATCTGTGAGTCCAGCCAATCATATGAGTCCTTAATAGCAGATTTATTCCTCTGGCAAATAATGTGGCAGAAGAAGAAAAAGAGATTCTAAGTGTGAAACACATTCACAGCACATTACTGACTCAGACATGGATTCTCACTGGAAACCTTTAGTAGCTAAAGGCACCTGTCAGCTACCAGCTAGGGACTAAGACACACTACTCTGAAGGCAGACAAAAGCAATGTCAAATTTTGTGTATTTCTTTAAGATAATGCACACTCCTGTTCTTTATCCAATGAACTGTCTAGCAAAATGTTTAAGAATGTTCTTAATGCAAAAAGTAATGGCTTGTCTACTGCTATGAAATATTCTCTGGCTACTTTCTGTCCTCTGAGACATTAAAATGTAGGATTTTAATTAAAATGTAATTTACACTTTATATATTTTGAGATTTTAAATAGATAGAAAAATATAGGAAGCACTTCAAAATTATGATTGAATGATAACATGTTTCTGTAGGAAATATGCCAGAAAAGAGATCACATGGTTATAATAGGTTTTCAGGAGCCCAATGCTTCAGCTTCATTTTCACAGTTTGATTTTTTTAAAGCAAGAAAACATGGTTTTCATTTTTAATAGATTATCCTAGTTTCTTTTTTGAAACTTAAATTGATTTGAGAATGTTATGGCAAATATATTTCAGAGAAAGTATCTGTAGTTATGCCTTTCAGCCATGGAAGAGTTTTATTTATTGATTTGCTCTGAATTAGACAATAAATTATATTATTTGAGAGTATTGGTTTCTCTTTCTTGTTACTGCATAGAGTAATGTAGAAAAAAGGAATGTTTGCCTCAGACTTCCCATTAACCCACAACTTCCCAGACAATATACTATGTGTATATACTTTATTTTGAAATAGTATGAATTCTGTTTTGCTATTTCTAAATAACAATCGCAAAATATTTTTAAAATTTTGATTTGGATATAAATTTAATGTGAATGTCAGAAGAAATCTCCCATTTGGTAGTTTAGCCTATAAATTCTAGAAAGAACCAACGCTATGACACACTGAAAACAGGAGCCGAGAACTGAGTTCAGGTTTCCCACAGGTGTGACAGGACCCCAACTACTTGAGCCATCACCCACTGCTTTCCAGGGTCTGCACTGGCAACAAGCTGGTGTCAGGAGCCATAGCTGATTGTTGAACACAGGCAGTCTACATAGGATGAGAACATCTGAACAGCTGTCTTAGCCACTAAGAAAAATAAATGCCCCTGTTGCAAAATATTTTTTAAATATTCATTTATTTGAAAGGCAGAGTTACAGAGAAGCAGAGCAGAGACAGAGAGAGAGGTCTTCCATCCACTGGTTCACTCCCCAGATGGCCATGATGGCCAGAGCTGTACAGAACCAAAGTCAGGAGCCAGGAGCTTCTTCAGGGACTCCTATGAGGGTGCAGGGGCCCAAGAACTTGGGCCATCTTCTGCTGCTTTCCCAGGCCATAGCAGAGAGCTGGATTGGAAGTGGAGCAGCTGGGACCTGAACTGGTACTTATATGGGATGCAGGCATTGCAGGCAGCAGCTTTTACCCACCACGCCACAGTGCTGGCCCTTGCAAAATATTTTAATGAAAATATTCTAGTAGGAATTTTTCAGTGATGATGTATTTTTTCCCTTTTTTCTTTATTTTAATTTTTTAACAGTTTGTGATATTCAATTATATACATCATATCCATATGTATATAAAGCCTTTTTTTGTAATCAGGAAAGTAAATATCATACAGTGAGGGGTTCATAATTATCATAAGAGTAGAAAGAAGTGTTTATTGTCATTTACATGGTATATTCATGAAGCAATATTTATAACTAAATGCTAAGTGATATGACATCTTCAGAATCGTTTTACTTTCTCTCTCCCTGAATATTCACCTCCACAGATAAGAGAAGCCAAGCAGTATTTGTCTTTCTAGGTCTGCCTTATTTCACTAATATAATGACCTCCAGTTCCATTTTTTTTTTTTTGCAGTTGTCATGACTTTACTTTTTTTATACCTGAATAATATACTGTCCTGTGTATATATCACCTTTCATTTAACCAGTCATAAGTTAATGGACGTCTAGGTTGATTCCGCATCTTTGCTAGTGTGAATCTAGCTGCTATAAACATGAGAGAGTATCTCTTTCACATACTGATTTCATTTCCTCTGGAAATATTACCAAGAGTGGTTTATGTGGGTAATGCGGTAGATCTATTTTTAGTGTTCTGGGGAATCTCCATATTGTTATCTATTACTGGTATGAAGCAAAATAGCTTTGAATTAAGAAAATGAAAAGATTCATGCAGTAAATGGTGTTTTCTTTCTTTGTGCGTTCCCCTGCTCTTCACAATCCATAATCTGATATTGAGCGTGAGTGTAGAGGAACGTGTTCCTAGGAATCTGCCTGTAGACTACGTGCAAAGAAGGAATAAAAAGCCTGTAGTTTATTAATCTTCCACACCACATTACTACACCAAGCATGGAGTCAACACAGGGATTTTTTTTTTTTTTTCACTTTCTAGCCTTTGGAATCTTTCTATTGGCTGTTGAATTGTTAAGGGCCTGAGACTATAAGCATCTGTTTTGATCTTCCTTGAAGTTCTCTGATAAATTTACAGCTGAAGGAAAACATTCAGTGTAGTAACTTACATACACGCACATGTTTTACACACAAAATAACCTTCATCAGAAAGAATACCTAACAAATCTATTCTTTAATATTTTAAATATTCAATAAATTATGAGTTGTGTCTTGTCATAAAGAAGTCTCAGAAATGTAAGAACAGATTTTAGAAAGAAGAAAATCATGCAAAACTGTATGTTACAATTAACATAACCTTATCAGTTGAAACAACACAAAGGGGGAAAACGGAAGGTAGACAAAATAGTTGACCACAGGGAGAAAAAATTCAGTATTATTATTCTGTAACTCTATGTATTACTTTTAGGAATATATCTCAAGTGAAAGTATTTCATGTATTATTATTATTCATTTCAGGGAGTATTCTACATTTACCTCCAAACATACTTCCTAGCATGTTCTGGTGTACTGTGTGAATTAAAAATTTAAAATATACTGAAACAAAAAGGTCTAATGAAAATATTTGAAAGGAATTATATTTAATATTAATTAATTTGTATTTTGTTGATGATAATGTATAGGAACTTCATTGAGATATCCTTACATATGGTTCAAAGCACAGATCTTAAGTATAATATTATGAATTTTGAACATTATCTACTTTAGAGAATTTCTCACTCAGTTAATGTCTCTTGTGCATTCCCAGCCAGGTTTTCCAGGGGAAAGCAATAATCTTATTTCCTTTTACATAGATTCATTTTCTCTGTTTTAGGCAGGAATATCCTGTATAGTACTTAAAACATCAATTCTTTTTCAGAGCAACATGTTTTTGAGAGATGCCTATGGCTTTGCATGCATCAGTATTCTGAATCTTTATTGCTGATCAAGGTTCCTTTGTATAAATATGTCACAATTTGTCTTTTCATGCACCTTAGATAGGATATTCTCTTTGTTTATAGATTTTGATTTAATGACTAAAATGAAACAAGCACCTTAGGCAAGTCTATTTGTAGTCATGTATTTTATTTTTCTTATATATATATATATATGTTAAATTTTGGATGACAAAAAATATATGCATATTTAATTTTAAATATGTATGAACCAATCATCTAATATTAAATGAAATTTTACTTTTGTTTTACCATATATATGCTTTGTTTCCGTATTTAAAAACTCTGCTCACCTGAAAGCTACAAAGATTTTCTTCTAAATGTTCTTTTAGTAATTTTACAATTTAAAATTTTTATTCAATAAGTCTATATTCACATATATTTTATCATATGGTGTGACAAATGATACTCTTTTTTTTAAAAAAAGTATATCCTCTTCCCCTACTACCGTTTGTTAAAAAGATTATTCTTCTCCAATAAACTTTGTTATATCTGCAAAAAAATTGACCAAGAAAATGATGATCTACATCTAGACTTCACTTTGTAGTGTTCATATTTAAGACTATCCAGTTGATGTTACCACACAGTTGAATGCCATAGTTTTAGGTTTATTAAAATTAGGGGGCATAAATACGAAAGCTTTCTCTTTCCTAAAAAATGCCATTCCATATTACTTCAATAATTATGTAAATTTTAGAATCAGCTTATTAATTCCTACACATTTTTCTTATGGAATTTTGATTGGATTTTCTTTGAACAGATACTGATATCCACAGATAGATTTAAAGACATTCTTATCTTAAATATATAACTCAAGTATTTTTTATGAACTTACTAGATTCTAAAGTAAAAACAAATTCTGTGATCATCTAGGCAAAAATATAAAAACTTATATATTGAGAATAAAAAGTATTTCAGCATCACCCTTCTCAGCAAAACAGTGCAAAGCAAGAGTGGAACAATATTATTAAGAGGCTGAAGAAAAGACATTATAAGCCAAATGTTTTGTATATGAAATTCTTTTCATCAAGTATTCAAGTACTGGAAAGCAATTTCAAATTATTATTATTATTATAATTGTTATTATTACTCTTTTGGAGTGATAGAGAGAGAAAAAAAGAGAGAGATCTATCTAATCTGTGGGGAGATGCCTACGATATCAAGGACGGGGCCATAGCAAAGCCAAGAAAAGAAAACTCTTTCTAAGTTTCCCACATGGTGTCAGGAATGCAATTACTGATAGAAATACAGTTTGTAAGATAGATCTGCATGCAGTATGAAATTTAGAAGTGACAAGGTAACCACCGGGATCAATTTTAGAGATTATAGAGTGAGAAAAAACTTCCAATTAATGTATAGTGACAGTCTCTCTAAATTAAGTATACTTTAAGCTATTTCCAGATTACTTATAATACCTAATCCAATGCAAATATTGTGTAAATATTTGTTATATAAATATAACATGAATATAAATAATTGTTATACTCTATTATTTAGCAGAATAATAATTAGAAAAGAAATCCACCTGCTTAGTAAGACACAATTTTTTTTTCAAATATCTTTGATCTGTACTTGCAGGAATTCATGGATACGGAACCCTTAGATATGGAAAGCCAAATGTACTTCTGCAACTTTTCAATATTCTGTTTATTTCTGAGGTATTAACATTGACTTATTTCATAATTCAGTGGTTATAACTTTTGTTGGACAATGGTATCTTCACTATTAAATCTTTTGGCCAACCATTTTCACAGGCCAGATAATGTAGGCACACAGATATATTGCCCACGGCCAGTTATTTCCTCAGAACTTTAACTTAAAATATACACCCATCAATAAATCAGTACTTTTACCTTAAATACAATTAAACCTATTAGTCGTAATTGGTTTTCACTGCTCACAGAAAATTCTTAACTCAGTTTATAGCACTCATTTATGCCTTTCATTATCAATTAATGTATTTGTTTTATAAAACTACAATTAATTGATAGCTACATAATTATTTTAAAAAGCTACACTGGAGGGCCAGCACCACGGCTCAATAGGCTAATCCTCCGCCTGCGGCGCTGGCACACCGGGTTCTAGTCCCAGTCAGGGCACCGGATTCTGTCCCAGTTGCCCCTCTTCCAGGCCAGCTCTCTGCTGTGGCCCGGGAGAGCAGTGGAGGATGGCCCAAGTGCTTGGGCCCTGCACCCGCATGGGAGACCAGGAGAAGCACCTGGCTCCTGCCTTCCGATCATCGTGGTGCCCCAGCTGCAGCGCGCCGGCCGCGGCGGCCATTGGAGTGTGAACCAATGGAAAAAGGAAGACCTTTCTCTTTCTCTCTCACTGTCCACTCTGCCTGTCAAAAAAAAAAAAAAAAAAAAAAAAAGCTACACTGGAGTTTATTCCATATGAATGTGATCAAGATCACAATGGAAAATATGATAGCATTTAATAAATGCACTAAAATCAACATCTAACTTTAGAGTTTCATACAAGAGGCAGTTACATCAGTCTGCCATGATTTACGATTTGCTCTTATTGCTTATTGCTCAGCAACTGATTAGATCCAGATGTTTAAAATTCTCTACCCCCTTTTTAAATTTCAAATTTAGTTGGAATTTTTGTTTTATGACCACTTTGAAGGAAATATGTAATTTTCTTTGAAGAGAATACTATGTATTAGAAAACCAGAACTGTCTTCTGGGATTCTCTTACATTCACGATCAGCATGCCTGTAGGAGGTTTTGCTAACAGTTGACAATACCCTGAGCAGCAATTGCACACACTCATAATCCAGACCATCTTTGGTTAATGGTTCTTTCCTTTGAAACTACATTTATGCAATTCTTGTAAGAGCTATTATAAATGTTTAAACATTTTTATCCAGCTAACAAGTGGGAAAATTCAGCAATCATGACTTAAATTTAAATTACATTTTCTTTGAACATATGAAACGAAGTTTAAAAAGGCTATTTTTTTCTTTTCTCCTCTCTTACCTATCATCTGTCAAAAACTATCTCAAGTAAAATAATTTATTGAATTTAATAATGTGAAATGTGAATATAGGTGGAGAAAACAATGGATATGAAAGATAAAAGAGTGAGCAAACTTAGCAAGAGAGATCAAGAGATTTGAAAGCTCATAAAATATTTTATTATGGCTATGAACTGAATAAATCTTTTGAATTTAATTTTAGTGTATTCTCAAGCCATTTTCAGTTTAGGAGGAATTCACACACTGAAGTGTTCTAATGATAATGGTAAAATTTAGAAAAATGTACAAAAAAGAAATTCAAAAACATTATTTTAAATGTTCATGGATTTTTATAAGACACAACATAGACATTTTGCTTTCTTTTTTATCAAAGAAACAGAATATTTTGCCTAGTAACAGTGAAAAGAAATGAACACCAAAAATAAATGAGTAAACTACTCATGTCAAAACAACTCTACTAGAATATCCAAATAATACTCCCTAGAGTGATTTTAAGTACTAATATGTAGACAAAAATAAGATTTTTTATTATGATGTTCTTCTGTTATACATCTGTATGGTTTAGATAATAAGATAATTCTGGAATTCTGGCCCAATAAAATTAGTTGAAAATGAAGTTTTCATTTATCTATTATTTTCAGAAAAAGTATGTAAACACATTTTTTTTTTTTTGGTTGAAAGGGAGGGAGTGAGAGAGAGAGAGAGAGAGTGAGAGAGAGAGAAGAGTTTCCATCTGCTAGTTCATTCCACAAAAGCCCACAGCATGTTCAGGTGGAAGGCAGGCAGGAATCAATAACTATCAGAGCTCCTACATGGGTAGCAGGAACTCAAGAACTTGAGCCATCATCCACTGCTTCCGAAGCACATTAGCAGGGGATTGGGAAATGGAGGTGCTGTGATATGAACGATCACTCAGATGCTACCCCGCAGAGGGACTCCAGGTGGATATTTTTAAATTAAATCAATTCTTGAATATTTATAAATTATCAAAATTTTCTTTATTTTTAGCAAAGTATGTATATATCTTTTTTTAAATTTTTTTAATTAAACTTTTATTTAATGAATATAAATTTCCAAAGTACAGCTTAGGGTTTTCAATGGCTTCCCCCTCCCAAAACTTCCCTCCCACCCACAACCCTCCCCTTTCCCGCTCCCTCTCCCCTTCCAATCACATCATGATTCATTTTCAATTCTCTTTATATACAAAAGATCAGTTTAGTATATATTAGGTAACGATTTCAACAGTTTGCCCCCATATAGCAACACAAAGTGAAAAAAAAAATACTGTTGGAGTACTAGTTATAGCATTAAATGCAATATTCACCTAAAACATGAATTCTGCCTACCAATTACTTGAGTTATTCCATTCTTATAAAAAAATAAGTCAGTTAAAAGGGAATCATTAAAGGAATTACTACAAAAAATAAAAAGTTAAAGTAACTGAATGAAGGATTTCCAGGGATATACACATATTAAAAGATCTGAGCACTTAACCAAACATAATACTATGTGGAAAATAGTAATAAGAGTGACAAGCAGTTGATCTAGACTCCCACACCTCACGTCAAAGTACCTGGATTCGATGCCCAGGCTCAGCTCCTGAGTCTAGCTTTCTGCCAGTGCAGACCAGCAAAGTCTCAAGTGCTAGTTCAAAAAGTTGGATCCCTGCTGCCTACTTGGAAGCCTGGATTGAGTTCCTATCTTGCTTTGGCCCAGGTCCTGCACCCAGTTTTTGCAGGCATTTGGGAGTGAACTAGTAGGTAGGAGCTCTCTCTCTCCCTTTCACCCTCTTCTTTCTCTCTTTCTCTAATACAACCATAAATAAAAATATATAAAACTTGCAATTTAATAATAGTAATCATAATACAACCACATTCTAAAAATGGAGAATTTAAAGAGTTATATCAGATAACACAAATGCAATGAGTAAGATAAAAAAAATGAGACAGAAGATGACAGAGTTAGAGAAAGGTGGGGGTATACAATGAAAGCATCTGGCAATAAAGGTGATGAAAACAATGAAAGTCTTCAGAGGATAGTGCTAATAAAGTGAGAAAATACAATAAACCCTAGCGTCAACCTGAGGAGATATGGCAAACTTGCAAGACCTACAAAAATGGTAGTTTTGCCTCTGAAAACATGACCAAAGCAATGGAATGAATAATATGAAGCAGCTTGTACAATACACAGAATGATAACCCTCCAGAAGTGCCCATGTTGCTTCTCCCAGAACCAGTGAATATACTATGTTACATGCAAAAAGGACTTCACAGACGCATTCAGGTAATGGACTTGAAAGAAGAAATTTCTCTGAACATCCAGCTGAGTCTAATAGAATCATGTTAGTTCTTGAATGCAGAGGATCTGTGTAGGCTGTGGGTAGAGAGAGACATTTGAAGGCAGAAAAAGGATCAGAAAGACATGAACACTGACTTTGGAGATGAAGGTAAGAATCCTGAGTCAACTACTTAAGGGATCTTCTAGAGGCTGCAAAGAGCAAGGCTACACGGAACACGCTAAGCCTCTGGAGAGCAGCGCACTCTTGCTGACAACCTGAGTTTTACTCAGTAAGAAGACATCTGACTTATGACCCTACCGATTGTTTTTTATTATTTTATTTGAAATGCTAAAAGGAAGGAAGGAGTGAGGGAGGAGAGAGTGAGGGGGAAAGACAGAGAGAGAGAGAGAGAGAGAGAGAGAGAGAGAGAGAGAGAGAGAATCTTATCCACTGGTTTACTCCCCAAGTGTCTGCAACTGCTAGGGTTGGTACAGACTCAAGGGCTAAAGCCAGGACCCCAGATCTCAAACCCAATCTCCCACACAGGTGCCATGGATCCAGATATTTGGGCTGTCAGTTGGTCCCTCCTGGAGTGCATGCCTCCCAGGGTGCGCACTGATGGAAAGCGAGGTTGAGACTATAAGGTAGGCACTCCAGTATGGGATGTAGGCAGCTAGAGGACAGCTTAACCACTGCATAATAAATGCCATCCCCAATTTATTAATTTAAGATAGCATTGCATACTGTGTTAACCAGTTAAATTCGTGGTAATTCATATCATGGTGACATAAAACCAACACTCATGCAGAGAACAATGCTTTCAAGTAAACTGAAATATTGACAGAAAGCATATTCTTACCTACTTGAACAATAAACAATTCCGAAATTAAAGAAAAAATATCAAATCTATTGATTAAAATGCTATACCATATCATAGGAAAATGTGATACAGAAAAATCAACTCTGGTTGTATCTTTGTAAATTTTCTCCATGTCAAAGAAAAGGAAGTAATTCTTAATGAATGTAGTTAAAATGACATGACTTGAAATAGAAACCTGAGTTAGGCACTGAACTTTGCAATATACTGTCATTTGTAGGATTGAAAGGAAATCCTAACACCAAATTCTCACAGAATGAAAGTGGTAGCTAAGTGGGCAGACCAGAGAGAAGAGCTACTGCCAGTTTCTTTGATCTTGTAGTTAGTTCTACCATCCCTAAGGGTATTTTCTTCACTTGCAGGGCCCAAATGGAATCATTCATAATCTGATCTTTCAGGTTTCAAGAGGAAAGGAAGAGGAAATAGAGAGCAAGCAACTGCCTTTTATAGATGTGTTTCCCAGAAGACCCACGTCCCCATTCTGCCATTGTAGTGAGCAGAATATAGAAATTACCACTGTCAGTGAATCAAAAGGAGACTTAGAGTGTATCAGTGCTGTGTTGTATGGACGAATTTGAAAATTGGGGATTCCAGTACTAAAAAAAAAATTAAATTAAATAAGAACCAAAGCAAGCAAAACATTAGGAATTTATAGAAATTTTCTTTTATACTAAAATTTTACATATGTCATGCTCATTAATCTGAATATTTTTTAACTTGTGAATCTCTCATTATCTGTGTGCTTATGGGAGACACTGTCCTTTACCACTAGTCAAGATACTATGTTTTATTTCCTAGTGGCTGACAAATCATCTGCCTTACCCAATATAAATTGAGGGGAACAAAAGAAAAAATGTGAAAAGAATTAAAAGAAGCATACCTCAGCCCATATTTCATAGACGTTATCGACTTCTGCTAGAAGAGATTGTGATCTCTCTTCCCTCTGTGAGTAAATTGCCATGACTATCACATCTGGCACCCTCTAATCCTTCTGGAATTCTCTTGTCCATTTTCATATGTAGCTCCTGGCTTTTCCCAGTAACAGGATCTTTCCTAATCACATCCTCCTTGACCATCTGAGGTGTGCACTGCGGTTCATAGATTACATCCCGTATGTGTCTGTGGGAGTGCACAGTGCCTCAGAGGAATTTGGTGTGTTTGCTTCCTATGAATTGAGCTCTAGCAGATCACATTTGGTCAACATTTGTAGGGGAGGCTTGTATCACACTGGGGAGAGCAGCACCGTTCATTTCTTTTTTGCTGCTGAATTGGCTGCCACTGTCTGGCACTGGAAGGCTCTTGAAAAAGACACCGAATGACAATCTGATATTCTGATGCTTGGGCGACAGAAGTCCTGGGCTTTTCCATCTCTGAGGACCAATATTGCCAGAAGTTCCATTAATTTAAGTTGTGGGCCATGTGCACTGACATTTTTCTAGGGAAGAACTGAATTCCCTTGCATTTGTATCTCTACTTGCAAGTTAATCGTTGTTTTTCTTTCTATTTTTTTTTTTTATTGGCCCAAGCTAGTCATTTCTTTTGCATCATCCCTCTAGAAATGGCAAGGAGCATCATTTTGAATTTTTTCTAATCTTTTATAGAATTACATACTCATTAAGCACATGTTCTGTCTTCTTCATTTTCACTGGGACATTTTTATTATCTGTATTGCCAAAACAAAGATAACAAACTTTCTATCTTGTATAATATACACATAGATGAGAGTACTAGAGAATTGCATGGAAAATAGCAACAAAAAGTTAATAAGGGGATAGGAATTGTGGTGCAGCAGGTGAAGCCACCAGTGAGACACCCACATCATATATTAAAGTGCGTGGAATAAAGTCTTGCCCTACTGCCAAACCAGATCCTACTAATGTGTGCTCTGGGAAGCAGCTGATGATGCTAAGTATTGCGTCCCCATCAGTCACATGGGAGAGTCAAGTATAAATCCAAAGACTGATACTACCACTGTCCAATAATAAAAAAGGGCATACCTAGATAAGAACATATAAATTGATGTAGAAATTTATATATACATATATATATATATAAAATGAGAAATATTTTAATCATTTTAAAATTCTTACAAAAACATGAAAGTTTGAATTTTGGTGTTAACTGCATTTGCTGCATTTGCATTTGCATTATTGCTGGAAGATGGTTTTATATCAGTATTTTCTAAACAGAGCAAGCTAATTTTTAGATGGCTATGACAATAATCCAGATATAAAATAATTTCAACCATCCTATAAGTGGAACTTCAAAAAGATCATAGAAAGTGAAATTGAAGACGTATATTTTGGGCAAAACACAATATGAAGTTTGTGTATTTTTTTTTCATAGTGCGTATTTTCCATGAACTTTTGGAGATGCTTCATATGTATCTTCAATAGCCATAGGCATGTTGAAATGGCAATTCAGAGGCTGATGCTATGGTGCAGTAGATTAATCCTTGCCTGCATTGCCAGCATCTCATATGGAGACCATTTCCAGTCCTGGCTGCTCCTCTCCAATCTAGCTCTCTGCTATGGCCTGGGAAAGCAGTAGAAGATGGCCCAAGTACTTGGGCCCCTGCCTTCTTGGGGAGACCCGGAGGAAGCTCCTGGCTCCTGACATCGGATCTGCCCAGCTCCAGCTGTTGTGGCCATTTGGGGAGTGCACAAGTAGATGAAAGACCTTTCTGGCCATCTCTCCCTCTCACTGTCTGTAACTCTACTTCTCAAATAAAAAATAAAATAAAATATTTAAAAAATGACAATTCATCATCATACCTAAAATTTCTAAGAAATGTTAAAAACTGTATAATATCCACTCTATGCATATTACAAAGATGTCCTGCTCTTTTCCTACATGATCTCATGCACCTAATATCATAACCAAAATAGTGTGTGTTGACATTTTCATTGCTTGAGAACCTGTGTCTTCTCAAATGCTGAATCACTAATCCCCAAGGAAAAGAAAGTAATTAAGGTTAAAGGAAGTCATATGTGGGATCTGAGGAGAAAGGTACAAACCACAATCCAATGGGAATAGTGTTCTTGAAAGAAAAGATGCCAGGTGGCTGGTTCCATCTCTCCTTGTGCAGGAGCCAAGGAAAGGTAAGATGAGGACACACAGGGCATTGCCAAGTGTTCGTTTAGAACTGAAGCAGACAAAAATTATATTTTGGTCTAAAAACTTTGCAGTCTTCAAAACGTTTATGGAAAATGTGTATTAAGAAAAAATATGCAATAATTTCAAGAGTGGTTTATGCCAAATCAACTTATCTTTTAACTACATTCTTCCACAAATTTGGAAGTGTTCTGTAGTGAGACGACTGGCACCTACAAGCTGAAGAGAGCCTCCTCAACAATGGCCTCGTTAACTTGGACTTCCAGCCTCCAGAACTGTGAGCAAACAACTTTGTATATACTAAGTCACTTGGTCTGTTGCATTTTGTTGTGGCAGGCTAACCTAAGACAGGCATTTATGGTATTGTCTGTCTTCAGTATATCACCTAAGTTAGTTGAAAACAACAGATTGGGTATCTTTAACAACCAGATACATGACGGAACTGTAGAAAATTAAGCAAATGTTATTGAGGTTTTTAAATTTAAGTGTGAAAGAAAAAAAGCATACACATCTTTTATATGCTGTCTAAAAGTTCCCACTGCAAATCCCAATAAATTCTTAGGAACTGCTAATATATACTCTTTAAACACTCAAATGATGGGTACTCTAGTAAATAATTCACATATTAAATAGCATTCTGCAGTATTTACATATGTACATAAAACACCTATGTGTAAATTTGAAGATAACATTTGCTTGTACTTAACTTTTAATTTGAGCAACACTAGGAATATTTCATTAAATTCTGCCAATGAATCTCTAATATGATATAAAAACTCTAGGTAATTTAAATGCTCATATATCTATATTCTTAATGTATATTCAGTTTAAAAATCCAGAGACAGAAAATTATGCTTTGGAGATTGCAAGAAATGCCAAGATTTTGATGAATATTAATCTAGTTTTGTTTTAAAGCAACAAGAAAATATTCCAGTGCTTGTAAACTAGTTTCTTTTGTCTATTAATAGGATAGTACATAAATCTTAAGTTTGTGATTAATGATATTTACTGGCTTTATTTTAATATGATGGGACCACACATACCAACAGATTTTTCTATTTTGAACATCCTGAACTCATCATAGTAGTCCAAATCTGATCCATGTATTTTCCCATTAGAATGTAATAAAGTTAATGTGATATAAAGTGTTGTCTATATTGATTGCATTTCTTTCCTTTCCCTAACGCCTCTTCCCTGTTTAAAAGCATTTATTCCAGAATTCATAAGTACTGAAATTCAGCCTGATAACATAGAATATCTCCACAATGTTATAAAAGTAAAGAGGTATAAATATCATTATCCTGTTTTATGAGGTAATAAGTTGATTTCTACTAAATGAACATAAAGGCAAGACAATAAAACTAAGAACAAATGCTCAGAAAAATAATTCTATCTATTAGTTCACTGTCCTTACTCAGGAAATTTCGATTCTGGAAAGGACTTCTTTAGAGGTAGGCTTTGATGAGAACAAAGAGGGCTCATGCATGATTTATAATTATTATTAAGAAATATCTCCTGTGACAAAATGGTCATTCCCTTCAAAGAATTTTCACTACCTCTAAGTACTTTAAGGCTCATCCCAACTTCCCCTTTAATTCTTTTATCCTCAACTCTTGCCATAACTTTTAAAGAAATAGGGCTTGACTCATTGAGGTTAGGGAGGAATCAATTTACCTTCTCTTCTCAGCTTAATAAACACAGCAATTCTAATCACAGCTTCTAGGTTTATTGCTTAGTCTTGGATTTGAGAACACAATGAACCAATGCTTTCCTTAGGTATAATTATGATATGTATATATAATGATTAACACACTGCATTAAATTCTTAGATGTTTCCTAGTAACTGAAGATAAAACACAGGAGAAGGACTAAAATAAGCAAATAAAAATCCCAGCTTTTATTTCTAGGATTTGAAGGGATGCTGAGAGAGCTGCTTTTTTTAAAGATTGTTATTACATTAAAATTATAGAGAAAAATAAAGCAGAGCCAAAGTAAAGATTTCTGAGAGTGAATTCCAACTTCGCATTGGTTGTCCAGTGAAAGATTCACATTTATTACACGAGCAGGTGCAATCTTTCCCTTCCTTCTGTTTCAGCTCCTTTCACTGATCCTTCACTATAATAACTAAGTTCCAGAAATTATTAGACAACAACAAGGGCTGTAATCCATTGATTCGCCAACATTTTTCCAATTTTATTTTTTACACTTTATGTACTGTTTTCTGTGCTCCCAAAATTCATATTTCAGGAAAACCATGGTATGTTTCCTTTTAATAATCTATCAGCTATTGTGCTTCTTTTTAAAGTGTACAACTATTGTGTACTTTTTAAAATTCAACTCACTTGTTACTGTTTTCAAGCAACTATTCAGCTGCAAGTGACTTGAGAAAACTCACACACATCTACACATACTTGCTTGTGCACAACCATCTGTGCTAGTGGTCACACATACGATTTATGAACATGGCCACAAATAGGTCCTTTACTATGATTAACAAGTATGCTCATTTTAATCTGTTTCTTTGAAGATATGTCACAAGAATCTACTTGCATGCAAACAAAAATATAACAATAAAAAAGGAATATAGATCTACATAAGTGCTATATATGCCTTTAATATCTTGTTCATAAACTTCCTTTAAAATTCACTGTCCACTCTGCCTGTCAAAAATAAAAAAAAAATTCATATCACTCACATTATCTACTCACTGTGTATATTATTGATTTCCTATTAGAGTGGTATTATTTTGCTTCTGTATGTAGAAAAGAATACTTATTCATTCAATATGATGATATTTAAAATGTGTGTTCAGAAATTATAGTCAAGTTATACATATGCATTAGTTGATGGCATAAGATATTTGGTGTTGTCTTATGATTGCAAGCCTTCATTATATATCTGTGGAGCTTAAATTCAAACTTTTGTTTAAGTCCTGACACATTTTGGTAGTGAGCATTTTTTTATTTGAGTTTTAAAGTCAAGAAATGATTACATCCACCAATGAAGTCTCTTTAAAGTTTTGAAATAAGCTTCTTATATAACAAAATATATTCATCTTTCTGAAGTTATAATAGAAGCAAAAGAATTCAGAAAGCAAGATTGTTCTTCTCATTTATAACCATGACATTATTTAAAGGAAAACATAAGGCACATCTTTAATCTATTTTTTAGGGAAGAGATAGTAAATCAAAACAATGCTAAATATGTAATTTTGATAGCTTAAGAGTAGGATTAATACCTAGTAGAGCATTTTGTGTTTGCACATTTAGCATATCATTTGAGCTACAAGAAAATTTCATCTAATACATCAGTTACTTAACCTGACAACTTTAAAATGTTTTGAGCTAAAGCAATAACTTCCAGTCACACTGAAGAATGAAGAACCAACTACAAATGGATCAGATATATAGTTCATTAGTCACACGTGCCTGCATGAAGTCAGGCTTAGGCCTGCACATGTTTGTTTACAGTACATGAGAGAGAACTGATTCTGTGTCAATGTCTCACTTAACAGTTGTCCAGTATAGCTTTCTTTGGATAATAAGCATATTAATTATTCAAAAGATTGATCAAAGTGTATGCACTTAAGTAAAGAAAAAGAAAGTCCTTATGGGACTGTTGGTTGGTTCTTTGGAAAGAAAAAGCCCATTTATATACTAAAATGACAAATATTTGAAAAAGATAAACTAATGATGAAAATAAGAGACTGATATTAACATTTCTAAGGAAATTGAAGAAAATCGTGAATTTTCTGCTATGCTCACTGATCATAAATCTTGGGGGAGATTGGTCTGTACTATTGGCTTGAAATTTCCAACATGAGATTCCTTCTCTATCTTTATGGACAGTCCAGATTTCCCTAACCTTTGTTTCTTGCTTCAAATAAAGAAGCAGTAGAGTTTAGAACTCTACCAGCATAGATGCGAAGATCAGAGTCCCTAACCTAGTTTCCTACCTCTATTGCACTGGACAAGCTCCTGAAGTCCTAAACTACTCAGTTCCTTCCCTTGTAAAATGGACCTAATAGGAATACCTAATTTAAATAATTTTGTTTACATATTAAGTTTGTACTTGAAAACAACATAATAATTCCAGAAAAGAGGGAAGCATTTTTAACAATGCCCTTCTGGGGGTTGGGTATTTGACCTATGTGTTAAGATACTTGCATCCTATATCTGAATTTCTATATTTTAATCCTGGCCCAAATTTCCTGCCAGTGCAGGCAGGCACTGGGAACCAGAGTGATAGCACAAGTATTTAGGTTACTGGACTGAAATTCTAGGGTTCTGATTTGAGAGCTTAGGCTATTTTGGGCATCTGGGGAGTGAGCCAGTGGAAGGGAACTCTCTGTACCTCTCAAATTCATAAAAAAACACTCATGGGACCTGTGCTGTGGCACAGGGGATTAAAGCACCGGCCTGAAGTGCTGGCATCCCATATGGGCACCGGTTCTAATCCCGGCTGCTCCTCTTCTAATCCAGCTCTCTACTATGGCCTGGGAAAAGCAGCAGAAGATAGCCCAAGTGCTTGGGCCCCTGCGTCCACGTGGGAGACCCAGAAGAAGCTCCTGGCTCCTGGCTTCAGATCGGTACAGCTCCAGCCATTGCGGCCATCTGGGGAGTGAACCAGCAGATGGAATACCTCTCTTTCTGTCTCTACCTCTCTCTGTAACTCTGTCTTTCAAATAAGTAAAAATCTTAAAAAAAAAAAAAACTCATAAAAAAAGTGTACTGAATTCTATTATTTAGTAGTTTCTTATACAAGCAATCTCCGGAGAGATATTCTGGTAATATTCTGAAACAACAAGTATCCACCTACTTTGCATATTGTTTTCCAGTGCAAACAACTTTCTAAGGGATCTTCAGTCAGCAGCTGCCTCTGTGTGGTGTGACACTCTGTACGTGAGCTCAGAATTGAGAAAGCGTTGAGACATATTCAGAACTTAGGATTTCGTCGGTATATTGTGACTTTAGCCAGGGACAAGAAAAAATGTTTTCCTCCACCTCAAGGGTATTTATTTAAAGAATATCATAAACAAATAATCTCTGAAGTTAATAAATGAGTTCATGTTCCAGAAGCTAGGGAGAATGACAACTAGACTACAAATGTGACCATTAGTGGGGACTCCAAGCAGATACAGTTCCAGGTGCAGCCCTGTAATACCACCCAAATAAAATTCATGGGTTATTACTGCCCTAAAAATACACCTGTGTGATGTAAATGGAGAACACTTTACGTTTTTTTTTTTGACAGGCAGAGTGGATAGAGAGAGAGACAGAGAGAAAGGTCTTCCTTTGCTGTTGGTTCACCCTCCAATGGCTGCTGCAGCCGGCGCATCTCGCTGATCTGAAGCCAGGAGCCAGGTGCTTCTCCTGGTCTCCAATGTGGGTGCAGGGCCCAAGCACTTGGGCCATCCTCCACTGCCTTCCTGGGCCACAGCAGAGAGCTGGCCTGGAAGAGGGGCAACCGGGATGGAATCTGGCGCCCCAACCGGGACTAGAACCCGGTGTGCCTGCGCCGCAAGGTGGAGGATTAGCCTGTTGAGCCACGGCGCCGGCTAACTTTACTTTGCTTTGTTTTGGGACAGGGTCTCCAAGGGAGAAGTTGCCCTGAAAATGGAGAATTCTAATAAATGTGAAATTACTGTTGTGAATATATTCATATAGATTTAATTAGTACACTGCAGTGATTCAAATTCAGAAACCAACTTACTACCAAAAAAATGGAGACATTGAATATGAGCACAAATTTTCTCTTATGTAAAGATGAGATAATTCTTAGGAAGAAATTTTTATAATAGAGAATTTGGTTCAAACTAGAACTTGCTTTGAATATAATTAAAAATTAGATTTGCTGAGGCTTTATTCAAGGTGATATAGACATTGGTTGCTGGACATTGATTGAATTAAGTTGATGCCTATATTTGATACAAGCTGATACATGTACTTGTTTAAGGTAACTAGATTGAAGTAGTCACATTGGCACATAGTTAAAATATGTGAAGCTAGAATAACTGGGAATTTAAAAAAATTGAAGAAATAAGCACTACTTTAAAAGGGAAAATATATTCATTGATACTATTTCTCAAAAGTATTTCTGGATGTAAATTCATTAGTAGGTTTGATATTCAAATTATTTTTCTCTATCCACTTGTTGGAAACTTCCTTAAATAATTAAACATAAACCTGTAGAATTTACAAAGATTAAACAGTACAGTATTTTCACAGTTCAGAAACTTAAATGTCGTGCTCAGCCCACTGCTTCTCTGCTGAGCTTCCCGCCTGGCCTGGTCAGGTGTAAACTCTCTACTCAACCATGTAACCTCGCTCCTTCCCGCCGCCCCCCCCCCCCCCATTCCGAGCGACTGGGCACTCTCTCTCAGGTCCTGCCTAGAGAGGTGCCCATCCATCCTTACGGATGTCTCTGCCCTAATAAACTTTGCTACTTTTACTTTCCACTAAAAAAAAATTAAATGTATAAAATATAGTCTTAATACATTATTGAATATTATGCAGGAAAATATGCAAATAATAATCTGGGCCAGTTAATGCCCATATACACCTACATATTACAATTGAGTTTGTTAATTTATGCTTAAATAAACATTCCTTTGGCTATCTGGACGCCTACTTCCAATTTTTTTTTGCCAAAATTTTCACAATTTATTAAACAACATATTGTAAATATCTGATTCATCAGGAACACTTGAGAATGATAACAAATATGTGGGGTATATATATATATATATGGGTATATAGACAAATATTTAAAGTTATCATGTTAGAATTATAACTTCCAACAATTTACGTGCAACAAATAGGCTTGCACACATCAAAGCATAACAAATTAGTGAGGCTTAGAGTATTAGTCATAATTCTCCAGATCATATACATTTTTTAACTTCTTTCCCAGATATTGCTCCTTTTTCATTGTCTTCTCATTTTATTGTTAAATAAATACAATATATTTTATGACAATAGGGAAAACATTTCTAGGATTGTTAATTTTAGAAACTGCCTATTTAGTTATTGTATTTCATAAAGTTATATTATGTGCTGATAAATAGTTTCCCATTTTAGATGCTTCTTGAAATACTTGAATCCCAGCTGCTCCACTTCCGATCCAGCTCTCTGCTATGGCTTGGGATCAGTGGAAGATGGCCCTACACCTGTGTGGGAGACCCAGAAGAAGCTCCTGGCTTTGGATCGGCGCAGCTCCAGCTGTTGCGGCCAACTGGGGAGTGAACCAGCGGATGGAAGACCTCTTTCTCTGTAACTCTGCCTCTCCTTCTCTCTTTGTGTAACTTTTGACTTTCAAATAAATAAATAAATAAATCTTTGTAATAAAAAAAAATAACTTTTACATGGGAAAAACTTTAGGCCTATTTCAATGAGAACTTCACAAATTATTTCTTTTTCAGATATTTTATTTAAGATTTTATTTGTTTTTATTTGAGAGGTAGAGTTATAGACAGTGAGAGGGAGAGACAGAGAGAGAGGTCTTCCATCCACTGGTTCACTCCCTAAATGGCTGCAACAGCTGGAGCTGCACAAAAAAAAAAAAAAAAAAAAAAGAAATACTTGAATCGATAATGTAATACATTTTATGATTAGGTTTTCCTGAACTTCTATTATTTAAATATTAGAAATAATCCATTTTTGGATGAAAGTCCATGTTCAGATTAGTACATTTTACTCATTATCTCTCCATAAGTATAAAATTAGAATGTATCAGATAACAGGTAAAGGCAAAAAAGCAAAGTATAGAGGAAGGGGACCTCTCTCGATTTAAGAAGTTGAAATATTTTCTTTTGCCAAAGCCAACCTTTTTTTTTTCTTTCTACATTATTTGAACTATTAATTAATTAATTAATTAAATTGTTTTTAAAGATTTACTTTTAGTTATCTGAAAGGCAAAGTTACACAAAGAGAGAGAGAGAGAGAATCTTCTGTCCACTGGTTCAGTCTCAGAATGGTCACAAAGGCCAGGACTGGCCAGACTGAAGCCAGGAGCCAGGAACTTCTTCCAGGTCTCCCTCATAGGTACAGAGGTGGAAATACGTGGACCATCTTCCATTGCTTTCCTAGGCGCATTAGCAGGGAGCTGGAGTGGCAGACGATGGCTTTACATACCATGCCACAACACTGGAGCCATTTTTAATTTTTAAAAAAAATATTTATATAAAGGGAGCAGATCAGTATTTCATATTTTAAGATCATAATGATACTTCCTACTCCCTTCCACCTCGTCCTTAATCCTTCTCCCCATTACTTTCTTATTTTTTTTAATATTTGTGATTTCCCTTATGATCTCAAGCTTAATCCTCCACTAAAGAAACCCACAAATAGTAAGTAGAAAAACCACTGTTCCTCAAGAGTATAGACAATGACTATAAATAATAATCAAATTTCAAGATGTCAATTTCCTTCATGCTGCTTTTTTTAGTAATTTATATATTAGTTTCCACGAATCAGAGAAAACATGACATTTGTCATTGGGACTGGCTTACTTCACTTTGTCTGGTGTATTCTGCATCTACTACAGATTCTGAAGCAGCTGCAGTCATGTTTATCCAGTGTCCTGGCTTGCAGAACCACCTACATGACACAGTTCTTGACACTGAAACAAAAGCAGTCTTGGCTGAAGTCACCCTTCCATCCACTATACAATTCCAATTGTGTCAATCATCTCAAGACCATGAAAGAAAGATTAAGAGAATCACTTAGGTACTAAATAGGCTCTAAGGTCAAACTGTTAAATCAATGTGAATTCAGAAGATAGTGCCTCCTGGCTTTTATTTTATTTTATTTTATTTTAATGTCAGTAAATGTGTGTGTATGTGTGTGTGTATATTTTGTAATAATTTAACTTTTTATTATAAAATGACATATTCCACAGTAGTATATTTGCTTCTCTTAATGTTCTCAAACAATTATGAAGTTGAAGCCTCTCGTCTTCAAAAGAAGATATACAGCCGGTGCTGTGGCTCAATAGGCTAATCCTCTGCCTTGTGGCGCCGGCACACTGGGTTCTGGTCCCAGTCAGAGCGCTGGATTCTGTCCCGGTCGCCCTTCTTCCAGTCCAGCTCTCTGCTGTGGCCCGGGAGAGCAGTGGAGGATGGCCCAAGTGCTTGGGTCCTGCACCCCACGGGAGACCAGGAGAAGCACCTGGTTCCTGGCTTCGGATCAGTGTGGTGCGCTGGCTGTGGCGGCCATTGGAGGGTGAACCAACGACAAAGGAAGACCTTTCTCTCTGTCTCTCTCTCTCACTATCCACTCTGCCTGTCCAAAAAAAAAAAAAAAGAAGAAGAAGAAGATATAAAACATTATGGGTATGAAATAACTTGGCGATGATGAGATCACTTAAGTTGGATGAGCTGGGATTGGAGTCAAGGCTTGTCTGTCTCCAAACTTTATCTTCTTATCCTTTCTGCAACTGCGGAAACCCAAGGTGCAGGAGACAAGCTAAGAAGCAATTGTGTGACTGAGATTTGGAGGTGAACTTAGTCTGCCCTGCTCCTCTCTCTTCTGACGTCTTGTATTTGTCGCCCTGAAAGGATGAGGAGAATATCGGATGGTGGGAGGAAAGAAACACAAGAGGTATTTATCACCCTTTTCCTTCCCTGCATGGCCGCTGTTTTACGTTTTAGCTCCCACCAAAGGCAATAGCTCTTGCATCTATCGCTCTTGCTGGTTCCTAAAACTTACTCTTCCTTTTGGTTCCTCAGATCTGGTGGTAGTGACAGTTTGCAAACACTTCTAGCTTTTGTGCTTTTTTTAAACTTTTGTAGTTTCCCTTAACACTGTCAATATGTGTAAAGCACTCCATCCACTAAGCCTGATGGCAACATGCTTTCTGTCCTCTGACAGACTTATAAATGATAAAACCAACCAGGATACCATATGCTATGTTCTGTTCTTCTTACCTTTTGTAATCAAATCATGAGAATTGTGTACACTGTATAAAATATCATTTAAATGTGTCTGACTTTACTGTAGACATATATCTATATAAAAACAGGGGACTAAACGTAGTCAGTGGCCACCTATAAAGCAAATAAATGATAGAGTGGGTGGGAGCAGAAGTAGATTGTCAATTTCCAACATATATATTAAACTGTGACTTTGTGTTCTAAAATACATAATTATTTATTCAAAACAAATCAAATAAAATTTGCAGATTATTAACATCAGTAAGCTAGCACTCATTGCAAAGACTGATTTCTGTTTTGTCTTAAATAATAAATAATAAAACCAATATTATTTTAAAAAATTTGTATGTGTTTCCTACTTCATATTCTCTAATATTTTGGAAGAGTAAGGCTTCTCACAATATTAGTGAGTTGAGACAAAAATGTAATGAAAGATAGAATTTCAGTGCAATAATATATGGAAGGAGAAAAGATTATGATATTTCTCTATTTTGACTTATTTTTCACTCTATTTTCATGCCAAGAATGTCTTTATGATTTCTCAAGAAAACCTCCTGGAAAAAACACCTGTAAAACACTAGGCTGGTGCTCTGAGCTTTTATGTGGGATGAATGATACATGATCTAAGTATAATGTAGTCTTGCACAGGATAAGGGCACTTGGAGGAATCTAATTCTTGCCAGGCTATGCATATGTACTATAAACAAAACAGATGATACACACTGGCACTCAGTGATGCAGGCATCTATGATTATGGGACACACAGCTATCTACATGATGAATCTAGCAAACACCCAGGGCCATACACTCTAATATCATATTTACATAGTTAATTTATGGCATAAGTTCCTAGGAATTATTTACTTTCTTTAGTACCAGATACAGAAAAGTGACAATTTTACGACAGATCTATTTACTTTTATTGGTGAATAATTTTTTAAAATGTTCTAGTACTAGTGGTTGAACTCTGTAATTAACACACAATTATTCTTAGGTGTTTAAATTTTAACTGAAAAGTGATCTCTGTTAAATTTAAGAGTGGAAAAAGAGAGGGAGGAGAGGTACAATTTGGGACATGCTCAATCGGACTTGCCCCAAATGGTGGAGTTAGAAATGTGTCAGGGGATTCCACTACAATCCCCTCAAGGTGGCATGTACCAATGCCATCTCACTAGTCCAAGTGATCAATTTCAGTTCACAATTGATCAAACTGATAGGTCTAAGAGTCAAAGGGATCACACAAACAAGACAAGTGTCTGCTAATACTAACTGATAGAATCAAAAAGGGAGAGAAGGATCCAACATGGGAAGCGGGATGCACAGCAGACTCATAGATATCCTAAACAACACTCTGGCCTCAGAATCAGCCCTTGAGGCATTCAGATCTGGCTGAAGAGCCCATGGGAGTGTTGTGGGCATGGAAAGCCAAGATACCATGGAAAAGAAAAAAAGGAGGAAGACCTAAATGAAAGATCTCTGTGAGTGAGATCCCAGTGGAAAGAACGGGGCCATCAAAGAAGGAGGTACCTTTCTCCGAAGGGAGGAGAGAACTTCCACTTTGACTATGACCCTAGCGGAATAAGATCAAAGTCAGCGAACTCTAAAGGCTTCCATAGCCCTGGCAACTCATGACTAGAGCCTAGGGAGATTACTGACGCCATGAACAGGAGTGTCAAATTGTTAAGTCAGCAACAGGAGTCACTGTGTACTTACATCCCATGTGGGATCTGTCCTTCATGTGTTGTCTAATGTGCAGTGATGCTATAACTAGTACTAAAACAGTATTTTTACACTTTGTGTTTCTGTGTGGGTACCAACTGATGAGATCTTTACTAATTATATACTGAATCGATCTTCTGTATATAAAGATAATTGGAAACGAAAAAAAAAAAAAAACCTGGTGTTAAATTGGAAAAAAAAATGTTCATTCAGGATAAGAAGTTTGGCTTAGCAGTTAAGACTGCTTGTTACGAGGTCCACATTCCAAATCAGAGCACCTGGATTTGATTCCTGTTTCTGCTCCTAACTCCGGCTTCCTGCTCATGTGCACGTTTAGAGGCAACAGATGATGGGTCTAGGTAATTGAGTCTCTGCCACCCACGTAGGAGACCCGGATTGAATTTCTGGTCCTGGCCTGAGCTTGGCTCAATCCTTGCTGGTGTAGTCATTTGGGGAATGAACAAGAGGATGGGAGATCTCTCTCTGCCTCTCGATTTTTAAATGTAATATACATATATAGTATATATATTTATATTATATTATATATATATAGTAATATATGTATATTACATTTAAAAACATTCCTGTAAGGAGCATTCTTATTTTCTTAAGTATATTTTAAAATAATTTTGAAGGTAGAGAGAGAGAAGGTAGAGGGTATTAGAGGGTATCTTCCACTCACTGGTTCATTCCCCACATGTTTGCAAGAGCTTAGGCAGGGCCTCGTAGAAGCCAGGAGCCTAGAACACAACTCAAGGCTCTTGTATGGGTTACAGAGACTCATATAGGTTACAGAGATATCACCTGCTCACTCCCAGAATAGGCATGAGCAGGGAACTCAACTGGACATGTAATAGCAAGAATTGTAATCGAGTACTCAGATGTGAGATATGGGCCCTCTACAAAGGGTATATTAATCATTGTGACATGTGCTTGACCCCTAGAACTCAGAGAAGCTTTTATTGACTTCTCTCAATAAAGACATCACTGAACTGTACAGTAAAGAAATTCCAAGTCTATCATCTTTATATAAATACATATATTTTTATATCCATATATATGTGTATGTATATGTGGTGAAATATGTACATATATATGTGTATGTGAAATTTATATATATAGAATATATATTTCAACTCAAGAAAGTTATATATTTTCAGTAAACAAGTTCAATTTTAAGAATCTGCCTCATTAGTTTCTAAATTTTATTCTATCATGTAAATATTTTTTATAATTTGTATATCTTGATTTTCAGAGTCCAAATAAGGCTATATGTTCCCACTAGGGAACATCTCCAGGGATGTGTGTGTAGCCTAGCAGTTGTATAGAGACAACAGCTGGGATCATCAATCAATTAGCAAGGGTGGATTTTCATGGCCATCACAAATTGATCTCACCAAGTTCCCTCAGTCAACAAACCCTCTTCTAATGATATACCTTTTTATAGATTTAGTGTGCTGCATTAGGTAGTATCTCACAATGTTTTTCTTCATCCAAAGTTATAAAATTCTGTCAGTGAGAAGCCTCATTAAAGTAGCCATTATGCTACCTACAAAATCTACACATATTCAGCTGTCATAACACATTTTTACGGAACACGAATCCTAACACAGTTGTTCCTAAATCATTTTAAAAGTGGAAAAGTAAATAAGTATGGAAATGCCAGGTTTAGCATAACTTATTTTTCTTATTCCCACTTTCTTCTACACATGTCAAATATTTGATTGGAAAGTATAATTGAATAAAATTATTAAAGATAATGTGTTTATTACTTTAAAACGATTATGCATACTAAATAGTCATTAGAAAACTTTCATGCTTTATATGCCACATTTCAGACTTGAAATGGGTTGGGTTGTTCCTGTCTTACATTATTTTTTGAACAGTAACATCCTATATTATTGATAACATATTGTACTGAATTTTTTTCTAAAGCACTAGTAAGCATTCTAAATAGTTAATTTAGGGATTATAAACAAAATATTTATATTAAAGGCATCTTAGGAAAAGTTGAACACAAAATAAAGGGAAAATTATCTGGCGAATGACTGAACATTATTGCTTATTGGTTCTATATAATTAAAACTATAAAGACACATTGTGAAATTGCAGCAGATAATTGGGCCAGACTATCCATATTAGATGTTGACCCCACAAATTTACATTTTAGTAACCTAAAGGAAGTTAGAGCTCTGTGCCTTAGTTTTTTTTTTTTAATTTCTAAAATGTGATATAATGAAAGATAGCATTCTATACCAAGTCCTGTTATCTTAACACTTGGTATAAAGTAATATTTTAGATCACATGGTATATGTGGACAAATAACTCCACAGAATAATATTGATGATGTCATCTTGCATTTTTGGTAATTCAAATGGTAGTTTGTCCACTGCAATGAATGATATTTAAATGCAAGTAGAAGGATGTTAATCTTTATCACTAATGTTTGTTAAATTTATAAGATTTTTATAATGCTATCATCTTAGAATAGCTAGTAAGTAAACATTTGAAATCCCTATCAGTATGGGAGTGTGGTGGAATGAATAGCTCAGATTCTGATTTTGATTATGTTCTGCAGGAACAATCAATACCTACTGGTTCAATACAGAGAATAGTCTATCAATTTGACCTACCTGGACGTATGTCCTGTTATGAGACTACAAACATTACTACTACTGCCAAACAGATATGGGCAAAAGAGCATGGTATTAGATGAACGTAGTATAGTATAGTACCAATATCATCATTGTGCAGTACCATCATTGCACTGGTATCATTGAAAGTGAGTAGACAAATAAAATATGTGTTATTTAACTCAGGAAGGGAGAACACCTTGAAAGTGCAGAGGCCAGAATTGTGCTGTAGCAGGTAAAGCCATTACCTGTGATGCTGGCATCGCATCTGGGCAACCGTTCAAGTCCTGGTGCTCCACTTCCAATCCAGCTCTCTACTAATGTGCCTTGGAAAGCAGCAGAAGATGGCCAAAGTGTTTGGGCCACTGCACCCATGTGGGAGACCTGGAAGAAGCTCCCGGCTCCTGAATTTGGCCTGATCCAGCCATTTGTGGGGGTGAACCAGAGGATGGAAAATGCTCTCTAACTCTGGCTTGCAAATAAAAATAAATAAATCTATTTAAGAAAACGTGAAAGTGCAAAAATGTTTTTTGATGAAATGTAAAGAAAGTCAAGAAGAGGCACCACTGGGAACATTGCAAAGACTTAATTGCAGAGGTATGTGATGGCAATGCTAGAATTATGGATCTTAATCATCTCGTGACCTTCTTTTCTTTTGATGGACTGCATGTTTAAGGATTGCTGCTGTAAGGGCCAATAGGAGAGATCCTTAAGAGACCATTGTCTACATACCATAGAATTTGTCTTGTGCCTTCAAGGAGCCTTGGAGTAGATTATAGCATCTTTCCATGTGATTGAAAAAGGATTAGGTGTTGCATCATTAGCGTGTTGATGGGAAGTTGTACAATTTTTACCTGTAAAGAATTGTCATCTTGCAGACAGGAAGTAAAGGAGAGATCATGCCAATGTTGCTCCATTTGCTAAGTAGGCAATACTGCCAAAATTGAGTATCATGCCATGGTGAGTTAAATGAGGTAATAAATAAAGACTGATGGAGATTTTGGCCAATAGGCATATTTACAGGGCTTTTTCAGAGAAATTGAATAATACTTGTCTTTGTCAATTTGATCTGCTATATAACTACAGACTTGGTGGTTTTTTAAACACCAAAGAGTATTTCTCATAGTTCTGAAGGCTGTGAAGGCCATGATCAATGTGCTAATAGATGCAACGTCTGGTGAGGATTCATTTTCTGGTTCATAAATTGTACCTTCTGATTGTGTCCTCACGTGGTGGAAAGGGGAAACATCTCCCTGAGATCTCTTTGATAAGAACACTAACACCATTCTTTAGGGATGTGCCCTTTATGATCTCTACCTCCCAAGCCCTCCTGCCCCCTAATATTATCACATTTTAATTAAGTTTCAATGCAAGAATGTTGGGGGACACAATCACTCGAGCATAACAATATGTCAAGCTACTTTTCTCAGGTTTAGTGCTGACAATGACTGTTGCTACAAGATGCTATCTAAACTACTCCATTTTCCAAAAAAGGAAAATAGGTCCTGTACATACTTAAATTGTCTACCTAAGGACTCCATCTGAGTAATACAAATAGAAGTTGTGATGGAGAACTCCCTAAGTAAGTGCTACTCAGAGCTACTGTTCAGCTCATTCTCTCATGGTATTAGGATAATGTCAGAATTTTCCTCTTTTTTTCCTGTACCTGGAGAAAAATATTACTTTATAATCACATAGAGCAAAGGCTGTTGAACATATGCACACTCTGTTACTCCAAATTAAGGAACACATTGCTAAGACAGATGTACAGATATGATGAGAAGCATATTTTTGCCACCTGCCCAGTTTGTCACAACTTCAATCTTTCAACTCTACCAATTCCGAATGTGAATGAAGTGACATTAAGGAAAGAGGCAATAGAATCTCGATTGACTTGAAAAAAACATGGGCATGGAGACATAATAGTGGCCAAAGTCACTGACATTTGTCTTCTGAGACTTCATATAGGCCACTTGCTTGGAGTTCTATGGAGCACAAGACTGAGTTGTCTTCATGAAATAATAACCCAATTATTATTTCATGTTGCACCCAAATGTTAGCATTATTATTATGTACAAAAACTGTATTCAACATTGGATCCACCAAAACAAATGAATGTCAGCAAATTTAGCAACTACAGTATGTTCAAATTATTGAGTGAATCCAAAGTATACCAGCATGAAAAACATTTGCTAACGAAATATGGACACTAAAGTGGGGCTTACTCCAAGAGATTGTGGCTGGCAGCATGAACTAGAAAGTGATTCGTGAATATTCAGGATTTGTTTCCAACTTATGAGGGCATCTCATCCATCACCAAAACAGAAGGGAGCTTAACTCTTACATGAAATGGAGTTTTAGAGATTTATATCCTTATGGATTTCGAGAAAGTGTTCACACATTTTGTAGGCCTGGTCTGGAACACAGGGAAGGATGTTTAGTTGCAAAAATCCTAAGGTGGACCTAAACCATGGGGGGGAAAACTTTCTGGAGAATGTGGCTTTACTTGAAATATGTAAGATCTTGTTTACAATGGATAAAAATGTCCAATGATATGAAATACCTTCCCAAGGAGTTCAGCTGGGTGGTTAATAATCCTAGAAGTCTATTTTCATGTAAACCTTCAAAGTTTTTAGGTCCACAAATAAATAGAATGAAATTAATTGATCAGTGAATTTTAGTTACAATTCTAATCATCCAACCTCTATATCCCATGAGAAATATTCATTTTATTGGAAAGAAATATAAAAATGGTACTGTATTTTAAAAGACTCATAATGTATGAAACATTATTTCCATGCTATACAAAGTGAAAAAGTGTAGTTCTGTTGATTAAATGGAAACTTATTTGCTAGATAATCATCAGGATAAAATATTATTTGGAAGTACTAATTTGCAGCACTCATCTCTCAGGATAACTTACAAATTTAGTTGGCTAAAAGAACAGCACAGATGGCCTCAAAAAATTTAAAGCCCCATTTACATGTAAAAAATTACTGTCAGTGATGGGAGAAATATAGTATCCCATGGCATAGTGTCTACTTAGACCATATTTGTAGCCCTCTTGAGTTCTAACTCAATGTCTGATTTATCTATAGTGCCTCTATTTTTTTTTCTTTTTTTTCTTTCTTTCTTCTTCTTTTTTGTATTCCCTTTCTTCAGTATTTGGCAAAACTGTGCAGGTCTTGTGCACAGTGTTTCTGTAGGGGTTAAGCACTTTCCTTGGGACAGCACTGGTAGAGAACAACTGGGAGCTGGGCCTAGTTTATGTGTGCATTTTCACTTGCTGATTCTGTTTCCTTTTGCTGTGGCTAAACTGCAAGTGAGTATCATTACTATGAGTTCTGTGATCCCTTTGAGTGAATTATCAAGCCAATGTGTAGCCTGGGGGATCCTGACAAAGAAGTGATGAATTTGAGGTGAGGGCTCAAATATGGCATATTTATTTACACCTGTATTATGTTGAACAAAGCAAGTCACGTACTATATTAGTTTTCTTCTTGGTGCTATAACGAATTACCACAAACCGAGTCACTGAAAATAATAGTTTTGTTCAGTCATAGCTCATGGGACCACAGGACAAAAATGAAGTGCACTGGGACAAAATTTAAATGTCAGCAGGACCATGTTTCCTGCAGAGACTCTAGGAGAGAATCTGTTCCTTGCATCTTCCAGTATTAGTGACTGAAATTCATTTGCTTAAAGCTGAACCATTCTAGTCCCAGTCTCCATGGCCACATTCCTCTCTCTCTCTCTCTCTCTCTCTATCTCTCTCTCTATCTCTCTCTATATCTCTCTCTCAAAACTCCCTGTGGTTCTCTCTTGCAAGATTACATTTCACTGCATTTAGGGCCCAAACGGGTAATCTAGTATGAGTTTTCCCTCATAAACATACAGGATTTAATACTATTATTTTGGGGCCACCATTCACTATACATTTGGCAAAAGCTGACATGAAATGGTGTGGAACACACTACATCCATTATAAAGATGTGGCCATGGTATATGTGTCAAATACAAGGGGCTGCTAAGTAGCTGGGGCCAAAGCTCTCACAACGCACCACCTTTCACATAATTAGTCATGTTATTACATATGCAAATTTAACTCTCACAGTCCCAAAGCTTGCACAAATCTCACTCAGTTGTGATATCAAACTCGATATCTTGGTTAGCATGGTCTTTAGGCAAGTGATTACCGCACCTACCAAATACACAAAGTACATTTGTGAAATTTTAGCATAAGCTCAAGAAATGTTAGTATTTTAAAAGAATAAGAGGAGTCACAAATATTGAGAACATTATGAAATTCTGTTGGGAAAATATTAGCTCTTGAGAATTTTCCGTGACTTGGTCTCTTATCATTTTTATTTATTGTTTAAATTTGCTCTCTTGGAGGTTTTGCTTCCCTGTAATATGTCGGTTATCTAACACTGGAAAATATGCCTTAAAACAACATCTTCAGGATATTTCCTTCCTATACAAACACGTGGAGCAGAAGATGTTTTTCATTTTTTTATCTTTGGAATCTCTTTTACTGGAGGCTGATGATTCTTTTCATAACACAGCTTCCTCAAGTTTTCATAAGTTTTCTCAATTTCTGATTCAAGTCTACTCCACATAGCAAAAACCACAAGCAAAATTCATTTCTGAGTGCTATTCTCTCGTGCTTTCTCTCTACTCTAATTATGAGTGCGCCATACTCTCTAAAAGATATAAAGTACATTTATCCAGCTAAGAGAATCTTCTTGGAAATGCCTTAACAATTTTAGAAATATTACCAAATGTTCTCACAAAAATTGTGGTTTGATCTTTACTCAGGTTGCATTTTAATATGAAAATCTCTGACATGAGAATATAAAAATGGGAATCATTTTTTAGTAAATTCTAGCATCTGTATATTTGTCTAGAATTTGTTTTTAAGTTTTCCAGTTCTCTTGTGAGTTGCTATCTTTTTTGAAGTACCACAGTAATAATGCCATCAATAGCCTGCCTGGAAGATTCTCTTTAAACCAAAAGTTTATTCAGTACATTTCTCAGCTTCTAGTTCACTTTGTTTAATTAAGTCAATTGCTTCTGTACCACATGCGTTGTCTTCTTGTCTCAGTCTACTAATTTAATTTTTCTTGTATTAGTTCACCCTTCTAAAACAATTTTCTTGACGTTTCTATCCCCTTTTAACTGTTCTCTCAGCACCCAGCACAAAGCCATTACATATTTTATGGTTACCTTAATGTAGCATCCATCTCTTTGAACATTCATTAACCAAGGTTTTATCATTAAAATAAAATCATCAAGTGATTACGAAAACAAGGGCAATCCAGAGCAAATATCAAACACCTGTAGGGGAGCAAGAGTGTGAATATTTTTGAAGAGAGAAGTGGTAATGTCAGAGAGTTACTGGTCTGCCAATCTCTTTGTTTTCTATGGACAGCATGATCAATGAATCAGTACCATATGTCACTAAAAGACAGAATAGTCTGATTTATGCTTTGGAACTTCTGCAAATGTCCAGTTGATGTTTGGACATTGAAATAAATTAGTCACCTACAAAAATGAGATCCAAGTATCACAAGTGGATACAGAAAACTTAGCTTAATGTTAACAGTTCACCCTGTAATTTCTCAAAGTCGTGGTGAAAGGTGTATTTTCAGGGTCCTCCCAGAGTGGGTGAGCTGGTCTTCCATGACATATCTTGTTGACATTTCAGTGACCTTAAGTCTTTGATACCTTCCTCTACCAAGAAAATAATGAAATTTAAAATTCACCTTTGATTTGTGTTTCAGTCAACAAAACAAACTACCACTTTGCACTCTGCAAAATATTGGCTACAGAACCTCAGCTTGGTAAGCTAATATCAATAAATCCACTCTGATCCAGCTTTATATCCCTTCTACCATGTTTTCACACTCATAAGTGTTTCAAAAATTTATTTTTAAGTGTAAAAAATATGCAGTTGTATTGTTGTTTGGTGTATTTCTTCCTGGGTCACATTCTTTTATTTGAGGTCTATTGGGCATGGAGTGTAGTTACATGTCTAGAAGCAAAGAATTGTTGTCAGGGAGGTCAGGAGGATGAGCTGTGCCACATGCGATACACAGAAGAAGCTCCTGGCTTCAGCCTGGCCCAGTTCTGGCCATTGTGACTATTTGGGGAGTGGACCATAGGATGAAAAGTTTCTCTCTCTCTCTCTCTCCTTCTCTCTTTCTCTAATTCTGCTTTTCAAATAAAGAGTACATGATATGACAACAGAGCTGCAGATTATTGTAACTGAACATACTTAACTAAATAAATGTAGAAAATATCTTAAAAGCTTTTTATTCAAATTAATGAGCACTATGTAGTTGGCTAGAATAAGCATGCTTGTTAGTTTCCTCGGACTGTTATCAAAAAAATACCTCAAGCTTATTGGATTGAATAAATATTTCTCACAGTTCTGGAAACTTTCAATTCCAGATGCCAGTACGTTCAGTTTCCAGTGAAATTTATCATCCTGACTTTCAGTTGGCCAAATTATTGCCATGTGCTAACATGGGCTTTCCATGGAACATATGCAAGGAGATATTGAGAGACTTCTGTTTTTTCTCTTTTTATGAGGTTAAGGTCTAACCATTATAAGTTCAATGAAGTCTCATTACAACTCTAACTACCCTAACTACAAACAGTCACACTTGGGATGGGTTGTGGCTTCAACGTACTAATTTGGGAAGGGGGGTGGGGTCACATAATTCAGTCCATTGCATAGGGGAAAGAAAAGGTAAGCTCAGGAATCCAAATTCTTAGTGCCAGTTCCACAAAAATTATATGATAACCTATATATCTGTCCTGATATAAATCCTTATTTCATTAACCTCAGGTAATGAAAACCAAATCCAAAGTCTCATCTTGTGAGTGACTGAATTATAATGCAAATTAGATTCTTGTTCTTACAAAGTATCTTTTGTTAAAGTGAGGGCATTAATGGAAAGGAATGATATTCTTAAAACTGAATGGAGGAGAATATGAGCAGATTTCAATGATAGTGTTTCATCCAACTTTTGCTTCCTTCTTTATCAGTAAAATGGCCTTCCAATCCATGCTGGATGAAATTGTATTGACCTTTCTTTTGGTGTTTGCTTTCCATCATCTGCTGCTTTCACAGGCATGTTAGTAAGGAGCTGGATCAGAAGTGGAGCAGCAGAGACTCAAGTCAGCGACCATATGGGATGCTGGCTCTGTTGGCAACAGTTTAACCCACTACACAGCAGCACGAGCCATACCACATACTCTCTTTATACAGTTATGCACACTTTCACAGCTGACAACACTTAAGAATCAATTCCAGAGATCTTGGAAACAATTCTGAAAACTTACTTATAAACTTGTCCTTCCCAAGTACCATTTCTAGTGCCAACATTTTATCAAGATTTAACTGGAGAAGTGAAAAGAGTAGAAGATACAGATTGAGGAATTTCTTGCCATCATTAGGGATACCAGAGGGTTGTGAACGTATATGCAAGTCCAAACTTCAAAGGTTAGGCTGTGGGGAACGGAAGGATAGGACTCTTCCACAGAGCTGAAGCCAGTGAGCAGAATTCATTCTTCTTCAGGCAGTTCTCAGTTCTGCTCTAGTGGTTTCTCAGTTGACCTAATCAGGTACACTCAACTTCTCCAATAGAATTCTCTAATTCTCTAATTTAAAATCATCTGAAATTGAACTTAGTCACACCAGCAAATACTTCATAGAAGCACCTAGATTAGTGTTTGAAGAAAGGGAGGTTATGGCTTGCAAGAGGTGACATATCAAAAAGATCATCACATTTGCTACTAGAAAAATAAAAGCAAGGAACAATACTCTGTATTCAAAGTATGACAAAAATTAGAGCAAATTTAAATTATGACAAAAATTAGATTAAATTTAAAATTAAATGGGGATTTTTTCTCAAAACTTAACCAGTACAATTTACAGAAGGCTATTGTTTTTGGTTGTCTCTATTAGAATTCTATCTTGCATTTTAGGGTAAAACATAAAGGAAATTTCTTGTATGCATAAGGATTACAATATGAAACTATGATGCGGGATGAGTGTATTGTCTGGCAAGTAAGATGCCACTTATGATGTTCAGATCCCATATCAGAGTGCCTAGAGTCAAGTCCCAGCTCTGCTCCCAAATCCAGGTGTATGGGAATGTGCACACTGGGAAACAGCAGATGAAGGCTCAAGTAGTTGGATCTCTGCAAGCAACATAGGAATTCTCAATTAATTTTTCATTCCTGGCATCCACCTGATCAGGCCCTGGTCATTGAGTATTTTTTTTTTTTTTGACAGGCAGAGTTAGATAGTGAGAGAGAGAGAGACAGAGAGAAAGGTCTTCCTTTTCCTTTGGTTCATCCCCCAAATGGCCACGATGGCCAGCATGCTGTGCCGATCCAAAGCCAGGAGCCAGGTGCATCCTCCTGGTCTCCCATGCAGGTGCAGGGCCCAAGCACTTGAGCCATCCTCCACTTCCTTCCTGGGCTATAGCAGAGAGCTGGACTGGAAGAGGAGCAACCAGGACAGAATCTGGGACTAGAACCTGGGGTGCTAGTGCCACAGGCGGAGGATTAGCTAAGTGAGCTGTGGCGCCACCGGTCACTGAGTATTTAATGAGTGAACTGACAAATGGGAGCTATCTCTTTCTTTCTGTCTCTGATTTTCAAATAACAATAAGTATTTTTTTTAAACTATGATGTTATACCAGAGAAAACATAATTATAGAATTGTCAAATTTTGTGATTAAGTGAAAATGATTTCTATATATTCCACTAGACATTTTTGTGCATTAACAGCTATCAATATTTAACTTAATTAGATCTATGGCTATTTGAATTAATGACCCGCGATAGTTTTAAGATAGGTCAGATACCTTGTCTAAATAAGATCGGAGTTGGCGAACTCAAAAGGCTTCCATAGCCTTGGCAACTCATGACAAGAACCACAGGTGATTACTGACGCCATAAACAAGAGTGTCAATTGTTAAATCAACAGCAGGAGTCACTGTGCAATTACTCCCCATGTAGGATCTCTGTCCTTAATGTGTTGTACTATGTGAATTAACGGTATAACTAGTACTCAAACAGTACTTTACACTTTGTGTTTCTGTGTGGGTGCAAACTGTTGAAATTTTTACTTAATATATACTAAATTAATCTTATGTATATAAAGATAATTGAAAATAAACCTTGATGTGAATGGGATGGGAGAGGGAGCGGGAGATGGGATGGTTGCAGGTGGGAGGGAGGTTATGGGGGGAAAAAGCCACTGTAATCCAAAAGCTGTACTTTGTAAATTTATATTTATTAAATAAAAGTTAAAAAAAAGATAAGTCAGGTATGTAGGGTTCAAGTCTTTTAGTTTTAATAAGGGATAGGATGAAGTCTCCTTAAGTTAAATAAAACTATTCATCAAGCGCTTGTAGGTTCTTAATGAAATGAACACAATATAAGTTACAGAACCTTTTGCCTTAACACAATTTTGAACCCCAACCTTCTGTCTAACTAAACATCTGTAATTATTTGGAAATTCCCCCTATTTTTCCTATTGCTGTGCCTGGTAGAGCCATGCCTCTGCCTGCACAGCTCTGCACCCTCATATTTCCCCCTCATCTAACCAAGGCAGCATTTACATAACTCTTCTCATTTGAACTGCCCTTTCACCTTGCTTTATCTATCTCTCCTTCATGACACTTGTTCCATCCTGTCTTACGTAATCAGTTTTCTTTTTATGTTATTTATATTCAGTGAGAGAAGACACTTTACTCACAATTCTTTCACTTCAGTGATTAGAGTCTCATACATATCAATTTTTCAATATTTTTGTTTATGTACTATGGTATCATCTTTTTTTAAGAGCAAGGTAGTTTATTACTTTTACTGTAATAATGAATCTTTTAATGATCTTATTGGTAAAAGGATTTAGAAGGGAATCAACAGTCTCTGATTACTGCTCTCCCAATCTATATAATGTTTATGTAATAACACTGACAAAGAAGGAAATCTGAGCAGACAAAGTTAAATTCTAAGCAAACAAAAAATTTGAGAATGATATTTAAATAAACTCAGGGACTACAATAACTGCCATCTCCTTTTTCATTTTACTATGATTTTCCAATGCTGTGTTTAAAATATGTCTCTTCCTATATTTCACTGAAGCTGTTAATACAATATTTAACTTTATGGACAATGCTACCAGAGCCCTCTGCTGTAGGCTAGAAATATGACAGTAGAATATTATTGCCACAAATACTCTAGAAGTATTGCAATGAATAATGTGCTTATAGCCAATTCCTTCATGTGTAATCATGTTACCTAGACTATATTACTAAAGTTTGAATGATGATATTTTTTAAAGATTTACTATTTTTTACTTGAGAGTCAGAGTTACACAGAGAGAGGAGTGGCAGAGAGAGAGAGAGAAAGAGAGAGAGGTCTTCCATCCAATGGTTTACTCCCCAGTTGGTCCCAACGGCCGGAACTGCGCTGATCCGAAGCCAGGAGCCAGGAGCTTCTTCTGGGTCTCCCATGCGGGTGCAGGGGCCCAAGGACTTGGCCATCTTCTACTGCTATCCCAGGCCATAGCAGAGAGCTGGATCGGAAGTGGAGCAACCAGGACTAGAACTGGCGCCCCTATGGGATGCTGGCGCTTCAGGCCAGGGCTTTAACCTGCTGCGCCACAGCGCCAGCATGCATGATGATTTTTGAATACTAATCTAGCAGCTAACTATATTTTTCTTTCTCTAGGACTACTAGTTGTAAAACAATTCTTTGTATATAAAGAACAAAGGAGCCAAAAATCAATCCACCTTTTCACAGATTTTTTTGCTAATTTATTCATTTTGTTTTTTATTTATTTGAAAGGTTGAGTTGTAGAGAGAGAGGGGAAGGTTAGAGAGAGTGGATCTTCCATCCTCTCATTCACTGCTCAAATTGCCACCACAGCCCAGGCTGGGCTAGGCTGAAGCTGGACGCCTATAACTCTATCCAGGTCTCTAGCAAGAGTGGCAGAAGACCAAGTACGTAGGTCATCTCTGGCTGCTTTTCCAGATGAATTAGCAGCAAGCAGGATTGGAAGGGAGCAGCCAGTACTCGAACTGGTGGTCATATTAAGATGGCAGTGTCGCAGATAGAGGTTTGTTCCACTGCACCATGATATTATCCAATATCCTTGAATTAAATATTCTCTTTTTCAAGATACCAAGGCATTTAGTCAATAACCATATATAATTAACTCATAGCTCAGAAATATAGGCATAATGTGTTATCTTTGATGGAGTTATGGATTTCAATTGAGAAGCACTAGTATTATTATCTTACTTCCACCTGCAAATGTGTGATGTTCATACTTATCATTTTTTCGAAAGCCTAAAAATACCAATTTCCCAGAATTTCAGTGATTATGTTGGTTTCATATCACTAAGTCATATTCAGTGTAATTCTTAGGTCCTGACATGCAGTAATTTCTTAATATATCAGTTGTGTGATTATTTAGCATTTGGACTTAACCCATAACTACTATAACTCTTCATTCATTAATTCTCTGTAACACAGTGAAATAATCACAAAGAAATCATTATAACCTGACATTGAATCACAAAATTAAATTCTTATAAAATAAAATCTGCACTATTTGAAAAAATATTGCTGCAATAGTAACGAGAATATGATTCTACAAAGTATAATAGTAAAATCATCTAGGAAAAATAGCTCATAATGTAATTTATAGATAACAAAAAATGTAAATTACACAAGTATGGTTTGTAATGTCAATGTCAAAAAATCAAAGTCTAGTTTTATACTAGTAGGTATAAACGCTAAGATAAAAGTTAAGATTATTATTATCTAGAACAAAGGGGAACATTCACTAAATTATAGAAAACATGTGAGATATTAGAAATGATAATCCTCAGTTTTGACAAAACATAAAAATATTAATAAGCATTTTAAATAAAATATAATACACAATAAAAGCTGAGCAATTTTGTGTCCTAGTGCAGGAATCGATTTCAACTAAACATTCACTTTTAAGCTATATATAATAAAATGCGATAAGAAAGCACTTTCTGTGGTTACAGCGATAGATACAGCATATATCATCTTTCCATAGACTTTCTTTCTTGAGATCACTTCAAAAAACACCAAATTTCAGAGTTTTGTCTTTCACATTTTATAAGGCCATCTTGACATCCCTACAGAACTAATCATTAAATATAAAATTAATTCCCTTTTACTGATTATCCAAAATGCTGTAATATAAGAAAACTATCACAGAAAAATAAGGTCATCAAATATGACCAGAAATTAAGTTGTTATATCAAAAGTACAGGTAAAAACACAAGTAAAAAGAAAGCAAAAATAGATGTATAGGACTACTTCAAACTATAAATTTCTCCATAGCCAATGAAATAGCAGAGTGAAAAGACAACTGATAGAATGGGAGAAAACATTGGGAAACCATTTATCTGATAAGTGACACATATGAAACGATAATAAACTTCTGTAATTTAATAATACACACATGCACACAAACACACACACACAGATTAAGAAATGAGCAAAGTAATTGAATAGACATTTCTCTAAAGAAAGCATGCAAATAACTACCGACTAGATGAAAATCATTCTGTATCACTGATATCAAGCAAATGCAAAACAAAAACAAAATAAGATATCACCTCACATCTGTCAGCACATCTTTACCAAATGAGAAAGAATAACAATCATTGGCAAGAATGTGTATAAACCAGAACTCTTATACATGGTGAAAACTGTAAAATGATGTAGCCACTATGAAAAATAGTATGAAGTTTCCTAAAAATAAAAGAATTATCTTATGATGCAGAAATCCTATTTTTGTGCATATACAATTTAAAGTCAATATCTCAAAGAGATATCTGGTGTTTGTACAGTCATTGCTGTGTTGCCCACAAAGGTCAACGTATGAAAGCAACCCAGATGTCCACTGCAGATTAACAATGAGAAGTATAAGCATAATGGAGCATAATTTGGCATTAACAGAAAAGCCAGACAATTTGCAATGACTTGGTAGTACATTGTACTGAATGAAATAAGCAATTCACTAAATATAATCACATTTATATGATGCTTCCAAAATAACCAAATTCACAAAACTAGATCCTGAAATGATTGTTGCAAGAAGCTGAAGTTGAGGGCAATGGAGAATTATTGTTGTTCATTGAGTAGAAAGTTTCAGTTGTACAGAATGAGAAATCTTTAGAGATCTGCTATTCATCACAGTACCTATAGTTAACAGTACAATATTATGCACTTCAAAATTCAATGAGGGTGGATATCACATTATGGGTTTGACCATATTTTAAGACACAATGAAATTCTCAGAGGTGATGGATATATTTGTGTTGACTCTGGTGATAATATTATAGGATATCATAGCATTATGCACCGGTCTGAACTAATCAAGTGGCATACATAAAACATGCCGTTGGATGTTTTCTTGTGTATTTCCATTATAGAGCAACAAAATGCTTTAAAAAAAAGATGTGATGAAAACCTATTAAAACATAATGTAGCTGGTGTCGTGGCTCACTTGGCTAATCCTCTGCCTGCGGCGCTGGCACCCTGGGTTCTAGTCCCGGTTGGAGCACTGGTTCTGTCCCAGTTGCTCCTCTTCCAGTCCAGGTCTCTGCTGTGGCCTGGGAAGGCAGTGGAGGATGGCCCAAATGCTTGGGCCCTGCACCCGCACAGGAGACCAGGAGGAAGCACCTAGCTCATGGCTTTGGATTGGCGCAGCGCACTGGCCGTAGTGGCCACTTGGGGGGTGAACCAATGGAAGGAAGATCTTTCTCTCTATCTCTCTCTCTCATTGTCTAACTCGGCCTGTCAAAAAAAAAATTTAAAAAAGATAATCCATCTTCATTAACCATTGCCCTGGATTCAAGAAAGAGGGGTGAAAGTTCAGACAATATGAAAGACTAGTTGTATGTTTAATCAGAACCACAGATCTAGGGGAACAAAACAAAGACCTAGTGATTAAAAAGAAATCAAAAGTAAGATTATTTATATATATATATATATATATATATATATATATATATATATATATATGGGATCCTAAAGACTCCATTAAGAGACTATTGGAACTCATAAAAAGAGTTTGGTAAAGTGGCAGGATATAAAATTAACACACAAAAATCAAGTCTTTGTATACACAGACAATGCCATGGCTGAGAAAGTACTTCTAAGAACAATTCTATTCACAATAGCTACAAAAAAATAAATTTTGGAACAAATTGAACTAAATATGCCAAAGATCTCTATGATAAAAATTACAAAACAGTAAAGAAATAAATAGAAGAAGACATCAAAAACTGGAAAAAACTTCCATGTTAATGGATTGAAAAAATCAATATTGTCAAAATGTCCATACTACCAAAAGTGTTTTATCAATTCAATGTGATCCCAATCAAAATACCAACAACATTCTACTTAGATCTAGAAAAAAATGCAAGACAAAGTATGGGACAGTTTGAATCAAAACAGCCTGATACTGGCACAAAAACTGATGGTGCAAATAGTGGGACAGAATAGAAACTCCAAAAATCAATCCATGCATCTGCAAACAACTCATATTTGACAAAGAAGCTAAAACCAACTGTTGAAGCGAGTACAGTCTCTTTAATAAAATGGTTCTTGGAAATCTGGATCTCCCCATGTAGAACTATGACGCTAGACCCACTCAGAATGGATGAAACACCTGATTCTATGACCCAATATCATCAAATTACTAGAGAATATTGGGGAAACTCTCAAAGACATTGGCATAGGCAAAGACTTCTTACAAACCAGAAACACAGACAATCAGAGCCAAAATTGACAAATGGGATTACAACAAGCTGAGAAGCTTCTGTGCTGCAAAAGAAGCACTCAGTTCAGTGGAGAGGCAACCAAAAGAATGGGAGAAACTATGCAAACTATGTAACTGGTAAAGGATTAATATCCCGAATCTATCCTATCTCTTGTTCCCACTATAATTTTCACTAGGTTCTATTTTCAATTGACTTTAAACACATATGATTAATTCTATGTTAACTAAAGAGTTCAGCCAATGGTATTAAGAAGGAAAAGAAAAAAAAAAGGAGACTGTTCCTCAACAGTCAAGACAAGGATTGTTGCAACCATTGTTTTTCAAAATGTCAATTTCACTTTTAAAGGTTTCTTTTTAGGTGCTCTGTTATTTAACACAGATCAGGGAGAAAATATGGTATTTGTCATTTATTTCACTAAGTATGCTGTTTTCCATATTTATCCATTTTGTTGCAAATGACCAAATTTCATTATTTTTTTTACTGCTGTGTAGTATTCCATAGTGTACATATCCCATATTTTCTTCATCCAATCTTCAATTAATAGACATTTAGGTTGATTCCATGTCTTAGCTATTGTCAATTGAGCTGCAATAAACATGGGGGTGCCAATAACTCTTTTATTTTCCGATTCCATTTCCCTTGGGTAAATTCACAGGAGTGGGATGGCTAGGTTTTATGAAAGGACTATATTCAGATTTCTGAGATATCTCAAAACTGGTCCCATTGTAGTTTTACCAGTTTACATTCTCACCAACACTGGATTAGGGTACCTTCTTCACATCCTCTCCAGCATTTGTGGCTTGTTGTTTTCTGAATGAAAGCCATTTTAACTGGGGTGAGGTGAAACCTCATTATAGTTTTGATTTGCATTACCCTGATGGCTAGTGATTCTGAACATATTTTCATGTGTCTGTTGGTCATTTGGATTTCCTCTTTGAAAAATGTCTGTTTAAGTCATTTGCCCATTTCTTACCTGGGTTATTTTGTTGTGGAGTTTCTTGATCTCTGTATATTCCAGTTATTAACCTTTTATGCATTGTTTAGTTTGCAGATATTTCTCTCATTCTGTCGGTTGCCTCTTCCCTTTCCTGAGTGTTTCTTTTGTAGTACAGAAGCTTCTCAATTTGATATAATCCCAATTGTCAATATTGACTTTGATAGCTTGTGTCTTTGGGTTCTTTTCAAAGAAGTCTTTGTCTATGCCAATGTCTTGCAGAGTTTCCTCAAGTCTTACTAATAATTTGATGGTATCAGGCTGTAGATTTATGTCTTTAATCCATGTTGAGTAGCTTTTTGTGTAAGGTATAAGATAAGGATCTTGCTTCACACTTCTGCATGTGGAAATCCAGTTTTCCCAGCCCCATTTTTTGAAGAGACTGTCCATGCTCCCAGGATTAGTTTTTGCTTCTTGGTTGAATGTAAGTTGGTTGTAGATGTTTGGATTTATTTCTGGTATTTCTATTTTATTCCATTGATCTATCCATCTGTTTTTTTTTTTTCTAATACCAGGCTGTTTTGATTATAACTGCCTTGTAATATGTCTTGAAATCTGGTATTGTGATGCCTCCGGCTTTATTTTGTGGTGTAAAATTGTTTTGGCTATATGAGTTCTCCTGTGTTTACAAATGAATTTCAGCATCAGTTTTTCTACATCTGAGAAGAATGTCTTTGATATTTGATTTGGTATTGCACTGAATATGTAAATTGCTCTCAGAAGGTTAGACATTTTGATGATATTGATTCTTCCAATCCATGAACATGGAAGTTTTTTCCATTTTTTTTTCTATTTCTTGATTTAATTTTTTGACAGGCAGAGTTAGACAGTGAGAGAGAGAGAGACAGAGAGAAAGGTCTTCCTTCCATTGGTTCACCCCCCAAATGGTTGCTACGGCCAGGAGCCAGGTGCTTCCTCCTGGTCTCCCATGCAGGTGCAGGGCCCAAGCACTTGAATCATCTTCCACTGCTCTCCCAGGCCACAGCAGAGAGCTGGACTGGAAGAGGAGCAACCGGGACAGAATCGGGTGCCCCAACTGGGACTAGAACCTGGAGTCCCAGCACGGCGGGTGGAGGATTAGCCTAGTGAGCCACAGTGCCGGCCTTGATTTAATGTTTTGTAACTCTCATTGTAAAGATCTTTGACTTCCTTGATTAAGTTTATTCCAAGGTATTTGATTTTTTTTTTTTTGTAGTTTTATGAATGGGATTTATCTTAAAAGTTCTTTCAGCCATGGCAGTGTCCGTGTATACAGAGGCTGTTGATTTTTGTGTATTTCTTCTCTAATTTTAATTATTTATTTCTTTTCTCCTACTAGTTTTGGGTTTTTTTTTTTTTTGAACCTTAAGATGCATTGATATCTCATTTATTTGTTGCCTTTCCAATTTCTTGATGTAGGCACAAATTGCTATAAACTTGGCATTTCTCTGGTGCACATTTCAAGATCTTTTCTTCATATGTTTTACTGTGGGACGTTTTGCTATAATGTGTTGTAGTGAAGGTCTTTTCTGGTTGTGTCTATTGGGAGTTCTGTGTACTTCCTGTACTTGGATGTCTCTTTCTTTGTCCAGATTGGATAAGCTTTCTGCTATTATTTCATTGAGAAGGGCTTCTAATCCTTTCTCTCTTTCCACGCCTCCTAGGATCTGTATGTTGGGCAGATTGATAGTATCTTGTAGATCTATAACCATGTTTTTAGATTTATAATTTCCTCTTCTTTCTTTATCTGATTGTATTATTTCCAGAAATTTGTCTTCTAGTTCTGTTATTTTTTTTTCTGTCTCACCTACTCTGTTGTTAAGGTTTTCTACAGCATTTTTTTACTTGAGCTGTTGAATTCCTCATTTTTAGTATTTCATTTTGACTTCTTTATATTTCAGTTTCTTGGGAACACTTCTCATTTAGATCATAAAATTGCTTCTAAGTAATCTGACGATTGGTTTTCAGGATTCCATTTTTGGCATATCCACTATCCCTACATCTTCATCTTCTAATATTGAAGGCTGTGGTGTTCCTTTGCGGGGCGGCTGATGATGTCTTCCTTATTCTTATTTAGGGTTTTTCCTTTTTTTGACATTTGTATTTTTTTTGTCTATGGAGATTCTTTTGTGAGATTTCTTTCTGTTATGAGCAAGTGGAAGCACAGAGTGAAAACTACTGGAAACTTGCTCACTTCTCAATCATGGTGGAAGCCCCTATGAGCTCCAATGCACTTAGGCCCACCTTCTGGGACATGGCTTGCTTCTCAATAGTTGATGGAACGGGCTTGAGTTTTAGTTATTCAGGGCTTCTCATTGTATGGCTTGTGTGGTGGAGAAGAAATTCTTTAGAAATGTTGTTGACCTCATTCCTGGGTGAGAGATGTAGTAAGGTGGTCCTTGTAATTGATGGGCATGTGCTCAGGAGGCTAAGGCTGCCATCATTACTTGCATTCGAAAATGTAAGTGTCAAGCTGGCTTCTATCAGCTGGCTGCAGATCCAGGTGGGGAGAGGGAAGGGCAACGGTGAGGGGTCAGGGACTTGTGCAGTCTGTGTTGGCCCTGGGCTTCCAGTCATGCATTTCCCATGTCTCTATCTCCAGCGTGTATCTTCTCTCATTTCAACTATCTACCTTGCCCTGTGTGATTTGGATCATCTTGTTGCTATACTACCATCTTGGGACTCCATCTGATTTCAATGTGCGATGATTTTTAAACAGTCCTTGTATCAATTGCTAGAGTGTTATTTATTTATTTATTTATTTATTGCTTCATACTATTTACTGAACTTTTAATGTTGGGTTAATCTTATGAGTATACAAATAATTCAAAATAGAGCTTTGTAAAAAATAAAAACGGGAATAGAATAGAGAGGAGGAAGAAAGGTGGGAGCTTGGGCAGGAGGGAGGGTAGGGTGGGAAGCATCACTATGTTCCTGAATCTGTATATATGAAATACATGAAATTTGTATACCTTATAAAATTTAAATAAAGAATCACAGATCTGGGGGTATCAAAAGAAAGACATGGTGATTTTAAAATAAATTCTGAAATAAGTACAACACATGAAAGCTTACATAATTTGTTCACAAATATTTAATGAAAATAAATTTAGGTATTACCCACAAAGATGAAACTAAACCCATCAAAACACAAGTCAAATGCAAGAAGCTATGGTAAAGAAGTAGTATATATAGATTAACTTGAAGAATTCACATCATAAAACTAAATTCAATTTGACCATAACTTATTAACTGTTGAAATATGAAGATAAAAAACAAAAAGAGTTTTGGTGAAATATAGAATTTCAAACTAGCACAGTAAAAAGAGAAAGAATCAAGAAAAAGTAATCGATATAATAGGAGAATAAACACTACCAAATGATGCCATAAAAATAAATATATAGATTCAATTATTATTAAATATGAATAGACTAAAATACACATAAGGATTTTTTGAGATTGGGTTAAAATATTCATATAATCTATTATTTTTATGACCTAAAACATAACTGCAGTGGAGTGTGGAAAATTAATCAATGCAGAGGCCATGAAAATCAAATTTTTTTTAAAGTAAAAAGATTCTAAGAGGGGCCAGCACCATTGCGCAGTGTGTTAATCCTCTGCTTGGGCACCAGCATCCCATATGGGCACCGTTTCTAGTCCCGGTTGCTCCATTTCCAGTCCAGCTCTCTGCTATGACTTGGGAAAGCAGTAGAAAATGGTCCAAGTCCTTGGGCCGCTGCACCAATGTGAGAGACCAGTAAGAAGATCCTGGCTCCTGGCTTCGGATTGGCGCAACTCCAGCTGTTTTGTGGCCATTTGGGGAGTGAACCAATGGAAGGAAGACCTTTCTCTCTGTCTCTCTCTCTCTCTCACTGTCTGTAACTCTCTCAAATAAAGTAAGTAAAAAAATTTTTTTTAAATATTCTAAGAGAAAAAATGAAGAATAAAAACTTATTCCTATTTCAAAAAAATTCCTAACTGCATAATACTAAAGGGTGTGAGGAATTAGGAATCTTAATTAGAAACTAGCAATCATTTACTTTTGAATAAATAACCCACCTGAAGCTTCTCTAAATTACATTTCCTTCAATTGTCAAAGTACACATTTGTACTAAATAATCTCAACAGCCCATTCACTTTAAACATGTATAATTTAGCTCAAGCACTTTTTTATTATTTATGCCAGTTTTATGCCTGAAGTAATTGAGATTAACAGATAACCAGTTAATCCTCAATCTTCATTTCATATTCTTCTTATCTTATTCCTCCAATGAAAGTATGTCTATTGATCACTAATTAGAACTAAATTTGACTGCTCTTTGTTAAACAATCATTCATACTTTTTCTTTTTGTAGTTATCCTGTTGGGATAAAAATTAGGAAAGAAAAAGTGGTGATATCTAAGATCAAAAGAAACAAAAATAACTATAAATTTCTCAGTAAAGTTTTTTTTTTTATTTTGACAATGCAATGCAAAAAGAGTTGAAGATTTATGCACCAATTCAATAATGCTAATTGAGGCCAGCTGTGTTCCTGGCATAGTGCTTACTCTTCAATAGGCATAATGTTTCACCATTTGAAAATTTTAGCTCCAAGTTCAGAAATATTATAAAATCCTAGCTCAGAAGTTAAAGACAAAAGGAGAATAAAATTATAAACCCAGTGTTCTTCCTCTGCTATCCATTACACTTGAAAATAATAGTTACTGGTGACTAAAGCACATTTTTACTTTTATATTTCTAAAAAATAATTTTTATTTATTTATTTATGTATTTATTTATTTGAAAGGCATAGCAGCAGAGAGAGGAAGAGGGAGAGGGAAAAGGAAAAAGAGAAAGAGAAATGTTCTGTCTACTGGTTCACTTCCTAAATGGCTTCAAGAGCTGGACCTGGATCAGAGTGAAACCATGAGCCAGGAACTCTATTGTGATGTAGATGGCAGGGGTTCAAGCATTTGAGCCATATTCCACAGCCATATTCCACAGCAGGCACATTAATAGGAAGCTTGAAATCTTGATTTGTGGGAATCAGAACATCCAGGACTCAAATGGACACCCTGATAAGGGATAATGGAGCAGCAAGCTGTGGCTTAATCTACTTACACCAACTTGCTGGTCCCTGAAGCACACTTTTAAAAAGGGGGTTCTAAGGAATCCAAACATTTCAAATAACCAACCTTTCTTCCATTCCTCTCCTCCCTTCCTTCCCTCCGCCTTCCCTCCTCCCTTCCTTCCTTCTAGACTTCCTTCTTCTCTCTCTCTTTCTCTCTTTCACTCATTTGAAAAACAAACATTCAGACAGAGACCTCCAATCCCAGTTCACATCCATATGTCAGCAAGAGCCAGGACAGTGCCAGGTACAGTCCAGGACAGGGGAGCTGAATCCAGTACTCCCACATGGATGGCAAGGACTCAACTACTTGAGCCATCATCTGCTGCTCCCAAAGGGTCTGTATTAGCAGGAAGTTGAAATCCAGCAGAGCTAAAACCCAAACCCAGGCACTCTGATAAAGGATGTACAAGTCCTAAATGGTATCTTAAGCAGTGAATATGAACAAATGCATTATCAAAATAGTATTATCTTGATTTATAACTTGTCCAATATTTTCCCAGACCAAAACAGTAAAGAAAATAGTATGTTATTATTGATTTTGTGGTGAAAAGCATTAATCGATTATGAAAACAGAAGCACCCTATGCAATGAAATATGAATTTGCTGGTATTACAGTTTTTTATCTCATAAAGTCTAGGAATTGATGAATCTCATTGACCATAATGATGGAGTTTTTGTTGATTTTTTAAATTTCTATCTAGTTTCTTTTATTCCTGTCTAGTTTGGTTGGTTTGCTCCTTTCTTTGATTCTCTTCTTTTTCTTTATAAAATATTATTTATTTACTTAAAAGGCAGAGTTACACAGAGAGGGGGAGATAGAGATAGAGAGATACAGAGAGAGAGAAAAAGAGAGACATCTTCATCTGATGGGTCACTCTCAAGATGGTCTCAATGGCTGGGCCTGGACCAGGCCAAAGCCAGGAGTCAGAAGCTTCCTCTAGATACCCCTTGTAGGTGTAAGGGCCCAAGCAATTGGGTCATCTTCCACTGCCTTCCCAGGAGCATTAGCTGGGAGCTGGATCATAAGTGGAGATGCCGGGTGTGGGTGCCCATACATAGGCTACAGCTTTATCCACTGCACCACAAACTGGCCCTTGATTCTCTTCTTTTTCTGCAAAGAAATTTGCTTCCTTATATCAGAAAAATGCATGTACAATGTCATAATCATTTTATTACTTTTTTTTCAAGATATATTTATTTCTGACATGCTACTGAATAGGTTCATCCAACATTGGAGTTAAAAGAGAGCTTAGTATCACAACACAATCTGCAAACAGCACACTGGATTTATCATTATGTTTCCTGAAATGTTTATTTTTTAATCTTTGAATCCTATTACTGTTTTGACCAAAGGGTGACAATTTATTTCTTTTATTTTAAAATTCTTTCATTTAATTATTTGAAAGGCAGAATGTAGAATAGATAAGGAGAGAGAACTATAGAAATTTCATCTGCTAGTTCACAGCAAAATGGCTGCAACAGTCAGGGCTGGGTCAAGCTAAAGCCAGGAGTCAGGAATTCCTCTGAGTTTCCAAGTGGGGTACAGAAACTCTACAGCTTGAGCTCTAATCCATTGATTCACAGGCCCATCAGTGGGGAGCTGGAGCTGGATGGGAAGCAGAGTGATCTGGACTTGAATTGGCACTTTGACATGGGATGGATGTAGGCATGTCAAGTGGTGGCTTAATCCACTGTACCACAAACTCCATTCCAGGACAATTATTTCTATGATAACATTTGTCTCTGCCAGAAACAACAGCTTATTAAACATCAGGCAACACCACCCAACTGTACTCTCCCTTTTTACTTATACAATAGATGTTATTTCCTACAAGCTATTTGTTCATGATTTAAATGTATAAACTTCATATGAAAACATATAATAGAAATTCTGTGGATTACAAAATCAATACCTTGTAAAGGAGTGGAGATTTCAAAGCCTATAGCATATTTTGTATTTGTGCATTTTATTCTTCACATTCCTTAAAATAACCTCCCTTCATCTTTGAATTTTACTAAAACATAATCTTTTCATGTCTCTGAAACTGTCTTTGGAAATATAAGCATAATTTGGACACTTGTAATTCTGAATACATTTGAATTTTCAAAATAGTTATAAATAGATAAGAATTATGTGTAAGGCAGGCATGGTGCTGTGGTGGGTTAAGCTGCTGTATGAGTCCCATGTCAGAACATCAGTTTGAGTTCCAATTACTTCACTTCTCATCTAGCTTCCTGTTTATGCACCTGGGAAGGCAGCAAATGATGGCTCCAGTATCTAGGTCATGACCATCCATGTGGAAGATCCAGGTGGAGTTACTGGATCCTGACTTCTGCCTGACCCAGCTCTGAATGTTGTAGGCATTTGGGAAATGAATAAACAGATCTCGATCTTGATTCTCTCTCTCTCTCTTGTTCTCATAAATAAAATAAATAAAACATAAAAATAAGAATTATATGTATGTATATGTTCATAATAACCATGCCTAATTTATTTTGCTTTAAACATCTTTCTTTTTTTTCTCTCATTTCTAGTGTTCTTGCCACCCTCACTTTTGAACCCATATTAAAAAATTGTTTTAAAAAAACATGCCATTTAATTGTTGTAATGCTTGTTCTTGTTCCTGCTTGTTTTGCCAGATAGGTTAAAGTGCCTACAAAACCTAAAAATGAAAATTGGGGAAATTATAATTAGAAGAAATGACATGTAATGATATTGCAAACCGTTAAAATTAAGATGTTAACAGAAAATGCAGTTATCTATTGATAAAAATTTGACATAAAATGAATTTTTACCTTGCAAACTTTATATTGATTAGCTCATCAGTTGAGAACATCAGCTCAGAGCAGTATTTTCAACTGCAAATGGCGAAAGTGGGCTGTGGTAAACTGTCTCCTCCCAGAGGAATAAAGTGTATTGGAACTTTGATCTTCACCTTGTGATGTGTCATTATTGCTCAGTGTCCCTCTGATGCATGATTCAATCAGATAAACAGAGCAAGTATCCAGGGCATATTTGATAAACTGGAAAATATTATCAAATAATGAAAAAATACTTTTCTGACATTTCTACTTTGTATTTCTCCATCTTTATGAGTCTCTGCAATGCCTCAAATGGTTGTTTCAGAGAAAAATGTAACTTTGTAAGCTTGATAGTGAATTGATCAAGGGACATGGAAGGGTTCCATTTGAAAGATGGACTAGAAATAATTTACCTCAATAAACTGAAAAAATAAAATATATATCTCACTTATTTTGAAAATGTCAACAACATAAGAGGGAATTTGATAACATAAATTAAACCTGAATAATGGTTCCAATTAAAGTTATGAGGAGACCTAGGCACATCATCAGACAAGTGTAAGTTATTTCAGAGTTGTAAGTAACTTATTACAGAGTGTTTTTAAATGTAGGAATAGGGGCTGCCCTTTGGAACAGTGGGTTAAGACATCGCCTGTGACCCAGAATCTTATATGGGCACTGGATCAAGTCCTACTTCACTTCTTTTTTTTTTATTTTTTTTTTCCTTTTTTTGACAGGCAGAGTGGACAGTGAGAGAGAGAGACAGAGAGAAAGGTCTTCCTTTGCCGTTGGTTCACCCTCCAATGGCCGCCGTGACTGGCGCGCTGCGGCCGGCGCACCGCACTGATCCGAAGCCAGGAGCCAGGTGCTTCTCCTGGTTTCCCATGTGGGTGCAGGGACCAAGCACTTGGGCCATCCTCCACTGCACTCCCAGGCCACAGCAAAGAGCTGGCCTGGAAGAGGGGCAACCGGGACAGAATCCGGTGCCCCAGCCGGGGCTAGAACCCGGTGTGCCGGCACCGCAAGGCGGAGGATTAGCCTATTGAGCCGCAGCACCGGCCCTGCTTCACTTCTAATCCACCTCCCTTCTAAGGTACCTGGGAAAGCAGCAGCAGATGGCCCAAGTTTTCATACCCTGCCACTCATGTGGGAGACACTGATGGAGTTCCAGGCTCTTGGCTTCAGCCTGGCCTAGCCATGGCCAGTAAAGCCATTTGAGTGAAAGATGATTGGAAAAATCTCTCTCTCTATCTCTCTCCTCCTACCCTTTAAAGATTTATTTATTTATTTGAAAGTCAGAGCTACACAGAGAGAGGAAAGGCAGAGAGAGAGAGAAAGAGAGAGAGAGAGAGAGAGAGAGAGAGAGAGAGAGAGGTCTTCCATCTAGTGATTCACTCCCCAGTTGGCTGCAATGGTCAGAGCTGAGCCATCCTGAAGCCAGGAGCCAGGAGCTTCTTCCTGGTCTCCCACTGGGGTGCAGGTGCCCAAGATTTGTGCCATTTTCTACTGCTTTCCCAGTCCATAGCAAAGAGCTGGATTGGAGGTAAAGCAGCCAGGTCTCAAACTGGTGCACACATGGGATGCCAGCACTTCAGGACAAGGTGTTAACCCGCTGTGCCACAGCTCTAGCCCCATCCCTCCCTCTCTCCATCTCTCATACTATCTTTGTAATTCTGCCTTTCAAATAAATACATAAAATAAATCTTTTTGTTATTATTTATTTATTTTATTTTTATAGAGAGATTTCATGTGCTCCATAAATTTAGGAATAGACAACTTTTTATATTATTTAAAATCATGAAATCTATTTCAAATTTTGGCTACAATGTCTATTCACTACACTAAGGTAAGCAGGCAGTTCAGTTTTTGTGTAGCTTATGTGCTTTTTCTGTAAAATTTGGGGAAAAGCAGTGCCCACATACAGAACTGTTGTGCCATTTCAATAGGACTTTTATGTTAAATTGTAAGAACTGTGCCTGGAACATAGAAAGCATTCACTGGATGTCACTTATTGTCAGGAGATTCAGGTAATGGTTGAAATCTGTGGCCGAGCAGATAACTTCCTCCTTCTTTTAAGTCTATGAATGGGAAGCAAGGTATAACATCCTCCCTGGGGAATAGGGGTGGAAGGTGAATTGAAAAAATTCATGTGATACCAAGTTGATGCATCAGACATTTTAGATAAAGAAGAAAAATGTGTAAGGCCATAAATAAGAGAGTCGAACTCAACCACATAGGTAGAAAAAAAACGTGTTGAGGAGAAATGAAGTGTAGAAATGCCATTGCATGTGACATCGCAACAAATAGGTTCTGTTCTGTTTGGTTGAAGGTGTTTGTGATTGCCAACCAATGAGTGTCAGAATAGCCTCAAATCAGGACCCAAATAGAACTGCTTAGGATTGGCAGTGCAATGCAAGGGAGTGGTGACTTGAACTTTGGACTAAAAGACATTGATATTGGACAACCATTTCTGTAATTGACAATGAGACTATGGAAGGCATGAAAGCACCTGTATCAACTGTGACAGGAAAAGGGAGACAAATCAGATGGGGTCATTAACAATCAAATCTGTTAGGTAGAACATGAAATCTTTTAGATTAGTCCTCGAAAAAAACTTCTATCATTTGAGAATGATATTGATCCTCTATTAGCTTTTTTTTTAAAGATTATGTATTTATTTGAAAGTCAGAGTTATACAGACAGAGAGAGAGAGAGAGAGAGAGAGAGAGAGAGAGACGTTTTCCATCTGCTGGTTCACTCTTCAGATGGCTGCAATGGCCGGAGCTGTGCTGATCCGAACCTAGGAGCCAGGAGCTTCTTTCAGGTCTCCCATGTGGGTGCAGGGGCCCAAGGACTTGGGCCATCTTGTACTTCTTTCTCAGGCCATAGCAGAGAGCTGAATCAGAAAAGGAGCAGCCGGAACTAGAACCGGTGCCCAAATAGGATGCCAGCGCTTCGGGCCAGTGCTGGCCACTCTATTAGCTTTTAAAAAAATAAAGAATATTTTTTTTCTGAATGCTTAAATTGAGTATACAGTTTGTTGTATTCCACTTCATGCTGCTAAAACTGAATACAATGTACTGGGTGATTTGTAATGAATAGAGGTCTCTTTAGCCCACGATTATCAAGGCTGGTAAGTAGAAGAGCATAGAATTGCCATCTCTTTGGCATCTCATAATGACCTTCTTACTGCACCTAAATGTGGTGAAGGGCATCACAAGAAGAGACACACCATGCTGATTTGGCTTCTTTTCCTCTTATAAAGTCAGCAGTGCCAACATAGAGGCCTCATCCTCACAGCCTAATCTACTCCTAATTAACTCTCAAAGTCCCATTTCCAAGAATTAGGAACATATGCATTTGAGGATTAAATTCCCAACACATAATCTTCTGGAGAATACATTCAAACCTTAGCACAATGGGTTTTATTAAACTAAACTTTACTCCTGGACTGAATAGATGCTGTTCCACCCTCAACATCCCAGTTTGGCATGTAACCTATTGGGATTTTGATAGAATGAAAACTCTCTGTGTTCAGAATAAAGTGGATATGACTGTTCCAAGTGAACCCTACAATTTACCAAAGCAGCACACATTGTACAATTTAGCTAGAACTAACACAACACCCTAAATGGGACAGCTAATGGGAATTAAAAACCTGAAGAATTTTGAGATATGTGACTTCTACACTTCTGCTCTCCTGAACTCCCGGTGGAGATCTAGAGAATTTTAGCACTGAAATCACCGTGAGCAAAAGATGAAATCCTGTTGGTGAAGGAGAGTAAGGCACTGCCTATTCTAATGCATGTAACATTGACTAGCAGCAAATATTCATATGCAGCAGTGGTTTGTGGGTTTAAGACTGACCAACTGAGACCCTGAAATTTCCTATCATGATAAATATATGGCAAAATGGGAAATATCACAGAGGGAAGAAACATTCAAAAGGCAAAGCAGAAAATTCATCTGGTTGATTTCTGAGCAAAGGGAAGTAAGTTTTTTTTTGTTTTTTTTTTTTAATCTTAACCAGTTGCAGGGCAAGATAACATATGGAAAATTGATGCATAACAAAATTAATCATAACATCCTTAATATTTATCTAGTGTTTATTAAATGAACCACGGCCTCTGTGTGTTCTTTAATTTGATATTTGCCAAACTTTTTTGTGGGTCTTATCTTATTTCAATTCAACACTTACTATATCTCATTATTTTTTTTTTACTTTACCATATTTGTAGTCATGACTCCAGAATATACATCCTGATTCACAATTACCCTAATAACGCCTAGATTCATATGTGTGATGGCCTACAAAATCATCTACTTCAACATCCATGAGACAATAAAATCTCTCTCTAACCTGTCGTCATCTATCTCTCCTGTCTAAACCTGCTCTTCCCTTGGCATTTTCTTTGTGGTTGATCATCGTATTTGACCTTTACTTTTCTACCACTCTTTCCCAGTCAGCTGCAAAGTCATGTTAATTCTGCCTCCATAAGACCCTAAAACTATATTATTCTCTCCTCTCTTAGTTATGTTGCTCTAAACCATAACATTATGAATTGTCATCTTAATTATTGTATATCTCCAACTAGATTTGCATTGAAATATTAGACACATTGTGATACTGTATTTCTAAACTTAAACACAGTGATTATTTGGCTTATTTTTATATAACTCTGGATTTTCTAAAGATAAAGCTTTTCTAACTACCTTATGTTCACAGTCAGATAGTATTGTCTTTCCTCTCTGTCCAAATGTACCATTATGTCTTAGGCCTTATGTGCCAGCAAATGCTAGTCACAAAAGTGATTTCAATCACAACCTCTTCAATTTTTGTAGAAAAAAGTGCTTGGCAAACTCTGGTTTTTATCATCAAATATAAGATAAATGACTATTAGTTTGGCTTCATGCTGTCCATATTCTTTATTTTTTTAATTTTTTTTCATATTCTTTATTTTTTTAATTTTTATTAGACAGGTAGAGTTATAGACAGTGAGAGGGAGAGACAGAGAGAAAAGTCTTCCTTCCATTGGTTCACTCTCCAAATGGCCGCCACGACCAGCGCTGCACCGATCAGAAGCCAAGTGCTTATTCCTGGTCTCCCATGCGGGTGCAGGGGCCCAATCATTTGGACCATCCTCCACTGCCCTCCCGGGCCACAGCAGAGAGCTGGACTGGAAGAGGGGCAACTGGGACTAGAACCTGGAGCCCATCTGGGATGCTAGCGCCACAGGTGGAGGATTAACCAAGTGAGCCAAAGCGGTGGCCCAATGCTGTCCACATTCTTAGGGAGAGTAAGAGACCAGTACATAGAGAGCATTGCATTACTTGCCTAAAATATGTAATTAAGGCCTGCACAGGAAATGCCCTCTCTATTTGCGATAGCAATAAAAAGCAAACAAATGTGTGCATTAAAATCACCATAGTAGTGTTACAATGGTTCTGTTGTATGTGTGTATATCTGGTGTGTTTGATTCTTGGCTCTAATTCTTCACATGTGTCTGCATCAACCTCCTTTTCAAGACTGCATCGTAGATGAAATCCTTTGACTTTGAACTTTCTCCATGACTTGCTGAGGACAGTGATACAAGAAAGCAATCTAATTTACTATGCACTAACTTCAAGCTGAAGCCTGAAAAATGCTCATGTGCTTCTCCGAGTTTATGTGCATTTTGATATCACTATGATAATGTGGATTTAGGAAGAAGAGGAGAGCTTAACTGCCTGGGCCAACAGACACCTACAATAAAAAAATCCTCAGTGAATAAACAGACTCTTTAGCAATAACAAATCAATGTTGTTACAAGCCACAGGGCCTTGGGTGCTTATGCAAGAATAGTTAACTGATGCAATTTCATTATGCTTTCTTACAAGTAAAACAAATCTGAAACATTCATTGTTAATCAACCCTGAGGCTGATCACTTCCTCATTAATAAGTGTAGTTTAATATAGTTTCTTATTAATTTCCCCAAAGTCAATATGTGAACATGTATTGTGGAAATTAAGGAAATAAAATTATTAAATACTGGTAAATAAATGAGTTATGTGGGAAGCCATCAAACACACTCATTTTATCGGTGAATAGATTAAAATTACTTAAATTAATGTGAGACACTATCCTTATAAAATTATAGATAAGATTTCCACTTGACCTTTGAAATATATGTATACGCATGCATTTCTGAAACTTCCTTAAAAAAACAATGCTATTGGCAACCAATTTTTGGAGGTAAGTTTAGCACTACAATATTTCTTCATGTTTGCACTGCAAACAAAGAAATCTTTCTGAAATATGATTACTTAATATTGAATCGTATATTATCCAGATATTGAATAGAAAATATCCTGTAATTAATGTTTACAAATGTTCAAAATTCTTTGATGTGAGGCAAAACACATCGTGATGCTCTGCCAAGAGGTTCAAAATCTGAATTCTCACATGATACATCACAGAAAGTTGCATTCCACCTGTAGATTTTAAGGTTAGAGACAATACATGTTTCTGTACTTACTTTTCTTCTAGTGCTGTGGGAACATTGAGGCTCTTTATCTTTACTTGTATGATATCCAGTACTTTTTCATGCCATAAACAAATTTTGTTTGATAATGAATGTCAAAACATCTGTTATTTTATATATGCCATTTCTGAAATAGGTATTTACATGTCTCCCCAGAGGTGGAATTGAATCTCAGTGTGATTTGTATAATTTATATGGATTTCCAGCTCTATAATTTTAAAAATCGTTTGTTCTTTCTTATTATTGGTTTGAAAATGAATCCAATGTGTATGGGAGACTATCAATGATGCTCTATAATTTGCAATAAAATAAGCATTGTGCTCAATGAGTTATGGGATGCAGACTTCCCCCTTCACTGGGAGGCATCATCTTGAACACGGCAGCTCTCTACCCTGAAGGCCTGTTCTTGCAGAGTGTTTGAGAGGGACACAGATGAAAACCATGACTACAACAGTCCTAGAATCTAGAAGAATTAGGCTCCCTGTCTTTTGCAGGAGTCTGAGAAGAATACCACATCATCCACTGATATGCTGATTTTTATTTCATTTTATTTTATTTATTTAGTTATTAAGAAAACAAAACCAAATTATGACCTTGATATTTCCTTGCTTATAATTTAGGAAAAATCCACTTAAAAGTAATATAATAGGTCAGATGGACACAATCTATATACAAGCAAAAGAAAACCAGAAACATTCATTCCTATAATTACCCACTTAATTACATATTCCGTAGTACAACTTTTTTTCATGTGGTAATATTTTCAAACAAAGAAAACTTATAGATCACTACTGACCATATTTCAGTCATTCCTGGAGTCATTGCCTGGATAAATATGACAGAGCTTATAGTCATTCTTATTTTCTTATCTCAAAGTATATTCATCAATGATTCTTCCATTTGTTGAATTAAATTGTTTAATTTTTATTTCACATTTTTATCACCAGCATTAGCACTTTGTGTAAGTTATGTCAATAATGGAAGAAGATATTTGGGACAGTATTCCTCCCTCCCTCCCTCCCTCCCTCCTTCTTCTTCTTCTTCTTCTTCTCTCTCTCTCTCTCTCTCTCTCTCTCTCTCTCTTTCTTTCTTCCTTTTCCTTGGAACAGAGAAAGAGAGAGTGCCCATCCACTGGATCACTCGACAAATGCCTGCAAAACCCTAGGGCTGTGTCAACTAAAGTCAGAAGCAAGGAACTGAATCTGGGAGTCCTATAGGCATGGCATGGATTCAGCTACTTGAACCATCAGCTGCTGCCTCCCAGGATGTGTATCACTAGGAAGTTGAAATTGGGAGTGGAGTCAGTATTCAGTACTGGCATCTGATATGGGATTAGGCCATTTCAAGCACTGTCTTAAAGTTAGCGCAAACACACACCCTGGAACTGTTCGCTTTAAGAAATGATGCATTTCACACATTTTTTGATGTATGAAAAATTTGATGAGAACTATTTTCTTATAATTGAACTGGCAGTACTTCTACTCTCAGGGTGATAGATTATTTCATAGTGTATCTAATCATAGTTGTGCTTTTTATATTATGAAATATAGTCTTAATAGGTTTTACTCATATATACTTTTAAAAATCAAAGATTTGGTGCAAGACTTTGAGTCTAAAACTTTACTAGAAGGAAAGGGAGGCAAGCACAAATGAAAAAAAAAAGCATAAAACCAAAGAAAAAGCTGCATAAATAGTGATATTATACAAAATAAAATTTAAAATTTTGAGTATTAAAGATCAGAGGACATCATTTGGAAAGCCCACTTACCATATCAGACTGCAGGGGTTGACTCCTGGGTTTCCTGCTAGTGTGCACCATGGGAGGCAGCAGCCGATAGTTCAACTACATGGTATCCATTCCACCTACATGGAAAACCTGGATTTAGTTCCTGTCTCCCAGCTTGCACTTAGTCCTACCCCAGCTCTTGCAGATATTTGGTGAAACAATCAGTTGGTAGTAGATGTCTCTTCTCTCTCTCTCTCTCTCTCTCTCTCTCTCTCTCTCTTTCTCTTTGTCTGCATTCAAATAAATTAAGCAAATAAACAACATAATACTCATTGTAGACAATATTCATGAGAAAAATAATAGTAAAGTACATTTTTCTAAATATGTTAAAGAATAAAAGAAAATGAATGTAATAGATGCAGAGACAAGCTTCACTTAAATGGCTACATTAATGAAATGATGAGAACTAATAATAGTGTTTCAATTATTTTTTCTTGTGTGGCAATTCTCTGAATGATGCCCAACATGTAGATGTATATGTTGCCAAAGCAAGAAACAATATCAGAGGTGGGTCTTGTGGCACATGGGTTATGCCACTGCTCGGGATGCCTGTATCCTTTATCAAGTGTCAGCTGGAGTCCTGGCTATTCAACATCTAACTCAGATTTCTGCTAATGCGCCTTGGAAGGCATGGGTGGTAGAATAAGTAGTTGTATCCCTGACATCAGTGTGGAGGACCCAGATGGAATTCTGGGCTCCTTTCTTCAACATGGCCCCTTCATGGCTTTTGCTGGCATATGGGAAGTGAAAGAGTAGATAGGAGATTTGCCTGTGTTTTTCCTTCTCTCTCTGTCACTCTGCCTTTCAAATAAATTAATGAAAAAAATTAAAACTTCCTATCAACAATGAAGCAAATTACATTGACTTCTTTGCTTTTTGTAAATTGCCATAAATTATAACAATAAATTTGATCTCAAATAATGAGGTTGCTTTAGAGAATAAAGTGCAAGAAACGTAGCCACTTATATTTATGAAAAAATGTATGTAAATCACTATATAATGACATGGGTTTCTAAGTCTCTATTTTCATCTTTGTATGAAAGCATGTTATATTTTGGGAAAGAACCAAAAGGAATTCAGTGAAAAAGGGATTACAATTTGCCATTCTGCCTTTGCTAGTTGACCTATATGAATCAACTTGTGCATGTCTCTATGCTTCATATGTCCTGTGTCTAAAATGGACAGACAGGCAGCCCTCAGATATACTACTGGTATTCCAGCCAATGACAATGAAGTAGATATCATGATTAAGATAGCTAAGCATACAAATTTTCTCTTTCCCCAATGCATATAAAATTATGTTTATACTATACTGTCATCTACTATGTGTGCATTAGCATACATTTAAAGAGGTACACACTTTGATATGGAAATATGTTATTGATAAAAATGCTAATATCATCACAGCTGTTAGGAAAATGTTGTTGATAGATTTTCTGGATGCAAGATAGTCACAGAACCTCAACTGGCTAAAAAAAAAAAAAAAAAAAGATCCTTAACTCAAAATAGAGCAGAGCACAGCAAAATGAGATGTGCCTTACCTGAGATGATACTTACCTGAGGGTTTAAATAAAACATATTTCAGATAGTTCATACTAGGCATATAAGGAACATAGGAGTTCCTTACATGGTTACTGTTCTTGTTACCAATATTTTTTCTATCTTGGTAACCACTAGATCTTAGACTAAACCTTATATTACTAAATGTTTAAAATGATAATCTTCATAAACCAGTTGTGTGTTTATTACATGATCTCAAGAGCTAAATAACTGTTCTTTTGGATCCTATTTTCCTAAATAGTCGGACTTAATTACTACTTGGAAAATTTAGTAATAATTTATTAAAAATATAAATAACTTTGCACATCTGATGGTATTATGCTTCAAACTTTATTTTGGGTAATTTATTTATTTATTTTAGCTTTTCTGAATTTATATCATATGTTATTCCACATTTAGAAAATTATATTAAAATAAAATTATTCCATTTCTATACATCTGCATGCAGCTTTTTGGTTTGTTTATTTTCAAATAAGCTACAGACTGTAAATTTGGAGTCTTGAGAAATATAGTGGTATAATTAATGTAAAATTAAATTGCATATGAAGAAGTAGAAAGATAGACTGTCAGGGCTATAGTTACAAGTAACAAATGCAAAACGATACCTGTTTGTAACCTGTTTTCACAACTTAACACTACTGATCTTGTCAATGTTTTGGCTAGTGGTTCAGGTATTTATTAAATACAATATGTTCATGTTTTTTGCATATGTACCCAGAAGGGTGATTGCTGAATCATATGACAAGTCTATTTCTAGTTTTTAAGAAAACCTCAAACTGATTTCCAGAGTGGCTGCACTAATTTACAATGCCATCAATAGTATATAAATGTTCCCTGTCGCTATATCCTTGCCAGCATTTATTACTCTATGTCTTTCAGATTTTAGATATTCTGAGAGGAATGAGGTGATATCTCAACGTGGTTTTAATTAGCATTTTCTTAATGCCTAGTGATTTTTTTCATGTATTTTTTAGCCATTTGTATTTCTTCTTTTGAGAACCATCTATTGAGATCCTTTGCCCAGTACTTAACTGAATTTTTTTATTGAGTTTTTAAGCTGATGATATATTCTAAATATTAATCTCTTGTCATATAGGCTGCTCAGAAATATTTTTTCCATTCTATTGGATGTGTCTTCACTCCATTGATTGTTGCTTTTCCTGGAAGAAGCTTCTGAATTTGAGATAATTCTATTCGCTTAGTTTTTTGTAGCCTGTGCTTTGTGAGTCTTGTTCAAGACTCTGGAGGGGGAGTGAAATAACAGGAGATTAGGATGGAATTCATGTGAGTACTCTCCATAGATGCTACAATTCGGTAACCTTGGCAACCCAGTGGGAGACAGCAGGAGAATTTGAGCCCACACACACAGATTCCCTGTGTGGTCCTTGGGAAAGAGCTTCCAATCTCTGGCTCCGGTGGGTATATCATTCACCTGCTAAATACCTCCAATTCCACTCAGCTGTGCAGAATTACTTCCCTTTTGAATCAAAAAAAGAAAGAAAGAGAGAGAGAGATTTACCACGCCTAACTTGGGAGTGTCACCTTTGGCACACCCTTAACCCTGAGGAACCAAAAGGAGGTCTCAGGCCACACCCATCCCAAGCCTCTAAGGCTCCATCGAAAGCAGACAGTCCACTTAATACAGTCATAGTATAACAAGAAAAAACACCACAGCGAGGTAAGAAGAATCCAAAGAATATCTCCACAATACCAATCAACAAACACAGAAAACGAGGAAACAAGAACAAGGAAGACATTATGACACCCCCAAATGAACAAGACACCCCAAGCCAAGATTATGAAGATGATGAGATGGAAGAAATGCAAGAAGCGGATTTCAAAAAATTTATGATAAGGACAATTAGAAGTTTTCAAAAACAAATGCTTGAGCTACGGAATTCCTTACTGGACAGGATAGAAAATCTCCTTCGAGAAAATAAAATCTTAAGGAAGAATCAAAATGAAATCCAGAAACTAGTAGAACAGGAAAGTGTGATACTGAAGAGAAATCAAAATGAAATGAAGAACTCAATAGATCAAATGACAAACATATTAAAGAGCCTTAAAAACAGAGTCAGTGAAACAGAAGAGAGAATATCAGACTTAGAAGACAGAGCACAGGAAAGTATGCAGCCAAACCTAAGAAAAGAAGAGGAAATTAGAAATCTAAAAAATATTGTTGGGAATCTACAGGATACTATTTAAAAAAAAAAAAAAAAAACCAACATTCAGGTTCTAGGAGTTCCTGAAGGCATGGAGAGAGGGAAAGGTTTTGAAGACCTTTTTAGTGAGATACTTGCAGAGAACTTCCCGGGTTTGGAGAAGGACAGACACATACTTGTACAGGAAGCTCATTGAATCCCTAGTAAACATGACCAAAAGAGATCCTCAACATGACATGTTGTAATCAAACTCACCACAGTGAAACAGAAAGAAAAGATTCTAAAATGTGCAAGAGAAAAACATCAGATTACTCTTAGAGGATCTCCAATTAGAATCACAGCAGACTTCTCATCAGAAACCCTACAAGCTAGAAGGGAATGGCGACACATAGCCCAGGTACTAAGAGAGAAAAACTGCCAGCCCAGAATATTATATCCTGCAGAGCTCTCATTTGTGAGTGAAGGTGAAATAAAGACCTGCCATAGCAAACAGAAATTGAAAGAATTTGTCGCTACTCGTCCAGCCTTGCAAAAGATGCTTAAAGATGTGTTACACACAGAAACACAGAAACATGGTCATCAATATGAAAGAAGGTAAAGGAAGGAAACCTCACAGCAAAAGATCACAGGAAGTTCAAAGCATATATTAGAAAATATCTTTGGCAAATGGCAGGGCAAAGTTATTACTTATCAATAGTCACATTGAATGTTAATGGCCTCAACTGTCCAGTTAAAAGACACAGATTGGCTGATTGGGTTAAGGAACAAAACCCATCTTTTTGCTGCTTACAAGAAACATTTCTTACCAACAAAGATTCATACAGACTGAAAGTGAAAGGCTAGAAAAAGATATACCATACCAAAAGAAATGAAAAAAGAACGGGCGTAGCCATCTTAATATCAGACAACATAAACTTTAACACAAAAACTGTTAAGAGAGACAAAGAGGGGCACTATTTAATGAGTAAGGGATCCATTCAACAGGAAGATATAACGATAATCAATGTATATGCACCTAATTACAGGGCACCAGCTTATTTAAAAGACTTGTTAAGGGACTTAAAGGGAGACTTAGACCCCAATACAATAGTACTGGGGGACTTCAATACTCCACTCTCAGAGATAGACAGATCAACAGGACAGAAGATCAACAAGGAGACAGTAGATTTAAACAACACTATAGCCCAAATGGATCTAACAGATATCTACAGAACTTTTCATCCTACACATAAAGAATTTACATTCTTCTCAGCAGTACATGGAACCTTCTCTAGGATTGACCACATACTAGGCCATAAAGTAAGTCTCAGCAAATTCAAAAGGATTAGAATCATACGATGCAGCTTCTCAGACCATAAAGGAATGAAGTTGGAAATTAGCAACTCAGGAATCCCTAGAGCATATGCAAACACACGGAGACTGAACAACATGCTCCTGAATGAACAATGGGTCATAGAAGAAATCAAAAGAGAAATCAAAAATTTTCTGGAAGTAAATGAGGATAACAGCACAACATACCAAAACTTATGGGATACAGCAAAAGCAGTGTTAAGAGGAAAGTTTATATCAATAGGTGCCTACATCAAGAAATTGGAAAGGCACCAAATAGATGAGCTTTCAAGTCATCTCAAGAATCTAGAAAATCTGCAGCAAACCAGACCCAAAGCTAGTAGGAGAAGAGAAATAATTAAAATCAGAGAAGAAATCAACAGGATTGAATCCAAAAAAACATTACAAAAATCAGCCAAACGAGGAGCTGGTTTTTTGAAAAAATAAACAAAATTGACACCCCATTGGCCCAACTAACTAAAAAAAGAAAAGACCCAAATCAATAAAATCAGAGATGAAAAAGGAAACATAACAACAGACACCACAGAAATAAAAAGAAGCAAATTAGATGGGACTCCAACAGTGGCCCACCTGGGAATGTCAGCATCACAGGTGGTGTCTTAAACTGCTACACCACAACGTTGGTTCTTGCTTCTTATCTTAATGGCAAGCATAACATCATGAGCAATAATACATTAGGAACTGAGTTTAATCATAGATATTTTAGACTTTTCCTTCTTTTTTTTAAATTTTGAATTAAAATTTTCATTGTAAATATGTATTTACTAGTTGTGAAGAAGTTTAAACCACATTTACTGGGGCTGACACCATGGCTCACTTAGTTAATCCTTCACCTGCGGCGCTGGCATCCCACATGGGTGCCAGTTCTAGTCCCGGTTATTCCTCTTCCAGTCCAGCTCTCTGCTGTCGCCCGGGAAGGCAGTGGAGGATGGTCCAAATGCTTGGGTCCCTGCACCCGCATGGGAGACCTGAAAGAAGCACCTGGCTCCTGGCTTCAGTTCGGCGTAGTTCTGGCCGTAGCAGCCATTTGGGGGGGTGAACCAACGGAAGGAAGACCTTTCTCTCTGTCTCTCTCTCACTGTCTAACTCTGTCAAATAAATAAATAAATAAATAAACCAAACACATTTACTGTAAGTAGATTTTTTCATCTTAAAGGAATGATTTGCCTCTTGACATGAATTTTTCATTTTATAAAGAAACATACACACCACACACACACACACACACGGGGAAGTATATTGGGCTATTTAAAATAAATCTTTCCTTAAGAGTATTAAACACACAAAAGAGCCTAAAAGTGAAATAAACATTAAGAAAATTCCTCTACCACAGAAAAGACATGAGATGAAGTCGACTACAAAACAAAGCAAATTGGCAAATGTGGTGGTGTTAGGTAAGAATATTTTATGTTCTCTGGAGGAAAGAGCTGCATATAAAATGGTCCAGCTACTATGGAAAACAGTTTGGCAGTTCCTCAAAATGTTAAATATAGAGACACCATATGATTCAGTGATTTAACTCCTAAATTTATACTCCAAGAAAAATGGAAATAAGAGACATATAAATTAAAATTAGATAACATTTAAGTGAAGACACCTCCATTCATAGCTAAGATGAAGTTACTGTGGACTAATTTACTCTCCCACCTGAAGCAACTCACAAAATAAATTAATTGTACAGGATATGAAACTATGTGGGAAATATCCTGAGAAGCTGTCCACATGCCCAGGAAGCCTTCCAATAATCTCAAATTCCTGCCGTGAGCAAGTTGCCAGTTCATTGCTTGGGGCAGTTGAACCCTGACAGAATGCAGTGGCCTGCCTGACTTGAAACAAAGCTCACAGTTTAGAAAGTGCACAGCAGCTAGATTTTGTAGGGCAGATGGGAAGGAAGACTAAATAGAAAGAGAACTATGGACATTAGCACAGTTTTACTTTGTTATTAAGCTGCAGATTGATCAACATGTGAGTGTGAGGGAAAAATTTGAGATCAAGGAATAAAACAAAGAATGGAGATAACACCTGTGTTCACACATCCTAAGCATAGTGCCTGTCCCTACCTGTTACAATGGAGAAACTCAGAATTCAGTATCATGGGATTGAAGTCACTAATGAGTCTTGTCACAGTAGTGAAAAATAACTATCCCTACATTGAGCATTGTTCAGATCTCACCCAATCAGTCTTATAAACATAACCCTTAAGATAAAATGGTATCAAGGCAGCCAACTATTCCAGAATGAACTCAAACATTTTTAGGATATTCTAATGAGTTTTTATATGTACTTCGATGTTTTTCTCTGTCTTTAGGAAAGTCTGCTTGTCCTTGTTTTACCAATTTGACTACGATATGCCTTGGAGAAAGACTTTCTTGATTGAATCTGGTTGGAATCCTTTAGACTTCCTGGATCTGGATGTCCATATCTCTATCATGACATGGAAAGCTTTCAGCTCTTATTTCACTCAATAAGCTCTCAAAGCTGGTATGTAGTATTTGAATGAATAGAAGAAAGAGGCTCCAAATTTCTAATCAGAAAGTATTGCTAAAGGCTGGCATTATGGCATACTTCAAGTCCCGGCTCCACTTCCAGTTCAGCTTCCTGCAAATCCACCTGGGAAAGCAGGGAAATATGGCCCAAGTTTTTTGACCCTGCACTCATGTGGGAGACTCAGGAGAGGCTCCTGTTTCCTGGCAATGGCCTGGCCCAGGCTTGGCCATTGCAGAAATTTGGGCAGTGAACCACTGAATGGAAGATCTCTCTCTTTCTCTGAACCTCCCTCTCTCTCTGCAACTCTGCCTTCGAAATAAATAAAAAAAAGTAATGTCAAAAAATGTGAAATGTTTAATGCCCTGTTTTGATCAGTACATATTGTACAAATGTGTTGAAATAGCACACTCTAGTTGATAAATATGTATAATTATTGTAATATTTTCAATAAATAATATTTAAAATGTATTTACCACATAAATAAAAATCTCAATATATTGTTACATAAAAATTGACATTTATTAAAGAAAAAGGGAAGTACAAACCATAAATTAGTAAAGTGGAATACAAGATATTTTATGATTGTTATTAAAGTAAATTGAAAGTATCTCATTGCAAAATTGAAAAATAAGAAAGGAAGAAATAGAGAAGATTGGAGCAGTGGAGGGAGAAAAGGCAGGGCAGGGTGTATCATTATGTTCTTAAAACTGTATTTATATATATATATATGTATATGAAATACATGAAATCTGTTCCCTTCATATAAATAAAAGAAGAAATTTGCATGAATGTACTGTATTTTGGAGTATCTTTTTACACTTTCACTTATTTAAAAATTTCATGACTTCTCTGACATATCTGAATTGTTAGCATCACTATTATTGGATTGTGAGACTATGATTAATTAAAATAAGGATTTCCTGAACACAAGCACTGTAACTCACCAATACTCCATCTGCTCATTGGAATGGCTCCTTAATGACTAGTTGTTGAGTAAGACTTAAATTGTGGATATGCTGGGCAAATGAATGGTGAGCCCAATCTCGGTTGGGATGGAGAGGGATGGCAGAGATTTCTTCATGCTACTCAGTACAGCATGGGATTTAAACATTTTTTATGAATTTTCCCTTGAGTATTTTCAGCAGAAGTTGATTCCTTGAAAATGCTTTTAAGGACTTGTGTCCAAATATATATAAACATTTTCTAAAATAAGTAAAGGTGAGTAATAATAAATAATAAAAAAGCACAGAAAACAATAGAATTCATACAATGCGTCAGCAAATGTTTCAAATACTTGTGTGTGCCTATATACAAGCATGTATTCATATTTATATAAATATGTCCATGCACAAATTTCCAATAAGTGCATGAGAATATGTTCAAAATAATCAGTTTCTAAAGAAATACAATTAAATGCACAATTAGATATAAATTTACACATCAAAATGAATAAAGGTAAAAAAGACCATGGATATCAAATGTTACTGTGGATAAAGTCTAACAAGAACTCTGTTATGTATAAATTAAACATATAGCTACCATATGTATCCCATATTTAGTTACTCACCCCAAAATAAATAAAAACATACTCCTATAAAAAAAACTTGCTAATTAGAGCTGATTTATTTAGGGTAGCCTCAGAGTGGAAATAATATAAATACTCATGGTAATTAAATAAAAAGATATTTTAGTTTAATTCAAACAATTGAATAATGAATTGAGGATTCATCCTAACAGTAAAATTTGAGAACATCCGATTGTTTGAAAGAAGGCTGATGTTACAAGTACAAAGCATACAGTCTTTACATTTTATAAGTGCCGCAATTGAAAAACATGAGCACTTCACTCTATAAAATGTACTGGGTAAGTGAGAAATTTCTTCAACTTGAGTGAGTGTGCTTGTGTGTCTGTCTGTGCATGTGTATGTAAATGCCACTCCTAGACACAGCTAGCTTATCTTATTCTTCAGTATTTTAAAACTAATCTTCATAACACTAAACTGAGAGTGATTTTCAGACCTTATTCCTCATTGTGTAAGCGTTCTTCCTTTACTCTCTTTCAGAATCAGAACTGAAATATATGATTTTTTATATAATGAGATCACAGGAACATATAGAAATCTGCTTGAAGTGGCATTTTTATTTTAAATCTATTATCTAGTTCTTATTGCTAATTACATAGACAGAAAATACAAAACGCATACATGTATAAATGAGTCATGTAAATGAAAAAAAAATTGTACCCAAAACAAAATTTGGGTACTTGAGAAAGATTCTTTGTGGTGGAATGAGGTGAAAAGGTCATATCAAGATGGCCACTGAGGTGAAAAGTTCATGCCAAGATGGCCACTGACAACAGAAACTGCCTGGCAACAGGCCGTGATTGGATGGTTTCAGAAACTGCCAGGCAACAAGAGCCTGACTAGCAACAGGCTGCGATTGGATGGCTTTGGAAACTGCCTGGCAACAGGGTGTGAATGGTTAGGGCATAGACCGCCCCTTGACCCGATTGGCTGCCTTGGCTATATAAGCAGCTGTAGCAACTGAAATAAATGAGTCTGCAGGCTGCTTGCCTCAGGCCTGCTTTCACCCAACTCCCAGCGTCTGTGTGGTGACTCTGCGCCTCTTGCCCCCACCATGCTCTTCCTCTCAGAACAAACCCTCAGAAAAGAATCAACCTCAACAATTCTTTTTTTCGATTTGTGAAAAACCATTAAAAGCATGTCAAGGTAAAATCCAGTTTTAATTATTCAAGCATTCCACTCTGAAAATGAATATTAATTTAGAAAAAACAAACACTGTCACACATAAATAATACTGGTCAGATTATTTCTAATGTCCAGTTAAGAAAGAAAGCCATAACGATTTCTTTCCTCTACTATTCTAAGAACAAATCATATCCATGCTAATTGTTGTAAAGCTTTATTTATTTATTTGAAAGGCCAAGTTACAGAGAGGCAGAGGTAGAAAAAGAGAGCTCTTCCATCTGCTGGTTCACACCCCGGGTGGCCACTTTGTCCGGAGCTGTGCTGATCTGAAGCCAGAAGCCAGGAGCTTCCTACAGGTCTCCCACGTGAGTGAAGGGCCCAAGGACTTGAGCCATCCTCCACTGCTTTCCCAGGCCATGGCAGAGAGCTGGATCAGAAGAGGAGCAGCCAGGACTCAAAGTGGTGCCCATATAGCATGCTAGCACTGCATTCAGCAGCTTTACCTGCTATGCCACGCCACCGGCCCCATCCGTGCTATTTTAAAACAGCTTTTAATCCCAGATCATTTTAAAACATCATATCGTTGAAGGAAAAACAGCCATTAACATTTGGCAAAAATTTAAATGATAATCATTTTCATCGTTTCTAAAAGACACGTGACTCTGGGTGTAATGATACCATTTCTTCAACCAGACTTGAGAAAATATAAGTAATGAAACATTCTCTGCATGTAAACTGAGCTCTCTCATTTCCATTTACAACAAATATTATATTGATGGACAGATGGTTAGCACAGTTTTTAAGATACCTCTTAGGGGCCCAGCACCGTGGCTCACTTGGCTAGTCCTCCCCCTGCGGTGCCAGCATCCCAATTGGGCACTGGGTTCTAGTCCCTGTTGCTCCTCTTCCAGTCCAGCTCTCTGCTGTGGCCCGGGAGGGCAGTGGAGGATGGCCCAAGTGCTTGGGGCCCTGAACCCTCATGGGAGACCAGGAGGAAGCACCTGGCTCCTGGCTTCGGATCAGCTCAGCACCTACCATAGCGGCCACTTGGGAGGGAGGGTGAACCAACGGAAGGAAGACCTTTGTCTCTCTCTCTCTCTCTCACTGTCTGTAACTCTACCTGTCAAATAAATAAATAAATAAATAAAAATCTTAAAAAAAGATACCTCTTAGGATTTTCACATTCTGTATTGGAGGCATGCCTTTGAGTCTTGGCTCTGCTTCTGCTTCCAGCTTCCTGCGAATCTGCACCCTGTGAATTACTAAGTGATGGCTGAAATACTTGGGTCTCTGCCACGCACTTAAGAGACCTGTACTGAGTTGCTGGCTCCTCACTGTGGTCTGGTTCAGCCCTGACTGTTGCAGTCATTTGGGGAATGAATGAATGGATTAGATAGGAGATTTCTCTCTGTCTGTCTGTATTCCTCATATTTCCAGCTCTCATTCTTTTTCTGTGTATCTGCCTTTCCAATAAAAATTAAGATACATAAGAAACTTGAGTAATAAGAAAGAGTTTCAGAAATTGAAATAATAGAATAAACATCACAGAGATACCTCAAACTGCCCTAAACTGAATCAAAGTACTTGATGATCAAAGTAGTGAAATGGATCTTGTTTTTTTTTTGTTTGTTTGTTTTTTTGTTTTTTTTTTTTTTGACAGGCAGAGTGGATACTGAGAGAGACAGAGACAGAGAGAAAGGTCTTCCTTTTTGCCGTTGGTTCACCCTCCAATGGCCGATGTGGCCGGCACACTGTGGCCGGCGCATCACGCTGATCCGAAGCCAGGAGCCAGGTGCTTCTCCTGGTCTCCCATGCGGGTGCAGGGCCCAAAGACTTGGGCCATCCTCCACTGCCTTCCCGGGCCATAGCAGAGAGCTGGCCTGGAAGAGGGGCAACTGGGATAGAATCCGGCGCCCTGACTGGGACTAGAACCCGGTGTGCCGGCACCGCAAGGCAGAGGATTAGCCTGTTAAGCCACGGCGCCGGCCATGAAATGGATCTTCTGCTAGAATCCAATACCTTTACATCTCCCATTCCTAGATATGTCAAAAGTTTAATATCTTTTTTTTCTTTTTTTATTTTTTATTTCATAAATGTGAATTTACAAAGTGCAACTTTTGTATTGTTGTGGCTTCCCCCTCCCCCAACCTCCTTCCTTCCCGTGGCCCTCCCCTCTCCCTCTCCCATCTTGCCCTTTATCGAGTTTCATTTTCAGTTACCTTCATATACTGAAGTTCAACTTAGTATATACTAAGCAAGGATTTCAACAGGCTGCATTCACACAACCGCACAAGGTATAGGGTATTGTTCGACTAGTAGTGTTTTTAAGTTTCATAGTAAAACACATTAAGGACAGAGATCCTACGTGGGGAGCATGTACCCAGTGACTCCCGTTGTTGATTTAACAATTGGCACTCTTATTTACGACGTCAGCAATCACCAAAGACTTTTGCTATGAGCTGTCTAGGCTATGGAAGTCCTTTGAGTTCACTGACTCTGCACTTGTTTAGTCAAGGCCTTATCACAGTGGAGGTTCCTTCCTCCCTTCAGAGAAAGGCACTTCTCTCCTTGATGGCCTGTTCCTTCTGCTGGGGTCTTGTTCACCAGAATCTTTCATTTAGATTGTTTTTTGCCACCGTGTCATGGCTTTCCATGCCTGTGAGACTCTCATGGACCTTTTAGCCAGACCTGAATGTCCCAAGGGTTGATTCTGAGGCAGGAGTGCTGTTTTGGGCATTTGCCATTCTATGAGTCTGCTGTGTGTCCTGCTTCCCCCGCAGGATCATTCTCTCCCTTTTAATTCTATCCTTCATTATTTGCTTACACTGGTCTTATTTGTGAAATCTCTTCAACACATACCCTATCTTTTTGATCGGTTGTGTATTTATACTTATCACTTTACCAAGTGTGCTGGCATTGGTACCTGCCTCCTTGGTAAGATTGATTTGAAATCCCCTGGCACATTTCTAGTTCCACCATTGGAGGTAAGTCCGAGTGAGCATGTGCCAACCTATATATCTCCTCCCTCTCTTATTCCCACTCCTATGTTTAACAAAGATCACTTTTCTGTTAATTTTAAATGCCTAAGAATGATTGTGCATTGATTACCGAGTTCAACCAATGGTCTTATGTAGAACAAACAGAGCAACAACAACAACAACCACAACAACAAAAAGACTAAAAGGAATAAAATAGTAAGTTGTTCCTCAACAGTCTAGACAAGGGCTGATCCTGTCATTGTCTCTCATAGTGTCCATTTCATCTTAAAAATAATCACCGTGCTATATGACAACATCTCTATTTTCTTAACATTCAAATATATTTAAAAACACAGATTTCTACTTCATTATTATTTTAATAAAATATCAGAGTACCTTAATCGATAGAGGGTGAGTATGCTATAGAAGAATATAAGATATAAAAGTGATTATATATATTTTTTACAGGTTTGTGGCTAATTTTTTGGTTTTGAAAGAAATTTTAATGTTCTATTGTTGAGTGAGGGTGTTTAGGGAATGAGGTATCATGCTGTATCCCAGCATCTTCCAGTGTATTTTCAAACTGGGGCTAGAAATTGCTAACCTGCAGCTAAATAAATTTGCCCTTCATTTTGGAAACTGATTAGAGAAACTGGAGGCCAAGGATATTGATTCTACCTTATATTCAGTCAAAATATTTACTCTAAATATTCTAATAAGAGTTCTTTTATATCCCACTGTCTCCTGGGATCTTCTGTAATACATTTACACTGCAAGGTATTCTATCTCTAAATGTATTCAAGAAAAAGTCAGTGATAATTTGATCATTACACCATAGGGTGATTTTTAGTTTAGAATTAAACTGATTTTCTCTACTTGTCTTCCATAGCAAATGATAATTATTTTTTCAATCAGAGTGTTTTTAGATAAAAAAAAATGCTTTGCTTCTAGGGAGTAATAAAGAATTTAGATCTCTAGTAACATCTAGGTCATTATAGGAATGAGTTATGCTTTAGTGAAAACTGCACAGCTCAATGCTTTATTTCTGGTAGTGTTCAACGAAAATAGATGTTTCTTACAAAACCAGTTATTTCTATTTTACATTGGAATATGGCCCCCTACAGATTACCTCATTTTCCTGACATTTCCAAGAATGAATTGTATTGGGTGGTATAGAAGACCCAGCTTCCCATATGGGCACTGGTTCGAGTCCTGGATGCTTCATTCCCATCCAGCTCTCTGCTAACATCCTGGGAAAGCAGTAGAGGATGGCCCAGGTGTTTGGGCTCCTGCACCTATGTGGGAGACCCAGAGGAAGCTCCTGGCTCCTGGCTTTGGATGGGCTCGGCTCTGCCTCTCAAGTAAAATAAATAAATCTTTAAAAATAGAAATATCACACAACCATAAAAAAGAATAAAATCCTATCTTTTACAACAAAATGGACGTATTTGGAGACCATTATGCTTAGTGAAATAAGTCGGTTTCCCCCCTAAAAGAAAACAATTGAAATCTAATTATATGAAATCACAAAAATCTCCAAATTATGCTCTCTGTGGATTAATTATGAATGATTATTAACTTGCAATTAAACCCTTTCTTATGTTTCAGTAAGGTATATCTCCTTGAAAGGGTTCATTCTACCTCTCTCTTTATCAAGCACGGTTCCCCCTGCAGTTTTACCCGTGTTCATGCATTTAGCTATTCCTGTGTGCTAAGATGCCCAAACCATCCTATTTCTTAGTTTTTGAGCTTTCGATTCGACCCTTTCTTTGCATCTCATTTGTTGGGTATCTCGCAAAGACACATGGATTCAGGAAGATCAGAACTGAACTCAACAACATGCTTCAGAAGTTTACTGCTTTTCTTTATTATTAATTGGCTGATTCATGTCCAGTAAGTCCTAAAAGTGAGAATTTGTGCAGTGTCTTTGACTGGAGCCCTGATTTTATGTACCTTTCTTTACAAGAGACCCAAGATCAGATTCTGGCTATTTCCCTTCAGAGAAAGTAAGAAATATATCCACCCCTTACAACCTACTATGCCATATATTTTGACACTAATTGATTGCCAATCTAGAATACTAAAAGCCTGACCCAATCCCAATCACATACACCACAAGTTTATTGTCTACTCCTGTGCTGATGTGATTAATATATGCCCTCTAATTTAAAATCTAAGAGGCTCCATTTATAGTATTTATTTTAAATACAGTATTTAATTTATTTTTTTAAATACTAAGGTCTTCCTGATCTTAATTCTTAGTATCTCTTCAATGTGTTGCACATTGTTTCTTGTGCTTGTATTTATAATATCAATACACAGCTCTGCTCCTGTTCACATGCATATGCCTGCTTATATTTCTTTGCAAATTTTTGAGATGCAATTCTCTTCTAGTTTGATTTTTTTGTTGTTCTATCTTTGCTCTTTCCAGAACTCAGGCTTAGGATCCTCCAGGAAGACATCAGATGCTTCCATAAGCTTTGCAATTTTCTCATTTTTCTAATTCCATGATGACCTGAAATCACTTTATTTGACTCTTACTAAATAATGTTAATATTATCTACACATGTCCTTTTAGCTCTTATTCTTTGGTTTGATGATGCCTGGAGGACACAGCCGGAAGTGTATGGAAAGTGAGTACTGAACCTATTAAAGTGTAATGACGGTTGTTTACTTAATTTTCATGGTCAGATTTGACGTTTTTACTTAAAGCCACATATCATTAGCTTAAATTGATCAACAATTCAAATAATGTCCCTAAGAATAAATTTTACAAATACCACTTTCTCGAGATAATAGATATAAGGCAATTATCCATTTATTTTCTGCACTTTGATCAACTTTTCATTTTCAATAAAACTTAAGATCTGTTGTCTTAGTTTTCTCTTACAACCACAAGTACTTAGAGAAGTTACTTCTGAAGGACAGAGTTTTATTGTGGACATGCATGGTTCAAGATCAGGAGCTCCAGGATGGTTCACCCTCTGGGAAGGAAATAATGGCCCATGTGTGGATTAGTAATCACACAGAGATCCAGGAAGCAGAATGGCTAAGCTCGACTCTGGCACACATATCCACACCTCTGATGACTTAAGGATCTCTCACTAGGCTCACATTCTCCACCCCCAACACCAATATTGGATCAAATATACAAGGAATTTTGATAATGAAGGAATTTTCATATGTGTGGAGAGAAGGGATATATGGGAAATCTTCACCTTCAAATCAATTTTGCTATGAACCTAAAACTGCTTTAAAAATGAAAAAGACTTCTGGCCGGCGCCGTGGCTCAACAGGCTAATCCTCCGCCTTGCGGCGCCGGCACACCGGGTTCTAGTCCCGGTCAGGGCACCGATCCTGTCCCGGTTGCCCCTCTTCCAGGCCAGCTCTCTGCTGTGGCCAGGGAGTGCAGTGGAGGATGGCCCAAGTGCTTGGGCTCTGCACCCCATGGGAGACCAGGAGAAGCACCTGGCTCCTGCCATCGGAACAGCGCGGTGCGCCGGCCGCAGCGCGCTACCGCGGCGGCCATTGGAGGGTGAACCAACGGCAAAAGGAAGACCTTTCTCTCTGTCTCTCTCTCACTGTCCACTCTGCCTGTCAAAAAAAAAAAAATTAAAAAAAAAAAAAATGAAAAAGACTTCTAAGCTAAAGGAGATAATCCCTTACTACCAGTAAGAGACTGAGGGACATTATTGACAACATCAGTGTTATTGATCAGAAGACAAGAGATTCACACATAAAGGAAGCTGGAGTATGAGACTGGGGGTAGTGAAAGGTAAAGAGTGCAGTGTTGCTGCGAGCGTCTTGGCTCTTAGATTTGCAATGGATACTTTGTCATTGAATTCACATTCCTGTGTTTTATCATTTGAAACACATGATGGAAAATGGAGAATGTCAAGGTCAAGTCCTGGTTCAGTATTGTCTTGAGAGAAAAGATGACCTGAATATAAACATGTTGAGAGAAAAGAAGACTTGCATATAAACACGCTGCGGACAGGACAGGTGGGTGTTAAGGAAAATTAGTTTTCCTACTCACTTGTGTACTTTAACAATTAAATTGTTAGTTTCTCACTAATAATGTTTATTCATTTGAAAGTAGGAAGATGTGAACTTTTTTTTTTAACTTTTATTTAATGAATATAAATTTCCAGTATACAGCTTATGGATTACAATGGCTTCCCCTTCCCATAACTTCCCTCCCACCCGCAACCCTCCCCTCTCCCGCTCCCTCTCCCCTTCCATTTGCATCAAGATTCATTTTCAATTCTATTTATATACAGAAGATCAATTTAGTATAAAATACTTCAACAGTTTGCACCCACATAGCAACACAAAGTGAAACATACTGTTTGAGTACTAGTTATAGCATTAAATCAAAATGTACAGTACATCAAGGACAGAGATCCCACATCAGGAGCAAGCGCACAGTGGCTCCTGTTGTTGACCCAACAAATTGACACTCTAGTTTATGGCGCCAGTAACCACCCTAGGCTGTCGTCATGAGTTGCCAAGGCTATGGAAGCCTTCCAAGTTCCCCGACTCTGATCATATTTAGACAAGGTCATAAAAGACAGGGTGAGGATAGTAACCAATGATCCTAAGAGTGGCCTTAACCAGCTCTGAACAATTATACAGCATTAAGTGGGGAAGAGGATCATCAGTACACACAGGTTGGGAGTAGAGCCATTGGTGGTAGAGTAGAGGTTATGATTACAAAGGAATGAGGCTCAAGTGCACTAGACAGGGTCTAGAACAAAGGACAGAGTCATTATTAGAGGAGCTAAGAAAGGTGCTGTCTAAGCTACAATTAAGTTTTCTGATTGAGAGGCAAATAGAACCTGATAGAAAGGGCTTGATAATAATCTGTTGGGTTTTAGGCCTTGTAAGTTAAGAGGCTCAGACCTATCTATCTCTTCACATGGGGTATATCCTAAGGGAGGTGTGAACCTCCTAGGGGAAGGCACTCTGTTGACTTTCATTACTTGGCTGGCCTGGGAGGAGAGCTGGCCAGGTAAAGGCAGGTGGCATCTCTAACAAGAAATTTACAGTTCTGCCTGCAATGTTGCTGACCCTACTTGACCATCCCCTCAGCTGCAGTGGTCACTTTGGAAGTTGGGCTGAGTGAAGGGCTTTTCAGCTTAGAGCCAATAAGATCTGTGGCTCTGACCTGGGCATCCTTCGACTCCAGGGCAGGTCCATTTCCAGTGATCCAACTCTTGGCAGAGCTGCCAGGGCTCTTCACAAGCTGACTTCTGCTGAAGCCCAGGCTTACCACATTGAAAGCCACTGCAGTGGACTGGCCTGTTGGGTCTCCTTGAGGGCAGATCACTGCACAGATCAGCCATTAATAGGCCTGCCACCCATTGCTTCTGATGCCTAGCTTTCTTTTCCTCCTGGTTTGTGTTAAAGCAGACCAGAGGATGCAAGTCAAGGGAGTGCCCGTGTCCCATCTTTAATCTTTGGTGGCCTGAACTACAAGTCTATAGTCACAGGCATGTTCTGTAGTAGTTTTTCTAAGGTAGACAATGCCCATGAGGAAAATTATATTCTCACTTTAAAACTTTCTTTCCCTTTGGTCTGAAAGGGAGGTTTTTTTTTTTTTCTACTTACTGTATACTTCGCTGATGGCGATGTGAATCTCGCTATGAGATTATTAGTTAAGTTCTTATTTTGGCTATGCTATTACAGAAAAATGTCAGCCATCTCTTATAAGGTCTAAAGATTAAATTGTGCGTCCCACAGATTCCTTCATAATAGAATTAGTTCCCTACCTTGAAGAGAATAGAGAAGTGAAAGAACAAGTTGGGCTTAGAATAGAGAAATGAGGGAGTAAGTCCTAGATCGCTTGCTGACAATAGCAACATTACATGAATACTTAGCAAACCGTTTCAACCCTTAGATAAGAACTTAATAAAACATTTACCAGAAGGTCCAATGCCTTCTATAAATTTTAAGAATCATGTATTTGAAAACACGTCTTAAATATCTAACATGGTGTAGTTTGTTTAACCAGTAAACTTAAGCACAACCATATAAAATGTTTTTAGTTTCTTTCTACCGACAAGTTTAAAACATATGATACACAGATTCAGGTCATACAAATTAAAATGTATCTTTGATTGATTTTAGCAGCTTAAATTTATGGACAATCTTATCTAAAAGCCATTTAAAATAAAACTCTTAATAAAATTTCCCCATGTGGACATACAATATGTACGCACATATAACATAGCACAATAGACCAATATCAATATCCAAAATATCTGGTTGAAATAAGATTCCTTAAAATCATGACATAACATAGACCAAATCTGATCATTGTTACAAGGTGATTATTCAAGTCTTTGAAAATAAGCACATAGTTAAATAACCCATAGCTCTTCATCTCCTCCCTCTCTTTTTCCACTCTTAGATTTAACAGGGATCACTTTTCAGTTAAAATTTAAACACCTAAGAATAATTGTGTGTTAATTACTGAGTTCAACCAATAGTACTAGAACCACAACAACAACAACAAATACTAAAAAGGATAAAGTATTACATTGTACATCTAAAGTCAGGACAGGAGCTGATCAGTTCATTGTTGCTTATAGTCCATTTCACTTAACAGGTTTCCCCTTTGGCACTCAGTTGTCACCGATCAGGGAAAACAAATGATATTTTTCTCTTTGGGACTGGCTTAATTCACTCAGCATGATGTTTTCCAGATTGCTCCATCTTGTTGCAAATGACTGGGTTTCGTTGTTTCTTACTGCTGTATAGTATTCTATGGAGTACATGTCCCATAATTTCTTTATCCAGTCTACTGTTGATGGGCATTTGGGTTGGTTCCAGGTCTTAGCTATTGTGAATTGAGCTGCAATAAACATTAATGTGCAGATGGCTTTTTTATTTGCCAAATTAATTTCCTTTGGGTAAATTCCAAGGAGTGGGATGGCTGGGTTGTATGGTAGGGTTATGTTCAGGTTTCTGAGGAATCTCCAGACAGACTTCCATAGTGGCTTAACCAGTTTGCATTCCCACCAACAGTGGATTAGTGTCCCTTTTTCCCCACATCCTCTCCAGCATCTGTTGTTGGTAGATTTCTGAATGTGAGCCATTCTAACCGGGGTGAGATGGAAACTCATTGTGGTTTTGATTTGCATTTCTCTGATGGCTAGTGATCTTGAACATTTTTTCATGTGTCTGTTGGCCATTTGGATTTCCTCTTTCGAAAAATGTCTATTGAGGTCCTTGGCCCATCTCTTAAGTGGGTTGTTTGTTTTGTTGTTGTGGATTTTCTTGATTTCTTTGTAGATTCTGGTTATCAATCCTTTATCTGTAGTATAGTTTGCGAATATTTTTTCCCATTCTGTTGGTTGCCTCTTCACTTTCCTGACTGTTTCTTTTGAAGTACAGAAACTTCTCAATTTGATGCAATCCCAAATGTTAATTTTGGTTTTGACTGCCTGTGCTGTTGGAGTATTTTCCAGGAAGTCTTTGCCTGTGCCTATATCTTGCAGGGTTTCTCCAATGCTCTCTAATAATTTGATGGTTTCGGGTCGTAGATTTAAGTCTTTAATCCATGTTGAGTGAATTTTTGTGTAAGGTGATAGGTATGGGTCTTGCTTCAAGCTTCTGCACGTGGAAATCCAATTTTCCCAGCACCATTTATTGAATAGACTGTCCTTATTCCAGGGATTAGATTTGGATCTTTGGTCAAATATAAGTTGGCTGTAGATGTTTGGATTGATTTCTGGTGTTTCTATTCTGTTCCATTGGTCTATCCATCTGTTTCTGTACCAGTACCATGCTGTTTTGATAACAACTGCCCTGTAGTATGTCCTGAAATCAGGTATTGTGATGCCTCCGGCTTTGTTTTTGTTGTACAGGATTGCTTTGGCTATTCGAGGTCTTCTGTGTCTCCATATGAATTTCAGCATCATTTTTTCCAGATCTGAGAAGAAGGTCTTCGGGATCTTGATGGGTATTGCATTGAATGTATAAATTGCTTTTGGGAGAATAGACATTTTGATGATATTGATTCTTCCAATCCATGAGCATGGAAGATTTCTCCATTTTTTGGTATCCTCTTCTATTTCTTTCTGTAAGGTTTTGTAGTTTTCATCGTAGAGATCTTTAACGTCTTTGGTTAAGTTTATTCCAAGGTATTTGATTGTTTTTGTAGCTATTGTGAATGGGATTGATTTTAGAAGTTCTTCCTCAGCCGTGGCATTGCCTGTGTATACAAAGGCTGTTGATTTTTGTGCATTGATTTTATATCCTGCTACTTTGCCAAACTCTTCGATGAGTTCCAGCAGTCTCTTAGTAGAGTTCTTTGGGTCCCCTAAATAAAGAATCATATCATCTGCAAAGAGGGATAGTTTGAGTTCGTCCTTCCCAATTTGTATCCCTTTAATTTCTTTTTCTTGCCTAATAGCTCTGGCCAAAACTTCCAGAACTATATTGAATAGCAGTGGTGAGAGAGGGCATCCCTGTCTGGTACCAGATTTCAGTGGAAATGCTTCCAACTTTTCCCCATTCAATAGGATGTTGGCCGTGGGTTTTTCATATATTGCTTTGATTGTATTAAGGAATGTTCCTTCCATACCCAGTTTGCTTAGAGTTTTCATCATGAAAGGGTGTTGTATTTTATCAAATGCTTTCTCTGCGTCTATTGAGAGAATCATATGGTTTTTCTTCTGCAGTCTGTTAATGTAGTGTATTATGTTGATTGTTTTGCGAATGTTGAACCATCCCTGCATACCAGGGATGAATCCCACTTGGTCTGGGTGGATGATCTTTCTGACGTGTTGTTGCATTCTATTGGCCAGAATTTTATTGAGTATTTTTGCATCTATGTTCATCAGGGATATTGGTCTGTAATTCTCTTTCAATGTTGCGTCTCTTTCTGGCTTAGGAGTTAAGGTGATGGTGGCTTCATAGAAAGAATTTGGGAGGATTCCCTCTTTTTCGATTGCTCTGAATAGTTTGAGAAGAATTGGAGTTAGTTCTTCTCTAAATTTCTGGTAGAACTCAGCAGTGAATCCATCTGGCCCTGGGCTTTTCTTTGTTGGGAGGGCCTTTATTACTGTTTCAATTTCTGTGTCAGTTATTGGTCTGTTTAGGTTTTCTATGTCTTCCTGGCTCAATTTAGGGAGGTTGTATGTGTCTAAGAATCTGTCCATTTCTGATAGATTTCCCTGTTTGCTGGCATACAAGTCCTTGTAGTAATTTCTGATGATTCTTTTTATTTCTGTGGCGTCTGTTGTTACGTTTCCCATTTCATCTCTGATCCTATTGATTTGGGTCTTTTCTCTTCTTTTTTTAGTTAGTTGGGCCAATGGGGTGTCAATTTTGTTTATTTTTTCAAAAAACCAGCTCCTCGTTTGGCTGATTTTTTGTAATTTTTTTTGGATTCAATCCTGTTGATTTCTTCTCTGATTTTAATTATTTCTCTTCTCCTACTGGGTTTGGGTTTGGTTTGCTGCAGATTTTCTAGATCCTTGAGATGACTTGAAAGCTCATGGAAGATGTGAACTTTTTAACAATAATTTTATACATTTATTTAGAAAGAGAGAGATTAATTTAATCTTCAATCTACTGGTTCATTTCCCAAATGCCCACAATAGCCAAGGCTGTACCACATTGAAGCCAGGAGACTCAAACTCCATCCAGCTCTCCCAGGTGGGTTGCAGTGACCCAAGCCCTTGAACTATGATCTGCAGCTCACAGGATTCAGCAATAGGAAGCTGGCTCAGAAGCAGAGGGCTCAGGTTCAGCCACCACTGTGGTGTAGGATGTGGGTATTACAAGCAGCAGCTCAACCTGCTGTGCCACAATACCCAACCCCAATCGTACACAGCTTTTAAATTGAGATGGCACTTCTAAGAATGAGATCTGCATATCCAATCAGATCAAATAAATTTCCCTATAAAAGACTACTACAAAATTCACAAGGAACCACAAAAAAGGTACATAAATTTGAGTGTCATCCAGGGATAATTTCACATCATTCATTTAAGCCATAGGATAAATGTTGAATGATGCTTATTTCTTCAAAGGAAAGGAATTACCTTAATTTTTTAAAAATATTTAAACATGCAGTGAAATATTGAATGTGAAGATATGTGGAAATTCAAACTGGCCAATATCTTCTAACAATCTGCTCTGGGGCATTTGTGATGTTTTGTACCATATTTCAGCCTTATTCCAAAATGTAAAATGAGCCACAATAGTAAATATGAGAAATTGGTACATTAGGGCCATCTGGCACTTTTTGGCAAAATGCAGCCCTAATTCCATGATGCGTAGGAAATGGTGACATATGCTTAATGTAGCATTCTATCCAAAATGGATTATCCAATTCATTATCATACTGAAGTTATACTTATCCTGGTTAGTAAAATATTGTGGAACATCTTGTTACCAAGTTTTCTCTCCTGTATTGGTTTTTGGTGATCTTTTGCAAACTAACATGTTTCTAATTTTCTATTAGAGTAAAAATACTCTACAAAGCATGCACATTCACAAACACACAAACCCACATACACACATATTCATGTACAGAAAAGAAACTAAAGCAAACCAAAATTATAAAAAGTTTCAAATGGAGAAATGAGAAAGATGGAGTTTCACTTTTTATAACCTCCAAACAGTCTTCCAGTCCAATTGGGCAAAGAAAACAGTGACATATTTTATGTAATTTTTATTTGCATATAAAACTTATATGTAGATGAATAGCTCTGCATTCAAAATTGCACAAATGGATTTTGTATTAACTTGTGTATATTTCTCTGAATATATTCCTAGATTTCTATTTTTTATAATATACATTTTAAGTTTTAACATCAGAGCATGCTGGGATAGCTCCTTTTATTGTACTTTATTTACTTTATTGTGTTTCACAGATATTGTATTTTCACAAATTGAAGATTTATGGAAACTCTGCTTCATGAGTCTGAGGCTTCCATTTTTTTCTTCAAAAATCACGTGCTCAGTTCATGCTTCTGTTTAACACTTTGTTAATTCTAGCAATATTACAAAGTTTTTAAGATAGATTTATTTATTTATTTATTTGAAAGTCAGAGTTACAGAGAGAGAAAGCGATGGAGGCAGGGAGGGAGAGAGAGAGAGAGAGAGAGAAAGAGAGGGAGAGAGAGAGAGACTTTCCATTTGCTAGTTCACTCCCCAAATGGCTTCAATGGCCAGGGCTGGGCCTGGCCAAAGCTAGGAGACAGGAGCTTCCTCCAGATCTCCCATGTGGGTGCAGGAGCTCAAGGACTTGGGCCATCTTGTGCTGCTTTCCAAGGCCATAGCAGAGAGCTGGATTCAAAGTGGAGTAACTGGAATTCAAACCGGCACCCACATGGGATACTGACTCTGCTGATTGTGGCTTAATCTGATGAGTCACAGCACTATTCCAAATATTCCAAAATTTTAAAAATCATTATATATGTTACTACTAGTGAGCTTGTTTTGAAAAAAGTTGTTTATTTATTTGAAAGGCAGAGTGACAGAGAGAAAGATCTCTTCTATCTGCTACTTAACTCCCCTAATGCCCTAAAGATCTTTGACAGAACCAGACTGAAGCCAAGAGCCAGGAACTCCATCAATTTCTCCAACCTGGGTAGGTGGGGACTCTAGTACTTGAGCCATCATCTAATGCTGCCCAGGCATATTAGCAGGGAGCTGCATCAGAAATAGAGTAGTGAAGACTTAAACCAGTATGTCAGTATTCTGTTTGTTTCAGGATGCCATAAATTGTGTTCATATAAGACAGCAAATTTACCTGATGAATATTGTGCATTTACTACTTTGTCTACTGACTCTCCATCTCTCTCCTTTCTCTTCAGGCTTCTCTCTTCCCCAAGACACAATAATATAGAAATTACACTAAGTAATATTCCTTAAATGGCTTCTAAGTGTTCAAGTGAAAGGAAAAGCCATGCATTTATCCTTGTACATGAAAAGCTGGAATACTAAGCTTCTTGAGGAAGACATGGAAAATGCAAATATTCCTAGGGCTGAGCCTCTTGCACCAATCATCCCTGTTGTGAAGAAAAGCAAAAGTACTTCGAAGAAATTAAAACGCTATGCTTGCGAACACACAATGGAATGAGTATGAGCCAGCTGTACTGCTGATAGGAAGAAAGTTCCTGTGACCTAGACAGAAGATCAAGCATTCGCTTAAACCAAAAACTAATCCAGAGACAGGCTGCAGGGTTGCTCCATTATCTGTAGATTGAGAGAGGTGAGGAAACTGTAGAAGAAAAATTTGAAGCTACAAGTGCTCGGTTCATGAGGGTTGAGGAGAGGCTATCCGTCTCCATTGTGTAAAGTTGTAAAAAGAAGCATTAAATATCCATGTGGAAGCTGCAGCAAGCTATCCAGAAGTTATAGTGAAGATTATAGAAGAAGGTGGCTTTGCTAAACAACAGATTTTCAATATGAAGAAAAAGCCTTGAATCAGGAAACCATGTCATCTAGGATTTTCTTTTCAAAAGAATCTGGATTCCAGTCTACAAAGGGCAGGATTACTGTCTTGCTAGGGACTAAAACAGTGGTTAACCTTGGTTTGAAACCACTGCTTATTTGCCATGCTGGCCATCTCGGGGCCCTTAAGAATGATACAAAGCATGTCCTCTGTTGCTGGAGTAACAAAGCCTGGCTGACATCGGTTCCCAAACATGGTTTACTAAATATTTTAAACTTAAATTGGAACCTACTGTTCTGAAGGAAAGATTCCCTCTGAATGATCCATTCCTAGCTATATAAGCTTTATCTGGCCTCCCCGAGTATTTCCACACTGTCCACTTCCCAGATTCAGAACACTTTCCGATTTTTAGGTTTTGTTATAGCAACTCCCACTCCAGGAACTAACTTTTTGTCTTATTCATTTTTCTACTGCTTTGAGAAAAACAACCTGGAATTGGGTTGCTTGTAAAGAATGGAAATTTATTCATCAGGGTTTCAGTCGAGGGAGTTCAGGATCAAGCGCCAGCTTCTGAAGATGCCCCCTGCTTGCCATGTTCTCACGCTGTAGAGGCAGAGTGCAAAAGAACCAACACCCTCTGCCAAACCCTTCTACATCAGCACTCATTCACTCTTGACGTGAACATCTCCATGAGGCCCCACCTCCCAGCACCACTGCACGAGGGATTAACTTTGCAGCACATCAATTTTGAGGAAGTAATTCATTCTGTACCAGTTTATATTTGTGCGCCTGATGCTGTGGATTACTTACAGGGGTGTTGATTTCTGACCTGCTGGACATAGAAGGCCCACAGAAGCACCTGGTCTTGTCCTGCAAAGGCCATTGCAGTCAGGACTCAAACTTCAATCAATCCATAGCAGTCTAATTAGGAATGGTCCTGGACTGATTCTATAAATATCCAAATGACCGTTGGAAGGAGAAAGTTTCCCCCACTCCCACTTTAAAAGGTGAATGTAAAACTTCTGTGTCTCAGATACAAATTACTGACTCCACTGTAAACAAAATAAAAATCAGAACAGACCTCAATGTTACAATATTTTGCTTAAATTGATGTACTATACTAAAACATAGATACAACAAATACTGAACATCTAGTATATAGTGTGCATTGTTATAGTCACTTTAGATTACAAAATTACACGTAGTATAAGTTCAGTCCTTTTAACACTAGCATTTTTTCTTTATATAAAGGTGTGTTCTTTCAAATTTTACTGCATACCTGAAGATTTATTTTTGGATGGAACTTCCATAATACATATTTTATATACTTTTATTCTCACATTTTCTGTGCCCATAAAAATAAATATTTCTTATGCACAGCGTTTTACTTGATGGATTTGGATTTCACCTACCTTAATGTAATGTGACTATGTAGACTTTCTTTTGATCAATTTTCATTGGAGTTTATTGAACTCTTGGTATCTGAGGGTTAATACCTACCATTAGTTTTGAAAAGCTCTCAGTAAATGTTTCTTCACATATTTTCAAGTAAGTTGTATGCATGCTGGAATCTTTTCCCTGCTTCTCACATATTTGTACCCTCTGTTTCCTCTCTGCACTAACTGTTCTGTTTCATTTATTTATGTGCATTCAGTGTAATAGTCTAGTCTTTTGTTGTGTACAACTTGGTTTTAAAAATGATGTAATAAACTCCTATTTTCATTAATTTTAATTCTAAAACTTCTATTTATTCTCTTTCAGACAATCAAATTCTCTCATAAAAATCATTATTATATATAAAACACAGAAGAAAAGTAAATTTTTCCTTAAAGAACGCTTCATGTAGAGGATGCAGTGATGTTCCCAAGTTCTTTGACAGAGCAGCAGGAACAAGCTACAGTGACTGCCCCATGGGAAAGACCAGTATCTGAAGATGCTTCAGCACCTTACTGATCAACGGTCACTGTTCCTATTGTGTTGCATTTTATTACTCAACATTATATCTTGAGGAAACATTTGGGACATGAAACAGGGAGAACTATTTTTATGCTGACAATTTTGCTATGCTTGCTGTCCACCTGGTCCTGGAGCTCTTTGTCTCTCTGGGGAGATGTGTGTTCAATATCAGTGACTGGAAAATGTATTTCACAGAAGAGGCCAAAAAAAGAAGTGTTCATGTGAAATTTCCCATAGTTTCATCGTACATAGATAAGTATCATTTAGTTTTACAACCTGTGTTCTGGTCTGAATGCCATTTCCTGATGCTCATTTAATGCACATTCACAGTTTAAGTTAAAATTCTGCAAGTTTTGAAGGACACTGATTTGTAAATTTTCAGGTGCATGATTATTTAATTTTGCCTTTTTTTTAATAAAGCACATTTTACATTTAATCTTTTAACCAGATATCATCTTATCTATACTTAGTCTTTTCAATGAGATATCTCATGATCCAAATTTAATCTTAAAATAGTGCTTGCTGGGGCCTGTACTGTGGCTTAGTGGGTAAAACTGTCACCAACAGTGCCAGCATTCCATGGGGGCACCAGTTCAAGTTCTGGATGCTCCACTTCTGATTCAGCTTCCTGCCAATGCGCTTGGGAATGCAGTGGTGGATGGTCCAAGTACTTGGGCCCTGTACTCATGTTGGAGATCCATGTGAAGCTCCTGGCTCCTGTCTTTAGCCTGGCTCAGCACTGGATGTTGCACCTATTTGGGGAGGGAACAAGTGAATGAAGACTCTCTCTCTCTCTCTCTCTCTCTCTCTCCCTCCCTCTCTGCCTCTCCTTTCCTGCAACTCTGACTTTCAAATGAATAAATTTTTAAAATCATTCACCACTGTCCAGTTATTTTTCCATCTTTATTGGTTTTGCATTATAGAATTGGAATAAAAGCTTAAAATATGGTTAAGAATAAAATCAAAGTAAAGGCAACAGTGTTCACTTGTTGAAGAAATATGTAATAGTATGTGTTTACCTGAAGACTCTTACTACCATCTTTTTTGTATTCAAAGAATATTTTATTAAAAAAATCTTAATGAGGTAAATAACACTACTAAAAGGAGGTCCTCGATTGAGCATTTTAAACCTGAAAGGCCTGAAGTAAAAGAAGTGATAGTCCTGAGTTCAATAACTGAAATTAATTTTAAGTATAATTAAATGAGTTCAATTTAATTTGTGATAGGCAAAACATTTTGCATTCTTCGGATTATCTATTTCCAAATGCTTTTGAACTAGGGTAGGCCCACTTGTCATTATCCAGCAGAAGGTCAAAACACTGAAGCCGTGGTCTTGTGCAGAGAGGAAGTTTTTTACAAGGCAGCCGGATAAGGCATCGGGAGTAATGCTCAGCTCTGCCTCCTGAACACGAGACTGGGGAAAGAGTTCAGCTTTCTAGAAACGAGCAGGCACGTGGGCTTGAGGGGAGGAAGGTTCTAATGCAAGGGCTTAACATCAGACCAGCAGCACACTGTTGCATTTCCTTTGAATGTCCTAAGAAAATAGGGATTTTGGCCGGCGCCGCGGCTCAGTAGGCAAATCCTCCGCCTTGCGGCGCCGGCACACCGGGTTCTAGTCCCGGTCGGGGCACCGATCCTGTCCCGGTTGCCCTTCTTCCAGGCCAGCTCTCTGCTGTGGCCCGGGAGTGCAGTGGAGGATGGCCCAAGTGCTTGGGCCCTGCACCCCATGGGAGACCAGGAGAAGCACCTGGCTCCTGCCATCGGAACAGCGCGGTGCGCCGGCCGCAGCGCGCCTACCGCGGCGGCCATTGGAGGGTGAACCAACGGCAAAAAGGAAGACCTTTCTCTCTGTCTCTCTCTCTCACTATCCACTCTGCCTGTCAAAAAATAAAAAAAATAAAAATAAATAAATAAAAAAATGGGGATTTTTAAATATATACTATTAGACCCACTGTTGGGGTACAAGAGGGGAAAACTTGCAGGAAAGTAGTGAGGGAATATAACAAGAGGTTTTAGAATTCAGATATCAGGGTGAAACCTGGTAAATTACAGTCTGACCTTATAAAGGAGCATTCTAACATGAGAACATCCAGCTCTAATATGTTCAGATAACCTATTCTTGAAGATCTATCATTACTTCTACAGTTCTTGTGCTCCTTCATTCGGTGTAAATATCCTAAGGCACGCAGAGAGAATCTTACAATTTGAGCCCTTGTCTTACTAATGTGCTAAACAATTTTTTATTTTTATTTTTAAAATTTGTATTTATTTAAAGGAAGAAATTTCATGTATTTAATGCGTACAACTTAATAGCACAATGATATTTGCTACCCTATGATCCCCCCTCATTCCTACCCTCTGCCTTTTTTCTTATTTTTCTTTTAAATTTTACAATGACATTCTTTTTTTTAATGACATACTTTCAATTTACTTTATAATCACAAGCTTAACCCTCCACTAAATAAAGAATTCAACAAGTAGTATGACAAAAATGTACTTCTCCTCAAAAAATAGACAAGAGCTAAAACCAGTAATCAAGTATCAAAATGTCAATTTCATTCATATACATTACATTTTTTTCTTTTTCTTTTTTTTTTTTTTTTTGACAGGAGGAGTGGACAGTGAAAGAGAGAGACAGAGAGAAAGGTCTTCCTTTTTCCATTGGTTCACCTCCCAATGGCCGCTGCAGCCTGCATGCTGCGGCTGGTGCACCGTGCCAGGAAGCCTGAAGCCAGGAGCCAGGTGCTTCTCCTGGTTTCCCATGCAGGTACAGGGCCCAAGCACTTGGGCCATCCTCCACTGCACTTCCGGGCCACAGCAGAGAGCTGGACTGGAAGAGGGGCAACTGGGATAGAATCCGGTGCCCTGACCGGATATAACATACATAATAAAACTCCCCAAAATGAGTGTACATATAGATGACATTATACAAATACATACACACACTTACATACATGCACATGTGTTATCATCAACCATGTCAAGAAGTTTTCAACATTATATAAGTTCTTTTTCAATCAATACACACTACCATACTTATTACATACATCTACATGGAAATACGGGGTCATAGAAGTGAAAATTTCATTCTGCAGATAACACCAAGGAATTCTCCAAAACTGCCGTACAAATGTTCTCACTTAAAAAAAAAAAAATGTGATGTGTTCAATGTCCTGTCCTGTCCAACACTTATGAATTTAATAGTTATAGTGTTTGGGGCCAGCACTATAGGGTAGTGGGTAAGGCTGGTTCGAGACCCAGCTGCTCCACTTCTCTTCCAGCTCTCTGCTGTGGCCTGGGAAAGCAGTAGAAGATGGCCCAAGTGCTTGGTTGGGCACCTGCACCTTGTGGGAGACTCAGAGGAGGCTCCTGGCTCCTGACTTTGGATCAGCACAGCTCTGGCCATTGCAGCCAATTGGAGAGTAAGCCAGTATAACAAGACTGTAACTTGTCTAGTAGGTTTCACAAAGTGGAAGTTTTGTTTTTTATTTAAATGGTATTCAACTCATTGATGCCTTTTCTCACAGATTGTGCTTTTGTCTTATATCTAGAAAGTCATCGCTAAATCCAATGCCATCTAGATTTTCTCATATTTTGTCTTTTAGGAATGTTTTACTTCTGTTCTTTACATTTAGGTTTATGATGCATTTTGAGTTATTTTTGAGAGGAAGAAGTAAGCTCTGTATCCTGTATCTAGATGCCTTTTTTTTTTTTAAAATACATATCCAGATGGTCCAGCATATTTGTTTAAAAAAAAAAAAGTACTCTTTTTCCATTTAGTTGCTTTCGTTTCTTTGTCAAAGTTTAACTGTTTCTGTGGCTCTATTTTGGGGCTCTTTGATTAGTCTATTTATTCTTTTACCATTATTACATAATTTTTGTAAGTATTTTAAACCAGACTTCTAGTGGCTTAAAACCAGTCCTTCAACTTTGTTCTTCCACTTACTGATTTTTTGATGTTTTAGTGAAACTATGAAATTCTTCTTCTTTCTTAAAACTTAGTTTCTTTTTTCTCTATGTTATGTCTCAATATCCTCACAATTCAGACTTTCTTCAACACATAAACCATCCATTATTTTATATTTTGCGTGAAATGTCTTCTTAGTGTCACTACCATTATTTTTATTTACCATATTTCAAAAATAGATTTCTATTTTTATTTTTACTTTAAGATTTGAGCTCACTATCAATTTCCTCTTGAACAGTTTTCTCTACTACTTAACTCTCTACTAAGTTAAAATTTGTATATTGATTTTATATTGCTGCCTGGGACATCCACATCCCATGTCAGAGTGCCCAGTTTTTTAAGTGTCAGCTATGCTTCCAATCCAGCTTCTTGCTGGTGTGCCTGGAGCCAGCTGACAATAATCCAAGTACTTGGGTTCCTGCTATCTACAAGGGAGACCTGGATAAAATTTCTGTGTCTTGGCTTCAGCATGGCCTAGCCCTAGTTCTTATGGGCATTTGGGGAGTGAACCCAGAGGCTGAAAGATATCTCTGTCTCTCTCTCTCTTTTTCTTTCTCTCTCCATGTTTCTCTCTCCTTCTGTCTTTCACATAAAGATTTTAAAAACATCATGTCTTATATAATCATTCATTAGCAATAAAACGAGACTGTTACTAAACCGAGTTACAGCATGCAGAAATGACATGGGTTCTCATAAATTGTTTGGTTTTTGTCATCAAATAGAGTTGTAGAAGCTCAGTGGGAACTGTTCTGATTTTCCAAACGCAGCAGTCACTAAGACTGATGCTTTGCAGTAGTTTCTATTTCAATGTGGGGTCCATATATTGTTAATGGGTTTAATTCTAATAAAAACTGTTGCATTGATGTTGATGGATCCCGTAGTTTCATTTTATACTCATTCATTGCCTTATCCATTTTTTCTTTAATTCATTCATACATTCAATAAACTATAATTCATGTTCTTCTGCTTACCAATGAGTTATATCACATTTTTAAATTTGTTTTATTTATTTGAAAGGCAGGGTAACAGTGAGAGGTAGAGACAGAGAGAGAGGTTTTCCATCGGCTTGTTTGCTCCCCAGATGGTTGCAACAGTTGGAGCTCTGCCAATCTGAAGCTAGGAGCCAGGAGCTTCTTCCAGGTCTCTCATGCTGCAGAGGCCCAAAGACTTGGGACATTTTCTACTGCTTTCCCAGGCCATATCAGAAAGCTGGATCAGAAGTTCAGCAGCTGGGACTCTAACCTGCCCCTATATGGGATGCCAGTGCTTTAACCCACTATGCCACAGAACCAACCCCTGATTTCTGAAAAATAGATTAGTGTGACTTAAGAAAGGAAAGAAGAATAAGCAACTGCATGACAAACTCTTGTGTATTTTGTGAATAAGCAGGGTGAATTATATCACTTCACATGGAATTATTCAGATTTATGTTTTATTGAATTGAACAGTATATATTGTGTTCTTGCTATGATCCACATGTTCCATTAAATGTCCAATTCAGTGGTCAGCCAGTGTTACTTGCCTGTCCAGATTCAGCAGTCATTGAATACTTTCTAGAGAACCATATTGCAATTTCTCATTCCTTACAACCTCAATTACCACATGGCAAAATCCCGCACAATAAAGTAGGAGGCAGAGATTTTTGGACCTAGATTTGCTTTCTTGATGATGGTGCCACTCTGTGCTTTATTCTCATTCTTTTCCCTAATTATTCCTGCCTCAAAACTGAGTGAAATGACTACAGGTGCAGCTTCCAACAAATACCATCTGAGAAAAGCCATCAGCAGAGGATGCTAGAGGATAAACACAGGAACTCAATAGAAAGTCTTTTGGAATATAATGAATTCTATTAAAGCTTCAAGCATACTCAGTTATGGATTCTGTTACATGTGAACACATGCTTTACAAACTGATACAGTTAGTAGAAAATAAAAGTTGTTCAGGAGTCATGAGCATTTATGAGGTTCTGAGCTTATGTTCTCTACCTAGCAATTTGAACATTTTCACTCTGAGAAATGCACTGTTTATGATCATTTTAATACATATAATTATTTAAGTGAGTCAGGAAACCAAGAGAAATATGCACAGAGAATTAAATTTGATTTGATAATGTGCATATTCATAGATACTATGAAGAATTAAGGTGATTAGATTGATTTCAGAGCAAAGAATATCATGATTCAGGGAACAAGCTGTGAGTCTTGATTTTAACAGTTTAATACAAATTTTTTAAAGATTTATTTATTTATTTATTTGGGCCTGGCACTGTGGAGCAGCAGGTTGAAGCCCTGGCCTGCAGTCCTGGCATTCCCTATAGGGGCTGGTTCCAGTTCTGGCTGCTCCACCTCTGATCCAGCTCCCTGCTAATGCGCCTGGGAAAGCAGTATAGTATGACTCTCTGCACCCATATAGGAGACCTAAAAGAAACTCCTGGCTCCTGGCTCCTGGCTTTGGCCTGGCCCAGCCCTGGTCATTGCAGCCATTTGGGGAATGAATCAGTGGATGGAAGACCCCACCCCCACCCCCGTAACTTTACCTCTCAAATAAATAAATCATTTTTAAAAGATTTATTTATTCATTTCAAAGGCAGACATACAGAGAGAGAAGGAAAGAGATATAGAGATAGAGATAGAGATAGAGACAGAGATAGAGAGATAGAGATAGATCTTCCACCCCCTGGTTCACTCTCTAAATAGTTGCAACAGAGTCAGGCTGAAATTATGAGCCAGGAGTTTTATCCGCATCTCCCACGAGGGTTCAGGGACCCAAGTACTTGTGCCATCCTTCACTGATTTCCCAGTGCAATAGCAGGGAGCTGGACTGGAAGTGGAGCAGCCAGACTCAAACAAGTGCCCACATGGGATGCTGGCACTGTAGGCAGAGGCTTTAATTTTCTAAGCCACAGTTTTGGCTCATTAATACAAATTCTGCAGGCAGGGGCATATGTCAGGGCTCAACATGTTAAGCGCTGCTTGTAACACCAGCATCCCATATTGGAGTGTCACTTTTAGTCCTAGCCGCTGTGCTTCTAAGCTAGTCCTCTGATAATTTATCTGTGAAAACAGGAGAAAATGTCTGAAGATCTTGGGTTGTGCCACACATGTAAAATACCCATATGGAATTTCCAGCTCCTGACTTTGGCTTGAGTCAGCCCTGGTTGTTGCAATCATTTGGGGAATGAACCAGCAGCTGGAAAATCCCTTTCTCAGTCTTTCCCTCTCTCTTTGTCACTTTGCCTTTCAAAATAAATTTTAAAAATCTTTTTTTTAAAAAAAATTCCACATTTTTAAGTTCTATGTTAGGTCTTAAAGGGTTTGTTACATTAAAAAACATAATTGAGCTGGTCAGTTCAAGATGATAAAATTTGAGAAATAAAGGGAGAAGACTAGTGGATTCCATGTAGTCCCCATTTATTATTGTGTTGAGGTAATAAGGAGATGGAACCCAAGTCATTTCCAAAGTAATTCTCATATGAAGATCAGCTTTATTGCCCGATAAAGATAACAAAATTCAACAGTGAATATTCAAGGCAGTGAATTTTTTTGAGCAGAATACATCTTTCTTAGACTCCCATATGTTCCAACAAGGTGCTATCCTCATTACTAAAATGGTATGAAATCATTCAGAGCTTTTAGGGCTATCCAATAAAAGTTCAAGGAACATTAGTGAAAACAAAACAATACCTTAAAAAACAAACCAGTGTATACCAAATAATATGTTTTATGGCTTATTGTTTTTCTGCACTTATCTGTGCAAATATGATAGCATACAGAAATTGCTTAACTAAAGAAATGCAACAGAATCTTAAACTAATGGGTATGGTGTGCTATGCTTTAACTTAATGATGTGGCACTTTCTGGACTATCCCACTTTATATGTAAATTTTTGTAACCCATGTAAATGGAAAATCTTATATAGACTATGCAACATCATTGTGCAGCATAAAAATTATATCAAAATGGTTTTTCTTGATGACATGCATCCATTAGAAGGGGCCCATAAAAATGTTATAAACATATTTGGATCTTCTAGGTGATGATTTTTCCTGACAAGCTAATGTGCTGTGCTATATGAGTTGAAATGGAACAATTGTGTTGAAAAGAATGAAATGATTCCAGGTCCTTTCAAGCCAAAAAACAAATTTAAGAGAAAGAGTATACTCCCTAAAAGTCCAGTTTTTAAGGTAGTCCTTTAAGAATTACAAGTTTCACATTATTTTTATCATTAACATTTTTAAAAGAGAGAGAAAGAATCTCATCTGCTAGTTTGATCTCCAAGTGTCCATAAGACAGAAACCAGGACCTCAGTCCATGTTTCATATGCAAATGGAAAGGACCTAATCACTTGACCCCTCACATGCTTCTACCCAGGGTCTGTATTACCAGGAAGTTGGAATTGGGAGCTGGATCTAGGATTTGAATGGAGCTACTCTGATATGTGATGTGGATCTTTTTTAGATTGTTACCTTAATTGATAAAATAAACATCCACCCTTTTCATGATAATTTTTATTATGTTCTTCCTAGATTATTAAGAAACATATTAATGAAGACAGAATCTCCTTAAATTTTATTAATTTTGCTATTCTTGAGATTACAATATTTAGGTCTGGCGTTGAGGCACAGCAAGTTAACTCCCTGACCTGAAGCACCAGCATCCCATTTGGGTGCCGGTGCGAGTCCCAGATGCTCCTTTTCTGATCCAGCTCTCTTCTATATCCTGGGAAAGCAGTAGAAGATGGCCCAAGTCCTTGGGCCCCTGCACCCACGTGGGAGACCCGGAAGAAGCTTCCTGGCTCCCGGCATCAGTTTGGTGTAGCTCCGATTGTTGTGGCCATCTGGGGAGTGAACCATCAGATGGAAGACCTCTCTCTATCTTTCTGCCTCTCCTCTCTCTGTGTAACTCTGACTTAGAAATAAATAAATAAATCTTAAAAAATTACAATATTTATAAAATGAATGTATTCTCTGAGTTTTCTTTAATTTCATAATAGTTTTGTAGAATGAAACATTTTTTTTTTTATCTTTTTTTTTTTTTATTTTTTTTATTTTTATTTTTTTTTTTATTTTTGACAGGCAGAGTGGACAGTGAGAGAGAGAGACAGAGAGAAAGGTCTTCCTTTTGCCGTTGGTTCACCCTCCAATGGCCGCCGCGGTAGCGCGCTGCGGCCGGCGCACCGCGCTGTTCCGATGGCAGGAGCCAGGTGCTTCTCCTGGTCTCCCCTGGGGTGCAGAGCCCAAACACTTGGGCCATCCTCCACTGCACTCCCTGGCCACAGCAGAGAGCTGGCCTGGAAGAGGGGCAACCGAGAATGAAACATTTTAAAATACAGCTGTCAAATGTTATGGTTATCATCTTAAAATGTCCTGTAGTTACTAAATCTCTTAAACAGAGACATATGCAGCATTTATATCTTGTAAATCCTTGAAAACTTGACTAAGTCTCATAGTTCTAGAAATTGAGTAATTATTCACTTAGGAGGAACAAACAATCTAATTCTAAGTATAAGCTTAATTGAAATTAAATATTGGTAGATCTATTAACCAGTCAGTGTGGAAAGTATTAGATATGTTTCAACAAAGAGACAAATTATCAAAAAAGGAGATAAAAGATCTTAAATATATGGAAATTATCCATTCAAAAGACTGAAAATTTTAATTGATGATAATTCAATCAACATGTTGAATTAATTAAAACATAATTTTAATTTTAATTGTCATTAAAATGATTGTCAACGTAAAAGCATATTCATGCAGCTACAAAATAAATTTGGTACTAGCTTCAAATACTAGAAATGTAGAGCTTGATCAAATGTAGTTGCTCATTATGAATATATGAAAATGATGGATATTGAAGCTCCTCAATGTAACAATTAAATGTGTCACAGAATTGGATGGCTGAAGAGAAGAATTATATTTGGAGACAGAAGACCAAGAAATAATGTGGTGATATTGAAGATGATTTAAATTTCATAATCAGGATGAGTAGCTGAAATTTAAAGCAGATATAAAGTCAAGATCATTGTGTCCAGTGTTTGGAATCAACACTACAGCAAAAATCCTGGGAAAGTTCAATAATTGACAATGAAACTAAAGAGTAGTAATTAGATAAAGAAAGCAATATAGATCCTTTAAAGCTAACACAAGTGTGTAGTTGCATGCAACAAAGGATAGTGTGCAGGTGTACAAATGTGTATATATATATAATCAGATATTATATGTTATTATATATGAATATCAATTAGAATTAATAATAAAAATATGCCATTTACTGTCAAAGAATCCATTTGGAGTTCTGGGCTCCTGGCTTCAACATAGCTCAACTCTGTTCATTGTTGGCATTGGGGTTGTGAACCAGTATGGAAGAGCTCTTTCTCTATCCTTCCTTCTCTGTCACTCTGCCTTTAAAGAAGAAAGAAAGAAATACTTACAACTGAGAAAAAAAAATTTAGGTCATAATAAGTACAGAAAACCTCGCCCCATAAGATTCTTCCACTATGGTCAATATTGTTTGGAAATATTCTACTAATAAAAGTAACATGCATTCCATATTATTGCAGGAGTCTGTAGCTCTAGCTATTAGTTTCATGTCCAGTGATGCAGAAGAAAGAGGAGCAAGGACAATGTAGGGTGAACAGTAAGGAATGCTTAGTAAGTGAAAAGAGAAAGCAAAGTCTTACTGAACAAAGGGAAAGTTCCCACAGTGAGAAAGATTTCTGAACAGGAATCTGTAACAGGAACTTGCCTTGAGGTTTATATTCACTGGTCTAGGGAAAATTTGTAGAGGGTTCTGTTGATGACCTTCTCCTTGCTAGGGAGTCAGTGTCTAGGATGGCGTTCTGTTAGTTTACAATTTCTTTGTCTTGTTTTTGACTGTTTTGTTCCAGGCATATTCCATCCGTTCATCAGGACTGAGTCTCCCTCTGCATGTCAGACTTGACTCACTTTACATTTTAAATTTTTAAAATTATTTTTCTTCCCACCATATCTTCCCTCCCATCCATAATTCCACCTCTCCTTCCCCTCCCTCTCCCATTTCCAGTCCCATTCTCCACTAGATCCATTTTCAATTCACTTTATACAGAAGACCAACTCTATATTAAGTAGAGTTAAACAATTTGTATGAAAAAAATAAATGTTCCTCCACAGTAGAGACAAGGGCTGTCCAAAGTCATTACATCTTGAAGTTAATTTCACCTCTTTTTTCCCCAGAAACTTAATTAACTTTAAAGAACTACACAAGAATGATACTTCTTTTGTGAGCACTTAGACATAATTATAATGCAATTCTTTTAAGACAGAGGTCCTGCATGGGAAGTTAGTGTACAGTGACTCCTGTTGTTAATTTAACAATTGACACTCTTATGTATGACATCAGTGACCACCCAAGGCTCTTGACATGAGCTGTCTAGGCTATGGAAGCCTTTTGAATGCACAAACTCTGTTGGTATTTAAACAAGGCCATAAGCAAAGTGGAAGTTCTCTTGCTTCAGAGAAAAGTACCTTCATCTTTGATGACCACTTCTTTCCAGCAGGATCTCACCCACAGAGGTCCTTCATGTAGGATTTTTTTTTTTTTCCACAGTCTTGGCTTTCCATGCCTGAAATGCTCTTGTGGGCTTTTCCGTCAGGCCAGATTGACTTAAGGGTTGATTCTGAGGTCAAAGTGCTACTTAAAGCGATTGTTATTCTATGAATCTGCTGTGTGGACTACTTCCCTTATTGGAGCATCAATTCCTTTTTAATGCTATCTATTATTATTACCAGACACTTAATCCTATCTGTATGATCACTTTAACACTTAAGATTGTATTTTTACCCTTTTTCCCTGGCTACTTCCTCAGACAATAGCTATTTCCTATCTCTGTCTATATGTTGCACACAACACAAAATTTATTAGCTATTATGTGAGTAAAACTTTAAGTATTCAGGAATTCTATAGAGGAAAAAATTGCTTTCAACAAGAAAGGGTGAAAAAATTGTAGTGTGAGGGGCCTCTGGCAGAGCACCAGGCTTGAGATCATAAAGGAAAAGGTATAATGGTAGATGTCATAGAATTTACACAGTTCAAATGACTAAAGTCATTTGAGGCATTGAATATGTCTGGGCTTTTTCCCATTTTTGTGATTTCAATGGGTTTAAGTAAAGTATGAAGTTCATTTTGTCAGAGGTAATTACTAAATGGGAAAGCGCCCCTGGAGACAGTTGGTCACTGTTTTTGGTGAGTTTGATGTTTTTGAAAACAGTGGCGGTTGAATGCTGAAAACCACTACTGCATCCCACTTACCCAACACACACTACTTAATTCAGGGATAACTGACTTTCTACATTCTAATTCTGATAGTGTGATTTTCCCAGTAAAGATCTTTCTATGACTTCTTGCCACTATAATTAAGGTTGACATCCCTATGCTGACTTGTCATGAACTAACCTCGATTCTCCAGGTCATATTTTTCTACAATGGTTTGAGATTTTTCCACAATGGTTGCCAAAATCCAAGCAGAGTGATTAGACTTCTGTTCTTATACAAAAAGTCTGCCCCTACACTCCTCAGGAATTTCATATACTATTATCGCTGCTATAAATTTTCTTGTCATGATCTAACTCCAATTTATCCTTCACTCATCAAGTTGAAAATGAGAAAGTCTCTTTGGACATCATGAACTAGATTGGATTTTCTGTTAGATGCATTCATATCACTTTTACTTCTCCATCAAATAATTGACATGATCATAACAAAGTAATTAACACTGTAAAATTTTAAATGTCTTTCTTCCTATAATGGGCTATGAGCCATGATAAATATGACTATATTTCATTTTTTCAATATCAAGCATACCCGCAGTCATGTAAAATGTAGTGCAATTTTCTTTCTTTACTTATTTTTATAAATTGCCATAATGATATTGCACTCATTTTATTGTTGTGAGATTAAATCAGAAAGTGTAAAAAGAGTCCCCTAAAATTTTGACTGACACTTCACATATCACCATCAAGTCCTCATGTAATTTAAATATCACAATAATCTGAAATACTGACAATTTTTTTTCCTTTTCTGTAGATTAAAAATGTATCTTACAGTGTTTAAAAATTATCACAAGGTCGTAAAGCTAGCACATTTCTATTTCTCATTAAATTATGTGCTGTTTCTATCCAACTATAATCCAAAGCATTTGTCTATGCTATCTTTTCAGAAATTAGTTGTGACTTTTTAAAATGTTATCCTATTTATTATACTGTTTTTTTCAACACAGTGACTCTATATCCATCTTTTATTTTTCTCAATGACTAGCAGAGTTTATAAGTACTCAATTAATTAATTTACTATTGTTCATAAAATTAAGCCAAGCTATTTTGCATGATTTTTTAAAATTTATTAGGGAAACGAAGCAAAATAATTCTCTGCATGTCCTGATAACAATGCCCTTGGATATTTCTTTTCTATAACAATACCTGAGCATATAAAATGTTTAATTTAATTAAACTTAATGTTAATTATACAAATTTATTTGAAAGGCAGGGTGTCTGAAATAGAGAGAGAGAGAGACAGAAAGAGAGAGAGAGAGAGAAAGTTAGACAGAGATCTCCCATTTACTAGTTTCCAAACCATCTAGCTTGTACTAAGCTCTGACCATATTTTACTAGTTTACATCTCAAATGCCCACATAGCTAGGGTTGTGCCAGGCTGAAGAGAAACCAGGAACTCCATCTGGGTCTTCCAGGAGGGTGGCAGGAACTTAAGTACTTGAGCTATCATCTTTTCCCTCACTGGGTGTGTGTGCATTAGCAGGAAGTTGGAATTGGAAGTAGAGGTGAGCCTTGGACCCAGGAACTCTGATAAACTAGGCAGAAGTCCAAGTAGTGGCTTACGTATTGTGCCACAATGCCCATCTTTATATAACATATCGTAAATATATTTCTATATTATGTATTGCAGATCACTTTGGCATTCCTCAAGATATTCAGCGTATACTATATAGGAAACCAGATATGAAAATGATTAATGAATCACATTTATTCTTCTTTAGCAAGTCATATATAACTTGTTACCCAGTTGCTTGTCATTCTTCATGATGTTTTTTATGTTTGTATCTATGCTTTAGATAATAAACATGATAGAATATTATCTCACTGTATTTACTGAGAATTTATGAATAAATATGCAGATATGTGAAAGAAAAATAGCAAGGAAACTTCATTAAAAATGGCTGCTGGATTTAAATAATTATGGAGGGGGAACGCATCATTACATTTGTAAAACTATATATATGAAATACATTAAATCTGTTCCTTTTATATCAGTATATATTTATATTATTTTTTAAAAAGGTGATTCATTTTTTTGAAAATAATCTTGGTCCATAATTTGATAGACAAACTAAAAAAAGAGAAGCTATTTGGCTTTTAACTATTTACAAAAAAAAGACAAATTCTGTTGAAGTTGAAAAACTGAAACTATATTCATCTTAAAAAGCATATTTTATTACATCTACACAATTACGTATATTTTTTGGAAACCCAGTGTTCTATTCTACATCTTTATTGAGTGAATACAAGTTTCCTTGTTTCAACAATACATTTTTTAAAGTAGTATGTAGCACATACAAACACATTTTAAAAGAATGCAATTCTTTATATAAGTGACTATATGATGTGGAGAAAAAAATCTCATACGTGGTAGTAAGAGGCTGTAGCCATAAATTAGGGCTACACTGCTTAAGAAAGCATTTATACTCTCTTTTCTTCAATGTGCACATTTATTTGATGATAAGTGTATACTATTCTTAGTTTGCTTACAAAGTCTGTTACAAATGACATTCTGGCATATAAATCAACCAATATAGCAAACATTTTTAGGGGCTCATGCTACATGATCACCTTGTGTGATAGGGAGTTTCAAGATTTTCAACTTAGTATGTTCACATGCGAGAATTAGAAGCATAAGCCATCGCCCTTGCGGTTTCACTTCAGAGATGTAGAAATCACTCTCATAAAATAGAAAGGAAGCAGAAGAGCTGAAGACTTATGGCTTATCTTGAATCCCTCAAAAAGCTCCTATTTCATGACAAGAAACTTCATTTACAAGCAGAAACAGGACCAGATCAGGAATGTCTTACAAACCGGGTGCCTTGAGATATTGAGTTGGAGTTTTTAATGAATTGCTAGGCTGGCACCTCGGCTCACTTGGCTAATCCTCTGCCTGCGGCACCGGCATTCTGGGTTCTAGTTCAGGTTGGGACGTCGGATTCTGTCCTGGTTGCCCCTCTTCCAGGCCAGCTCTCTGCTGTGGCCTGGGAAGGCAGTGGAGGATGGCCCAAGTGCTTGGGCCTTGCACCCCATGGGAGACCAGGAGGAAGCACCTGGCTCCTGGCTTCGGATCAGTGCAGGGCGCCGGCTGTAGTGGCCATTTGGGGAGTGAACCAATGGAAAAGGAAGACCTTTCTCTCTGACTCTCTCTCACTGTCTAACTCTGCCTGTCCAAAAAAAAAAAAAATTCTAATGAATTGCTAACTACCAGATAAAAGCTAATGTGAGAGTAGATCTACACAGGCTGCCACTCTGCCTCTGCATGCTTGTGTACAATGAACGCAACATGCTGACGGAGGCAGCCTTAATGGTCTCTCATTCTGACTACCTTTTAGACAGGTTTCTTGACTTTATGCACTGATTTATCTTTTTCTGAGATAACTTGTGATTATAAAGGATTTCTCTGCTCCTTTGAGATATCTACAACACAGAAATTTATAGAACGGATGTAGGAGTTTATTCATTTCAGAATTGATCGTGTGTGTGTGTGTGTGTGTATTTACTATTTCTCAATCTCTGTAGTTACATAGGAGCCAAACAGCAAATCGTACACACAGGTACATAATCACATTGACTAACTTTCCCTTTAGCTCTTCCAATAAATTTCTATTAACTCATCTGCCTGTTTAAAAATCCCCCAAAGCTTTAGTTTCAGAGATATTAAAGTTCAATCTCTTTCTCCTATCATAACTGTCCTGAACAAAAACTTGTCTACTTTTCCCAAGTATCCAGTGTAGCATTTTCAGAGACTCCCTCTTAAGATATTGGCTTGAATACAGCTGAGTTGCCACTATTTACAGTTTACTTCGGCTGTGCTCAACTCAGTGGAATCTTCAGGGATTGGTCATTAACGCCTTCAGTCATTGGGTGTTGGTGGAATTGCTGAGTGGGTGAAGGACAGAGACTGGCACCAAAGCTCATATAGGCATATTTCCATGTCCACTAAGGAACAGAGTGTTGATCTTCCTGAGGAATGCGATCAAAATGTAACCTGAACGCTTTGAAGCTGGAGGAAGGGAACTGGGAAAAGGGAAACATGAGTTTGACCTCTATGAGGAGGCAGAAACATGTACCAGGTCCAAAATATATAAGGATGCAGATAGGAGCAATGGGCCATCCCTAATACCCAGGTGAAAATCAGAGAACACTCCTTGCTCCAACCCTTCAAGTTAAAGAGAGGGAAAGAAGAAAAGGAGAATGGAGAGCAATAAGCAGAAGAAATGAGGGAAGCTATACATAAATAATATTCCTTACAGGAAACATTTTACTTTTCATAGGTGATCCAGTCAGCAATTGTTGACTACATTACATGTGTAATGGGTGACCAAATAAGAAAAATTTTAATGAGTTTGTAAATAAATTTTAGATGATAGCAGCATTTTTTCTTAACATCTTAGTAAGAGGTTACAAATGAACAGTTGGGGTAAGGTTGAAATGGACTCCATGAATTGGATCAAGCGGGAAATGTCAGTAGGAACTCTCACTTATGTTAACATACATATTTACATATATGTAAGTGTGTATGCCTATATGTATATGTATACTCACAGTGAAATGCAAACATAAACTTGGAAATGGATGTCACATTTACTAGCATTCCTATGTGGGAATCTGTAGTTATAAAAATAAAAACCATTTCTAAGATAATCAGCCAGTTCCAGAAAGATAAATACCATGTTTACTCTTATATTTGGTAGTTAATAATGAATACCAAAAAAAAGTGTAAGAATGAAATTGACATCTTATGATTTGGTCATTTTTATAGCCCTTGTCTTTATTTCCATGGAATAGTAATCTTTCCACATTTTACTTGTCGAAAATTATGAACATATGAACATTATGGTTGTGGAACATTAAGTATTTGACTATAAAATAAACTGAAAAATATGTTATTACAAAATATAAAGAAATAAAGAAAGGAAGAAAGAGGGATAGAGGAGTATGGTTATCAGAGTTGTACCTATGGAAGACATGAAATCTGTTCTCTTTATATTAATAAAAATGTTTAAAAATAAAATTAGCACAAGAATACATATATTGGGGCTGGTGTTTTGAAGTAGCAGGTGAAGTTGCTACTTGTGATGCTAACATCCCATGTAGGCACCAGTTCAAGTCCTTGCTTCTTCACTTCCAATCCAGCTCCCTGTAATGCACACAGGAAAAATGTGGCGGAAGACCCAATACATGGGCCTCTACCACCCACCCACATGGGAGACCCAGAGAAAGCTCCTGATTCCTGGCTTCAGCTAGGCAGAGCCCTGGCTGTTGCCACCATTTGGGGAGTGAACCAACACATGGAAGATCTGTCTGTCTGTCTCTCTCTCTCTTTCTCTTTATCTATATCTATATCTATATCTATATAATATATATAATTATCTCACTCTTTAACCCTGCCTTCCAAATAAATGAAATAAATCCTAAAATATACATATGTGCTATTAATAATATGCACAATAGTATGTAGTATCACTTTTTATCTCTGTCTGTTGCCTAGAATCAGCAATATTCAAATTACAACAAACATATACAGCACCCATTTTTTTCTAAATATTATTCTCCTGTAAGAGAATAAGAAATTCTTGATAAATGTCTAAATAAAATGTAGATGTACCTGATACATCAAAGTAATTTGGAGCTATTGTTAGTGTGCCAAAGTGATGAATATATTTCAAAAGTAATCAAGACCCAATATGATCCCCAATAGTCAAAGCTGTAAATATTTGAACAACTGAATTAATAATGATATTATTAAGCTATAACTCAAAGAGCAAACTGTTCACAAACTGTACTGTTACTAACAAATAATCGAATAAATTTTAAATGGTGAGTAAAGCACAAGCGAGTTTTACAGAATTCAAAATAAAAAAATCCAGCAAAAATGAGCATGGTACTGTCCTTTACGACCCCACCATAAAATCTGTTAAAGCAATCGGCTGATGTTTTGATGCAGCAAGTTAAGGTACCACCTGCAAAGCTGACATGCCATATTGGAGCAACAGTTCAAATCCTGGCTCCTGGCACCAGCTAATACACCTGGGAAAGCAGCAGAAGATGACCCAAGTGCTTGGGCTCCTGCTACCCATCTGAGTGACTTGGATGGGATTCCAGACTCCCAGGGCCAGGCTGTTGTGGCCATTTGGGGAGTGAAACGGGGATGGAAAATTTCTTTTTCTCTATCACTTCCTCTCTGTTACTGTTTTTCAAATAAATAAAATAAATCTTTAAAAACAATTTAAAGGCAAGATTCACTGATAAATGTGAACTGTAATAGGCACATTTAAGGAGAAAGGGGATAACTGCAGAGTATATCATGATACATCCCAAAATATTTTCACTATTGTATTGATTTTAACAAATCTCTGCTCAGTTTCCCATATTTCTCCCTCTTGGAGGTGGAGCTTAATTTCTATCCTCTTGAGTGTGTCTTGGACTTAGTGACTAACTTAATAAATAGTATCTGAAGAAAGGCAAAGGATAATTGTGGTGTGTAGAAACCTGAAAGATACATCCTTCACCAAGTGGTAGACATGTATAAAATCATCAATAAGTCATATTGTCATGTACAGACTCTTATGGTCTAATGAGAAAACGCTTCATCTTTCTGGTATCCTTTTTGAAATTAGTAACTTAGTCTACTCATCACTTGGAAATGCATAATATGAAGAAAAAATTCCACAAAATGTATTGTGAATATTCCTATGAATTTAAAGGTTCTAAAAGATAAAGTAAGATCCATAAACTGTCAGGTACAACGCTTGAGATGTCACTTGGGACTTCTTGGAGTGTCTGGGTAATACTTCCAACTCTGTTTTTAGTTAATGTGCAAGCTGGGAGATAGGAGGTGATGGTTCAGGAGTTTTGGTCCCCACTAATGGAAATTTAGATTCAGTTCCAGATTCCTGGCTTTGGCCTGGCCCAGCCCTGTCTATTGTAAGAAACTGGGGACTTAACCAGCAGATAGAGAAAAATCTCTCTCTCTCCCCCCGCCCACAACCTGCCCCTTTGTCACTCTGCCTTTCAAGTAAGTAATTAAATGTTTCTAAATGAGTCTGAAATACAAATGTATATAGGCTAGAAAAATAAAGTTACATTGCATAATTTCTTAATTAGTGGCTATAAAGTAGTAACATAAGAAAAATAGCATCAATCAAATATTTCTACTAGCCCTTGATAATTTAGCTTATTATGCATGATATCTTTTAAAACAGAAATAATACTTGTGACTTTTTTCAGGAATTAAGCCTCTATCTTAGAAAACTTGTTTCAAAAAATGAGAATAACTGACACCTCTAGCAGTTCAGAATCTTAAACTGATATCTTCATACATATTCCTATATTGTAGCTTTACTTCTTTCTCATTGATAATGACACTACATTTCGAGATTTTCAATCTGAAGTTCTTTAAAAATATTATATAGGTTTGTTGGAAAAAGAATTAATCATCATATTTTGAACATATTTCTGACTTAAGGTGAAATTTACTGAACCTTATAATTATTTTTAAAGTTTAATGCTGGATTTACATTAGATCACATTAATACATTTAAAGGACTCTGTGATTCTTTTAGCCCATAAATTGAATGATTTCGTCTTAACTATGCACTGTTAATTTCATTGCGGTGATTAATAAATCTTGTCAGTACGCATTTATAAACCTGCTATTTTCAGGATTGCTTTTATTGCTTGCTTTTTTCAAAGTGCCATTTCAGAGGAGCAGTTTAACAAATGTTAAATTTCAAAGACAGATAGTAGATAATTACAAACATTTAAATGATGGATGCTAATTTAATCCTAATAAAATGACAGGTAAATTAAGGTCATGGCGACATAAGAAAGTCATTCTGAACTAAATTTTATTATTAGATAATAAATATGTCTCCCATCTTACAGCCTACCCATACAGTTGTCTACTCAGAATTTAATATGATTTTTAAATAAGGATTGGGTATAACTAAATTGTTCTCATTACTCATCAACACAAATTTGAAACAAATCGTGGAATAAAATGTTTTAGAATAATAGAGTGTAATTCTTAAAAACAAAATGTTTAAAATCATATTCAATAAAATATGGCAAAATAACAGACAAGTTCAAAATATTATTTTCCCTAATTTACCAATAAGAATAGTTAAGCATTAAAAAATTCAGCAACTTTGCCAAAATAATGAAATAAGTCTTGTAATCAACTTCAAACTCTTGCCTGAACAACTGGAAAATTATACTGCTAGAAAAGTTTGATTAGTTACTTATGAATATAATGGTGATTACATGTAATTCAAAAAATATGTATGTGTGTCAGAGGAAAGTATCGGAAGTTATTTTAAATTCAGTCATCTAAAACCCATGTATAATTAATAAGTTGCCACTACTCTAAATTTACCACGCTTATTTTGATGCCTTAAATAAAGCAAAAAAATCATATGCATACTCTAAGGCTAGAACCTAAACTCTTAATAACAACAACAAAAATGTCTTATCCCTTCTCAGGTGGAACACGGGATGGAGAGTATAAGTGCCTTCCTTCCACTGGTCAGAGGAAGAACACAGATCCTTCAATGTTGGACTGGAGCCATCCACTGCACTGAGCTGGAGACTCTAATGTCTAGAGAGTACCCCTTGGCTCTCTTCAGAAGAGTATTGTGGTCTGATCTCTTATAGGGAATTTTCCTCAATCAAAGTTACCTCTAGGGCTCAAAGGAGAGAATCTCCTTGATTGATGATCTGGCTGCCAAGTCTGCAAATCAGTTTCCTCAAGCTATTTTGTTGTTCCCCTCTTGGTATCCCTTCCAGTGTATAACTGCTGTTTCCCAAGAGAGGAACACCAAAGATAACCATCAGTCTATTTTCTGATGGTATTTGAAAGGAAACCCATTTAAAGTGAGGAAGTACATTTCCTTCCAAAAACCAACATGAGCAAGTCAAACTAGGTAGTTATACTTAAAATAAGGAAAATTCCCTATAAGTGTCACTTTTAGTCTTGCTCAGTTTGAGAGCTCCTCAGAACTACACGTTCTGCTAATAGAGCATTCATACCACGGGAATGATGAGAACCCTCAATAGTCTTATTTATAGTTCCCCTGTTCAATAAAGGAACTCATGTCTTTAAAGAGAACTCAGTCCGGATTCTCTAAAGGGTTCTCTTTGGGGTCCTCTTTGGCTGTACAGTTACATAGAACTGCCTGCTCACAGTCAGGTTCTGGACTGCCCATATTCTCTAGAAGAAAATAATGGGATTAATGGAGGAACAAATATTGAGATAGATTGCAGGGCCTTCCAGCAGTAATTTCTGCTAATTTTAAAGGTGATTTTTCATTGCTAGAGTCTTCCCTATAAAGCTGTTACTTTATAGGGAATGTACACTACTAGATAATGTCCTAGGTTCAGTGTGGTGCCTTCAGGGTTTAGGACGGTGGCAGCTGCCACTACTTGGAGGAGTTTTGCCACCCTTGGGCTACAATATACAGTTCTTTGTGTAGATAAAATACAGGCTGCTGATTGGTCCCTTAAGCTGGGTCAACACCCTGGAAACTATTCTTTTGCACTTTGATACATATAGATTGAAGACTTTGCTCATTTTGAGGCTTAAAACCAGATCCTTGAAAAAGACCTGTTAAAGTTGGATAATGACCTATTGGGCCTCTGGGGCCCTTGTCAAAATATGAGTCTCTTCCATATTATAAGTCAGTACAATGGTCAGGCTGCTTCCCATATCTGGAGATTGAAGGTGGCCAGTATCCTGTGATTCCCAGGAAGCCTCTAAGCTTGTTAGAGGTTTTAGGATGTGGAAAGGTAGGTATGGGCCTAATTATATCTTCTCTCGGTGCCCAAGTTCCATTAGATAAAGTTAAGCCTACATACATTACAGAAGGGTGGAACTGTTGGGCTGTAGATTTTGAGGCTGTATACCCTATTTTTTGCCAGAAAGTTGATAAAGTACTTGCTGCTGTCTTGGGAACCTTCCTCAGTTCAAATGCAGAGGAAGATACCATCTAGAAACTGTAGTAAAGTGGCCTGCAGATTAAAAAACCCTGACAGGTCTGTAGACAAGGCCTGTCCAAACAAATGGGGACTATCTCAAAATCCTTGTGGCAATATTGTCCAAGTTAACTGACTGGACTGAACTGAGGGATCTTCAAGTCTTTCTCTGTTCCACCTTGTGTCCTGGCCTTTTGCTAGTGTTCCTGGGAAAAGCAGTGGAAGGTGGTCCAAGTATTGTACCCTTGAGGGAGATCTGGAAGAAGCCCCTGTCTTCTGGCTTCAGATCAGCCAGATCTGACACTTGTGGCCATTTGGGAGGGAGTGTGAACCAGCAGATATAAAATCTCTCTCTCTCTCTCTCTCTCTCTCTCTCTCTCTCTCTCAATACCTCTCCAACTCTGTAACTATGACTTTACAACAAATAAATAAATGTTGGTACCACAGGAGTCGGCTTTATCTGCTACAGCAAATTGTTGGCTCTTAAGGTTTTGCCTCCCTCTGCCTGCTTGACGCATCCCTCAAGTCCCTGGGCTCTGAGAATGTAGTGTCCTGACACCAACAGCAGGGGGAGATTAGAGAACAGGAATACATGCAATTATATGCCCCACCCCCACCCCTTCCCATGTGTATATTTTTCCCTCAATCCTGTAGATCATGGTTGAGTATGTAACCTGTCATTGATGATTGAGGAAGATTAGGCTGGCAGAAGTAAGTTGCCCTTACTTTTGCCTGATATTGCCCCTCAGTTATGTTTGGATCTCACTTTTTTTGTTGCATATTTTTACCTGCCTGTGTCTTTGTTATTTTCCTTTTAACAAGTTTGGTCTGGAAGTTGAGCCTGCAAGCTTGGGAAGGACAAAAGAACCATTTATCCTGCTTCCTCCTCTTCAGCCAGTCACAGTGGGGGACGATGAATGTATGCACCTATCTCATATCAGCTGGGTAGTTTCCTGTTCCTGATATGCAAGCCCCATGCATGCAGAGGCAGACTCCCTTGGTTTTCCTCAACCCTACATATATGGGTAATACCCACCCCAACTCCTGGTTATTTTAACCCTTCGTGTAAGACAGGGGAGAGTTGCAAGCAAGGATGGGAGTGTAGAGAAAGAATAGTGACTAGTTCCCCGTCTCAGGGATGTAGGGACTCTAGTTTTATCCTGAGGATGGGGAAGAGAGCATATATTCCTACCATTCTCCGTCATCACACAACCAGCAGTGTAGAAGTCACAGGGGATGGATTCACTCTGGATTCATGTCTCTCGATGCTGGAATGTTAAACCTTAGATTTTTATATGCACATCACATAAATTTGGTATTATTTTTAATCATTTTAACTTGAACATTTTAAAGTTGTGAGCCAGATCTTCTCAAAGTTATTATAATCACTCAATTAAAGATTAAAAGATAATGCTAACTCCTCTAAGACTCATTTCTTCCAAGCAATTGAGACACAGCAAAGATGATAGAGAAACACATGAAACTTCCACAAGATGCATAAAATACCCATTACTCAGTTCAGTTACAACAGCAAAAAAAATATGGACTAAGTGGACTAACATATGGGGCCAGCATTGTAGCTCAGCAGGTTAATCCACCACTTGCAATGTCAGCATCCCATATGAGCACCGGTTTGAGTCCTAGCTGTTACACTTCCAATTTAGTTCCCCGCTAGTGTGCCTAAAAAGCAGTAGAAAATGGCCCAAGTAGTTTGGACTCTCCGCCCATGTCGGGGACCTGGAAGAAGCACTGTGCTCCTCATAGCCTCAGCTATTGGAGCCATTTGGGGAGTGAATCAACAGATGGAAAATTTCTCTTTCTCTCTCTATCTTTCTCCGTCTCTCCCTCTCCCACTCCTTAACACTGACTTTACAATCAATGAATAAATAAATAAATTGATAATTTTTTTATAAAAAGGAACTAGCACATGGATCAAGATATGATTCCACTTCTTAAGAAGTAAATACATCATTGAACAAAGGTATATAGAATCAGATAACCCTGTTGTCAAGAGTTAAAGAAAATGTCATAAACTTAAGAGAAGGGAGGAAAAAATCTATCAGGTTGAAAAGAGTTAATGGATTAAGGCCTCTCTTTGCTAGTTTAGTTGGGGAAACCTGTCCAGCTAACTGTGGCTGGAGGCATCTCCCATGCGCTTCCTGATAGTTGAGACTGAGTGAGTAGGGGTAGTGAACAGGAAGGAGGGAGAGAGAGTGAGTAGAGCAGATTTCCATTCCATATCCTAACAGGAAATTGGAGTCTGGATCTTATCAGGGACCTTCAGGCAATACCAGGAATTTTCCCTGGCCAGGAACCTTTGATTATTCCAAAACTTTACTCCAGTCTCATGCATTGGATGAATTCATGCAAAAGGAAACTGAGGCAGTATAAGACCAACAGTCTCAGTGCCAAAAAGGTGGAGGGGGTGCTAATCAAGTCTTCCCCAGGAAACCTACCCTCTGAGTCTTTAAAATTGATAGCTATGTTAATTGCTTTTAACTGGCAGGTGGAGTTCCACTGTTTTTAAATGACAGTTTGCTATGGTGGTGAACAAGAATCTCTAAAATAAGCCTTGTCAGTCTGTCTTTACTCACTCTTCTGACTATATTTTTTGGGCCCTCAAGAAATGAAACATTTTGAAATGTTATAGTTCCATTAGATTACAATTCTTTTTCTCTGCCAGGTTCTTTGTCTTGTGTCCATGAAGAATGAGGAACATAGACAAGGAAGAATGATCAGGTAGGTGTTTATTAAGTGATAGACAAAAGTGAAAGAAATATCTCCCAGAACTGCCAACAAGGATCCCTGAAGGTGTGAACATTGAAGGCTTATCTTCTAGGGAGTTTTGTAGGCTGAAAAGGGATAAGTTTATGTGATTAGTCTGGGGAAAAGAATAGCAGGGTTTTTTTTTTTTTTTAAGATTTTATTTATTTATTTGAGAGTTACAGACAGAAACAGGGAGAGACATAGAAAGATGTTCCATCTGCTGGTTAAATTTCCAAATGGCCTCAATGACTTGATCTGTGCTGATCCAAATGCAGGAATCAGGAACATCCTCCAGGTCTCCTATGCAGGTGCAGGGCCCCAAACACTTGAGCCATCCTCTACTGCTTTCCCAGGCTACAGCAGAGAGCTAGATCCAGAGAGAAGCAGCCAGGACATGAATGAACTGGTGCTCACATGGAATGCCAGAGCCGCAGGTGGTGTCCCAGCCCACCACACCACAGTGTCAACCCCAGAAGTAGCAAAAAGTAGCAGTTTGATCGATTAATTGGGTGAAAGTTCAGTCTCCAAACACAGAAGTCCTTCACAGAGAACAGTTACTTAACTTTTCAAGTTCTCCAAGACTTATCTCCAGGTGGTGGGGAGGGTCCCTTAATCCCCATCTAACTTTCTAGGAGTCTCTCTATCATTCTTATATTATATTTTTTACATCTGTTGGGTGGGTGGCTTTTTTTGATTTTATTAGACAGTTTTTATAGTAAAAGACTCTATTGACGATGTGTCCTAAGGTTATTGATTGGATATTCTGGATTGGTTTTCATTTCAGATGGATGCTTTTATGTATTACCATGTAACTTCTTCTGTGATCAATATTGGTGATTTATCCATGAGTTTTCATAGTTCCGGCTGTATGGGCTTGGGGATTGCATTACCAGTTGGAATGCAGTCCATCAAGGGAGGACAGGCTCACTTGCAATTTTGGGTGTAGTCAACTCAGCTGTGAGAATAGAGCATCTGCTCCTGTCCCACTCCAAGTGGGTAGAGTCTTTCTCTGTGCTGTCAGTTGTGGGAGGGTGCCTGTGAACTGTAGTGATTTGGGGTGACTGTCAGTGTCTGAGGGTTGCACAGTAATTTCACCAGCCCACCTGCTGCTCAACTTCCTTTTTAACAAGACCACTGTATGTCTCCTTGCTCTACAAGGTCTAGTCCTGTACTAACTTTCCTGCCCCATTCTCTAGTGGGTTGAGTCTTTCTGTGCTTCTGTGCTGCTCGTGGTTGGGGGATGGTGAAGGAGGAAGTCCTTGGCCATCTGGCTAAAATGGTTGCAGAGGCTCGGTGGGTGTTTACTGTCCTGTGAGTAGTGGCCAAGGCCCTTGTCCAGCGATAGGTTTCACTGTGGCAGACGTGGTACTGGGATTGCATGTAATTACTCTCCCAAAGTAGGAACATCTTTTTTTTTTTTTTTTTTTTTTTTTTTTTTTTTTTTTTTTTTATGCTGTGCCATTTAGAATGGTTAGATTTGTTCCAAAAATAGTAAAGAGTATAATTTCATCAATTTATAAATGTTGCAAGCCAGAATAATAACAAATGCATACTCTCATCATGGTGTGTTGTGTTTGTGTGTTTGCACATATATGTTTTATTATAAAAATTTTCATTATACCATATAATATCAATGCAATGGACTTTCATTGATACCACTAACTGGGCTTCACTCAAACTCAGACACTATTAATGCTGTCCATCCATTAAGTTTAAATTTGAAATAAAAAAAAATCCAAATGTATTCAATGTATATGATTCATTCTGACATTCTTATAAAATTATATTGTATTCTTAACTGCAAAATATAACAAACACATTACCAAAATTAAGAGATGATATATAAGACTTGTAATTTTACTGAAAACTGCTTTGATTTGTCTCAATCAATTACATCTGAATTTTGATTTCTATTAGTTCTTGGATAGATGCAACATATACTTTATGTAATATGAAGAATATTTGATTGATCTATATTATTTTGTTTTAAATTAATGTTAGCATTCCCCATGTTATCTGAAAACATACTCAAATTAGAAAGTTTAATGTGCTGAAATCCTAATACTCATGCAAATAACTTGATTTTGCTTTCTATATTTTTCTATATTCTTTATTTTTCTTTATTTTCTCTCAAGTCCTTATAGGAAAACACAGTTGAGCTCCTGCTTCCTAGTCCTGATCTGGTTGTTGTGGCCAATGAAGAATGAACCAGCAGATAGAAGATTTATCTTATTGTCTCTCTCTCTCTCTGTGTGTGTGTCTTTGCCATTCTGCCTTTCAAATAAATAAATCTTTTTTTAAAATGTTTTATGAAAATGAAAAATACAAAAATGTATTTTGACAACAAGAAGGGCTAACAATGATAGCACTAAAGGAAAACATTGATTAACAAATAACAACAATAAATTAGTTTATATATTATTTGAATATTTTTTAAATTCTTATCAACCTATTGGACACAAAATTACAAAAAATTAGAACATATACACTTTGAATATTAATTAAATAGCTATCCTTCTGTTTGATTCATTTTATATACTCCAGTAACTTCACCAAAGTATACCATTAGTTTTTCCGCTAACATTGTCATAGGATTCAAAAACAAATAGGGAATATCTAATCACAGAGAATACTGTCACATTGACTAGTCAGTTCCTCACAGTAAGTTCATATTTGTTTTAGAGGAATATCTTCAGGGACCTTCTTAGTAACATCAAGGAAAAACAACTTCTTGAAAACTGAATCCATGAGAGTGTTTTCTATTTTCAGTGTGAAGCCTCATATCTGACTAGCCCATGTCACACTCATTAAAAAGGACCCCTAATGATGGCTTGTACATTGTGCAAGGATTTCATTTTTATAATGTCTTTAGGGAGTAAAATAAGGCATTTTGAAAATAGAGAGATGATTCTTTTATTTTAGTTCCAGCATAATAAAGTAAGGAAGCAACATCAAAGGGATACTTGCTGTGTTTTTTTTCCAAATATTTTTTAGGAAATAATGAATACTGTTTTTAAGAGGACACACTGAGAATATGCTAAATCAGAGTTTTCATAATCAAACATTAAAAGCCAATTCCAATTTATTTAGGAAAATTGGCAAGCTACCATGTAGCTCCTGGAAACTGCTAAATTAATGCAGAATTAACTTAGGTAGAAAAAAGTAGTTCTGACATAATGAAACCCGGGCATTGAAATATGATTAAAGTCTTACAAGTAGAGAAGTCACCACAAACACTCTGTTGTGTCAGTGGAAATAATACAGGAACCATGCTATGGATATGTATTATATCTGTATACCTAGATATGCCAAATCTCTCACTTCTGGGGGTAATTCTACCCAATCCTTCTACTTTGAGTAAGTAGCCCAAATGCAAAGTTTTAAGAGAGCACCTTAGGCTCTGTCATAGACTGCACAATACATTTAAAAAAGAAGAGGAGTGAGAGGAACTGTGTGTCTAATTTTTGGTATGTGTGGAGAAAAGTAGTTAATGTCTGCTAGCAAATCTACTGATGGGTATGCACCAATATGGGGAAGTGATTTGGATGCCATGTTACAGAAATAGCAACAAAATTGCACTGCAGCAAAGACTTTTAAGTATTTTCTTCAAAAATTAATTTCAATTGATTATGAAACAACATGCTAAACTATAGCTTAAGAATAAATGAGGGGCTAGTGCTGTGGTGAAGTGGATAAAGCCATCGCCTGCAGTGCTGGCATCCCATATGGGCACCAGTTCTAGATGCGGTTGCCTCACTTCCAATCCAGCTCTCTGCTATGGCCTAGGAAAGCAGTAGAAGATGGCTCAAGTCCTTGGGCCCTGCACCCACATGGGAGACCAGGGAAAAGCTCTGGGATTCTGGTTTTGGATTGGCCCAGCTCCTGCTGTTGCATCCATTTGGAGAGTGAACCAGTGGATGGAAGCTCTCTCTTTCTCTCTGACTCTGCCTGTGATTCTCTGTAACTCTGCCTTTCAGATGAATAAATAAATCTTAAAAACAAGAATTTCATAGAAAATTTGACTTTCAGTACTTAAAAATCTGGAAGTAACTTATTCTACCTTCTTTTATGGTCCTATAACTTAAATAATATATACAACACATTTTATCACAGAAATATTATTACAGTAAAGGAAGGAAAGACAGATCCATAAATGTTGAAGTTTGAAGTTGTCTAGGAGTCAAGACTATGGCTTTTATGAAAAGGGTTTGTTCCCTGGAGTGAAACTGGGAAACACTTCACATCATAGAGCTTCAAAAGGACTGATCCAGCTCCGTCTTATTGTTTCACCAATGTGGAAACAGCAGAGAAAAAATGGAATTGAGATTACAACCAAGTTGTAATTCATACACTCTTCCTAGGTCATGCACTTGGACTGTATGCTAAAATTCTAGTTTTATTTCTAAATATTAAGATGCTCTTACTTGGTAGAGAAATCTTTTAAAAAAGTCTATGTTAACTTGAATATTTATAAATCAAAGGAAATTTACATAGATAAGTGACTTAATTTATTCTAATGGAAGTCAAACAAAATAATTCTTTATTTTTTTATCTTTTATTTAATGAATATAAATTTCCAAAGTACAGCTTATGGGTTACAATGGCTCCCCCCCCCCATAACTTCCCTCCCACACGCAACCCTCCCCTTTCCCACTCCCTCTCCCCTTCCATTCACATCAAGATTCATTTTCAATTCTCTTTATATACAGAAAATCAGTTTAGTATATATAAAGATTTCAACAGACAAACTAATTCTTTAAATAAAGTGGGTAGGCAAGGGATCATAGAGGTCTTTATTATTTTTAAAATGGCACTCAAATATGGGGGAATAAGCCAAAGAGAGTGTGTTGTAAGTCTACAGGTAATAATACCACAAACTCTGCAGGAAGTCCAGGTGTATCTCACGTAAATAGAAGTGAACAGAAATTAATCTTATATTTTCCGTTCTTGTGTTTTTATTATCTGCTTTTTTCTTTCTATACATCCATCAAATTTTGCCTTATCAATCCAATAGATTTTTTTGATTATTCATTAATATTCTCTCTGTCTTGAGTTTATAGAAACTTTCAACCTGCTCTCCCTTATATGGGATATTTACTCACTTTTAATATTACTCAAATGTGGTGGAATGAGAAGGCCATGCCAAGATGGCCACTGGCAAGTGAACATCAGTTACTCAGGAATGGCTTCAGAAACCACCTGGGAAACCACCTGGCAATGGAGCTTGCCTGGCAGCAGGCTGTGATTGGTTAGGGCATAAACCACCCCTTGACTGGATTGGCTGCCTTGGCTATATAAGCTGCTATACCAACTGAAATAAATAAGTCTGTGGCCTGCTCGCCTCTGGCCCACTTGCACCCTACTCCTGGTGTCTGTGTGGTGATTCTGTGCCTCTTGCCCCCACCATGCTCCTCCTCTCAGAGTGAATCCACAGCAACAACTCAAATAACGGAGAGAAAAGATAGTTGTGTGTGAATCAAGTGTCCATTTGTGGCTACTGACCATGCTATTGCTGAGGATAAATTCTACTAGGACATGCTTTGCATTCAAGGTTTACTTAATATACTATCAGTTTAAGATGTATTCACTCCATCCTTTCAAACAAAACTGCACAAATTATACCAGTATACAAAATATACAATATACTGTGTATAAATTTAACTTCTAATACTCTCTTGAATAAAGATATAACAACACTTTCAGATTTGGAGAATCAGACCCAGACTCTTGATGTTATTTTTAATGTTGTTCAGTAGTTTCTGAAGACATTTTATCCCAGTAATTGACAATTAAGCACATACAAAATCAAGTACCATGTACTGTTAAGGATATTAATAAATAGTGATCAAAATATGATGGACCAAATGAATCTGAAAGGCTGAACTTGGAATTTGGAGATTCTTTTGCCCATGAGAATATTTTATTTTTCAAAAAAAAACATGGTTGAGAAACTGAATGGAACACTGGAGAAATTTAGAAATAAAGGATCAAAAATTAGAGTTCATTGGCCTGAAAAAATAAAGGTTATTTGTATAGTCTCAGTCTTAGGGTTGGATCTCATATGATCGAACCAGAAATGTACAACTTTGCAATAATATAGCTTAGTATTTATTTGTTCTCTAGAGAGAGAGACAGAGAGACAGATGATTGGACTCCCTTTAGTAGGTTCACTCCTCAATTGCCTGCAGAAACAGGACAACCCAATGCCTGAGGACTAGAGCTCGCTCTGGGTCTCCCACATGAATGGGAAAAAACCAATTACTTGCTGCTTCCAGGGCGCACACTATCAGGAAGCTGGCATCAGTAGCAGAGCTGGAACTCAAGCCCAGACCCAGGATGCGGGCAGCGTAACTGCTGTGCCAAATATCTCTACACCTCACATCCAATCCTAGCTGTAGATTATCTTGGATGCTATAGACCTTGGATACTTGCCAGAGGGAAATGTTAACCCTCTCAGAAAGAATATAACCTTTTCTAAGATCTAAAATTAGTTGATATACATAAAATACATGGTTACAGCCATCAATATGGCTGGCTCCCCTGGTGATTCTAGACCAGGGCTGCTGGTTCTATATAAGCCTGACATGAACTGTAGAAGCTACCAGCAAATCAGGAAAACTTCAGCATATGTGTACACTTGGGCTATTGTTCTAACTGGTAGATGAATGTAGATGCTAGGCACTTTAAATTTCTGAATGTAACTAGCAATAATCCAACTGAAAATAAATGGAAGCATCATTTACTACTTATATACACTTCTTATATCAGACTCCTTTGCCATCCTGTTTCCTCAATCACAAATTTTATAGCTTGTATAAAACAGGTATTATACCTGCTTCAAAGTCTAAAGTTTGACTCAAAAAATTCTTTCTCCAAAAAACCTAGTTGTACTTTAATTCCCCTGTATCTAACAGGAAGCACTGAATATTAACATTAAAAAATTACTCCTGTATCTAAATGTTTTCTGCAATTGCAGTTATTTATTTCAATGATGTATTCTTTAAATAAACTTTCATAGTTACATAAGAACATTAGTAATTTTGATCATGGACTAACCACATTTGAAAAAAATGCTGCAAGAGTCTGAAAACAAAATATAATTTTTAGGAATACAAGTTAATATGATTGTGTAGTTACTTATTTTTAGAAAATACACATTTAAAGCCAGTGCCGTGAATCAACAGGCTAATCCTCCACCTTGCGGCGCCTGCACACTGGGTTCTAGTCCCGGTCCAGGCACCGGATTCTGTCCCGGTTGCCTCTCTTCCAGGCCAGCTCTCTGCTATGGCCCGGGAGTGCAGTGCAGTATGGCCCAAGTGCTTGGGCCCTGCACCCCATGGGAGACCAGGAGAAGCACCTGGCTCCTGCCTTCGGATCAGCGTGGTGCGCCGGCCGCAGCACACCGGCCGCGGTGGCCATTGGAGGGTGAACCAACGGCAAAAGGAAGACCTTTCTCTCTGTTTCTCTCTCTCACTGTCCACTCTGCCTGTCAAAAATTAAAAAAAGAAAATACACATTTAGGGCTTCGATATTCTTTTATCTTTATTTGCAATACACAGTTCAATGTTTCTTATTTAAGAAGCATCCATGTATCACAATAGTAATTTGTGCCTACACAGAGTTGTTTTCAATTCTGTGATTGATAAGATTATACAATCACATTGAGCTTTTAAAATGTATAAAGCACATTTGTGCATAAGAGTGAGTACATATCAAAATAGTTTTCTATTTTATTATACTCAATTGATAAACAGAGTAGTAAATAAAAACTAATTCTAAAAAGTAATGGTAATTTTAACTGGTATGATCAATATAAAAAACAGAAATATACCCCATTTCCCATTTGTGTATGTGTGTGTGAAGGTATTATAGTATTTGACTATATTACTAATAGCTTTAATTGTTCTATAAAGTATGTATTAACCTTTTATTTCTAAGTATTTAACTGTATGACCTATGAACAGACATTTTTAACATACTGATCATCTAACATAGTTATCATTTTTTATCATGAGCAAAACTGACTTGTACCTATAAGTATCATTTTATGTAATTTCAAGTATACAATTCATTTTTATTAATTATTATCATTGCTGTATATTAGATCCCCAATACTTTTTCATCTTATATCAGAAAGTATCTGGTTTTTTTAATTACCTTTTTCCTCTACTCCCTAGTGCCTGGTAACCACCATTTGACTCTGCAGTTATGAGTTTACTTTATTTAGCAGTCCACATATAAATCATATCATGCAAGATTTGTCTCTCTGAGTCTTTTTTCACTTAGCATAGTGTCTTCAGGGTGCACCTATAATGTCAAAAGTGGTAGGCAAACATTCCTTTTTTAATTCTGAATAATATTTTATTGTGTATGCATGTAACATTTTATTAATCCATTCATCTACATACAAATACTTAATTTCCATAAATTGACTATTGTAAATAATACTATAATTAACAGAAACACAGACACATCTTTAAGGCATAGTGTCCTGGGTTGCTGGAACATGGGTGATGTGAGGATTTTTTTTTTTTTTTTTTTTTTTTTTTTTTTTGTGGAAGCCATTCAGCACTGTCTTCTTGGCCTTCAAAGTATTCGGGAGGTACAGCAGAGAGTCCAAGTGGTTGTGCCCCTGCACCCACGTAGGAGACATGGAGGAAGTTCCTGGCTCCTGGCTCCAGGCTTCAGATTGGCTCAGCTCCAGCTGTTGCAGCCATTGGGGTGTCAACTAGCAGATGGAAGACCTCTCTCTACCTCTCCTTCTCTCTATCTGTAACTCTACCTCTCAAATAAATAAATAAAATCTTTTAGATAAAAAGAAACATAAGGGTCAATATATTTTATTGAACTGTAAGATTAAATGAGTTGAAAAATGCCGTTTCTCACTTAAATTATGGTTAGAAGAGGTTCATACTATTTAAACTGTATAAACAGAGTTATATGCAAAATTTTTGGAAATATTATTGTTATTATTTTACCATCTACAAGATTTTTAATTCTTTATTCCAAGGCAAATATTGGTTTAACATTTGGGCAACCTCACATTACCTATCGATGTTTCAGACCTGAGGGCTAAGAAATAATGGTATACAATGCAATCAAATTAGTCTTATGAAATTATTTGAAAGGCAATGGTGTTTGGTTAATTGAAACAAAGTCATATTTGCAAAAGTAATTTGTGTGATATCTATTCTTCAAAGAAACCCTCTGAAGTTATAATGAGTAACTTAAAACCCCCTTTATTTTCTTTTCCTTTGGTCATAACATTATTATGTTAGTGATATTTTTTTAAATTTCTACACTTTAATCTTCATTCAAAGACAGATGCCACTCGTTCTTCCTTTTCACATATTCTTTCTCTTTCTTCTTCTTATTAAATAAGCATCACACGGACATCTTTAGAGAGCTTCAAAGATAGCCCTCGTAAATAAGAGGACACTTGCTAACCTTTGGGATTTCTGGTGGACGACACGTTTATAAATATGAGATATGTAGACTTGGATGCAATTCCTCTCCCCCACAGTGTGAAAGTCCATCCTCAGCTTTAGAGGATTCTCTTTTTCTCATGAAAGTAAATTTTGGCTGTTTTTTAATAAAGAAAATATTTAAAATTTATACTAGCTGTGAAATTCTTCTTCATGTAAGGATTTTTTGAATAGAGAAGTATAATGGCTAGTTTTTTTTTTTAATGGAAATATAAAGACAACTAACTTAGAAGCATGTGGATCCAGTGGAAATCAAAAGATCTGGATGCTATAATTTTCTTTTGTCTAACACCAGGTATTCTTCATTCAACTGAAGTAAAAAATACGGAAAGAAGAGCAATGAAGACTTTACATTCAGGTGAAGTATAAAGGAATATATCCAAAAGATCAAATGCACAAAATAAATATAGAAAATCACATTTTAAAAATATCAATTCTAATTTTTAAGAACATTTTAACGTATTTGAAATTAGGAAACAACTTGTAAGATCACATGTCAAAGTTTAATGAAAAACATTTTATTGATAAACAAATTGTAAGGAAATTTAGCATTCTCAAATTTGTCACAAATGGCTTGTTTCTCTTTTACATAGGCAAAAATATATTTTAGAAAATGAGAACTTGGTATTTTCAGTGTAAAGAGAGTAAATCTAATATTAACAAAGATAAAAAATCGAAATACTGACACTACAAAAATGCAAAAGTCATGGGCAGTCTCCAAAATATAGGTTTTCCTTCATTTGTACTTCCAGCTGAACACACGATTTATAGCAGAAACTCAACACCAACTTGTGTTGCTTTGCTTGTTTGTTTTTGTTATTTCAACTCTCCTCTTGATTAAATTATTTCTGAGGAGAAATTTCTGAAGTGAACTCCCGTGTCAGGTTCCTGCACCCATCCTCCTGCTTCTTTCAAGAATTTTCTTTGTCTTTGGTTTTCTTCAGATTGAATTGAATATACATTGCTGTGTACTTGGTATGGGTGGAGGGTCATATGGGAGGTGAGGAATTTATCTTACTTTGAGGTTTCTGAACTTTCACTTTGAGGTTTGGTGTTTGCCATTAACTTTCTTAAATCCTTATTAATAATACTCATTTTTCCAGCTCCAATCTCTTTCTTCCACTGAAATTTCAATTAAATGCATGACACACCTCTTGAAATTGTCTCGCGCTTTTTAGATATTCTTCTGCATTTTAAATTTATTGTTTCATTCTTTTACTCTTAGCTGTTCAGTGTGAGAAGCTGACCTATCTTGACCTACATTTTTAAAAATTTAATTATGTACTCATTCATTTATATGAGAGAGAGAGAAAGAGAGAATTTCATCTGGTGGTTCCACTCCCCAAATGCCACAGATTGAGCCCCCTGAAACTGGGAACCCATTCAAGTCTTCCATGTGGGTGTCAGGAAATCAAGTACTTGGGCCACCACCTGCTGCCTTCTCAGGGCCCTTCTCAAGTGGCCTCAACCCATTGGCTACAATGACTACCACTTGATCTAGGTGTAAGCTCATTCATTCTTTCTTCATCCTTGTCAAGTCAACCCAATATTTCTCAAAGGCAATCTTCATCTCTGTTAATTCTTTTTATTTCCAACATTTAAATTTTCATTCTTCCTTACATTTTCATCCTTGTGTTTTAAAAACCTGTATGTTGCTACATTATAAATATTTCAGTTAAAGCAATTAACAATAATTATAACAATTTCAAAATTCCTTGATTGATATTTCCAACATTCCTGACACATCTCGGTCTGATTCTGACAACTATGCACTTACTGGCTTTTTTGGCAAGCCTTATCATTTTGTGTTGAAATTTGTACATGCTCTATGAGGAAATGGAAAGTGTGATATATGTCTTTTGTGTAACCATTAAAGTTGTTTCCACTAGAAATTATGCTTTTTTTCTGTATTCTGTCATTTTATGAAATCTAATTTAAAATGTAATTAAAATTAAAATGTAGTCGAACATATAATGTTTTTAGACCATTTTGGATTACATCCAACATTATTAATAAAAATATAATTGTAACATATCTTTGAGAAAAAAAATTACTATTATATTTTCCTAATAACTGCATATGCTCTGCTAAAGATGTGACAGAAGCCCCTCTCAGAGCAACAAAAAGAGAAAGAAAACTACCGAGGCGAACTGGCTCAGGGGCAGATGGAGCCTTCCAGAAAGGAAACAAAGAAGACAGCATGGCTTAATCAGTCAGCATCTACATGTGCATTGCAAACCTGTGTCAATTCTGTAAGCAATCCTGTTATTCTGAAGTATCCAATCAGAATGTATGTAACCATATAATGTAAAGGGAAAGTACAGTTGTTTGTTAAAGGATATATGAGGGAATACCCTGCTAAGTTCAGGGCTCAGCCTTTGGATGTGAGTCCTCTGAGCCCCTGTCTGCATGAATAAACCCGTTTCCTGCTGAAGTCCTCCATGTGTCTGTTTCTTTTCAAGTATCTTTCTAAAAGAAGTGAACACTCCCTTCTTTATGAAGTAATTCTCAGATAACTCTCATAATCACAGAATGTAAACAAGGCTATGTAATTTTCTAAAATCACGGCTCCTTCAAAGGATTGGTGGATGAAATACATTCTCTTAAGTGTTTCAATGAAAATTATAAATGATAAGAATTTTAAGAGCTAGATGAATTTTTGGAAGGAGCAAAGGCTAAGAATGATTTAAAATCTTCCATTTTTATGGAGAAAGTTTAGGTCATGAATATAATTTTGAGAGTATCATAACTGACCTGAGTTAAAAATATTGGAAACATTTTTCCATTCCATCCAGATTCTATGTTTTTAGCTTATAAATTTGTAATACTTTACAGTAACTTCAAAATTCAAATGCCTTTCATTTTAATTTACTAGTAATGCTATCTTTACATTATTCATTGAATAATTACTATTTAGTGCACAAAGCATAAACCACAAACTGTCAAATCACAATATCATACAGCATATATCACATGAAAGATATACTGCATATACGAGAAACTCTTTTGTCAAAATACAATAAATAACCTTGTTTTAAAAATTAAAGCTTTTTTATTAAATTTGAAATTCGAGTATGATTTAAAATCAAACATCTTATTTATAAAGAAACAAAATTAATTTGCAGCACTATTAAAATCTACATTGGAAGCAAAAGCATAAGTTTAAACTTATGTGATATGCTATTTGACTAAACCTAACAGAACTTTTTTGTAATTTTGTGTTTTTCTGTGTTGCCTTTGTGCTACATTTTTTTTAATTTGCATGTCTTCAGTTGTTTAATGTTGAAAAAGAAAGCATGTTTATTCCCAATGTATTCTCTGTAAACTCTTTCCCGCACTTCCTCTCCAAAGAAATTGTCTATTCCCAGAAGAGTTAAAGCAAACCAGCCACAGAAAGTGACTCAATAAAGCAATAAACTTTTTATTTGTATGCAGTATTTAGAACCTAAACATCTGTCTTTTTTGAGAAATCTCATTGAATGAATTGATGGCAAGATAATTTTTGAATTCCTTTATTCATTTATTAAAAAGGGAACAAGAATATAATAATTGAGGGGTGGAGGGAGAGAGAGAGAGAAAATGTTGCAACTGCTGAATCACTCTCCAAATGCCAGTAACATCCAGAACTGGGCCAGAACAAAGCCAGCAGCTCAGAACTCAATCCAGTCCTCCCACATAAGTGGCAAGGATTGAAATATGTTAACCATCATCTCTCAACTCAGGGTGTGCATTAGCAGGAACATGGATCAGAAGAAGAGCCGGGAATTGAACCAGGCACTCCAGTGTGGTGTTTGTGCATCCCAAACAGTGAATTAGCCAGCATGCCAAGCATATGCTCCGATAAAATAATTTAAATGTATTTGCCTTGGAATATAAACAGATATTCCAAATGTGCTTTCTAAATAAGATCGGTCACAGGATCATTGTTATTACATATTTTAGACTAAAGGGATAAGGAGGAACATTTATCAAGATACTATAATTATATAGCTATGCATTTCATAACAAAGTTTAAAATATGGAAGTAAAAACTGGTTGAGCTATCATGTAAAATAGAAAAATCTCAATCATATTCAAAAATTTCAAAACCCTCTGTAATCCGTGGGTCAAGCAGATATTCAATAAATAAAGATACAAAAGATGACCTGAACAGCACTAACAAACAACTTGATCTGCGTGGCTTTTATAGCACACTTCACTCAACAGCGGCAGAAAACGTATTTTCTTCAAAAGCAAAGGAGCGTTTACCAAATCAGCACGTATTCTGGACCTTATAAGAAGTCCCTCTACAAATATAGAAAGCGTCAACCAAACCAGCATATTCTTAAATCTTTATGGCATTACGTTAGAATTTACAAACAAACAAAAATCTGGAGAATGTGTCCAAATATGTGTAATACATGTAAGCATCTCAAAATAACTGATGAGTTTAAGAAGAAATTAAAGGGGAATTGAAAAAGTTTTCACTAAAATAAAATGGAAATCATACAACATATTGAAATTTTTGGAAGAAAACAGCAAAGACAGTAGTTACAATAAACTTTATAGTACCAAAAGCCTAAATTAGAAAATATTTCAGATTAACGAATTCAGTTTTCCTTTAATAGATTAGAAAAGAAGAGCAAATGTAACGTAAGTTAAGGAAGAAAAAGAGAAATAATGATCATAATGGAAATCAATAAAAATATAAATAAATAAATAAATAAATTACAATGTATTTCTTTGAAAATATGAAAATACTTTGATAAATATATAACCAAATTATTGAGTAGAAAAAAGAAGAAGAAAGGATAGAGAATGAGAGCAAGAGAGACAGAAAGAAGACTCAAATTATGAATAATAGTTAACTTTCCTAATTACATGTTCAGTTGGTCATTTTTTATTACACTATCACATTTTGTTGGCGGTAAGTAGATATAACTCATTTTATACTCCATCTCACATGGTTTATGAATAGTAATGTCATAAAGAAAAATAAGTTTAATTTTTAGAAATGTTCAAGTCACTCAATAATTCATTCAACATTGTCCATTGGTTCAGTGTTTAAGGTTGGGACATCAGCATTTCATCTCAGAGTCCCTGGGTTAAAGTCCTAGGTCCTCTTGTGATGCTAAGTTCCTGCTCTTGTACATCTTGAGAGGGAGCAGTGATGATTTAGTTGATACTCCACCACCCAGGTGGAGGAGGCCAGGATTGGATTCTTGGCCCCTGGCTTCAGCCTGGTCCCCGCGTGGGCTGCTGTGAATATTTAGGGAGTAAACCAGAGGATGGAAAAATCTCTGACTTCCTCTGTCTCTGTCTCTCTGACTTTCAAATGAAGAGCTTATAAAAAAATAAAATAAAATAATGTATTGAACATTATCCAGAGAATGTCCTAGGCTCTGGATATTTAAAAACAATAGAAAAATACAAATATGTAAACACATCTCCCTCTCCTCATAAAGTTACTTGTATAAATGTATCACATTCAAGAGTGAGATGTGGTTTGAAAACTAAAGAGATATGAATCAGGGACAGTAGACATATACATGAGGTGGCTGTTGTCTATGTGTGTAAGGGCAGGTCAGTTTGGAAGAGGGATACATTTGCTTCTTTGCCACACATAGTGTAATTAGGAACAGGATCTGGAAAGTAAGGAATGATCTGTTTATCCCATGCCATCTAAAGGTTTCTGAGGTAAAAATGAAAAATGGCCAGAAAGGCACTAGTTTTGGTAACTTCAGAATTAAAATAAATTGTATAATTAGTGGTGTCGACACTAAAATCATAATTTTGGTAAGATACAATAATATAGAATTTTACTTCAAAATTTCAGGCTGTAGTCTAAGACTTAACAACTCATTGAGATTATTAGCTATATAGATTCTGTGAGCATTTGCAAATACAGTTAAAGAAACAGACTTTTAAAACGTTGACTAGTCACTATGAGAGCTTTGGAAGGATGAGGTGTCATAGATGGAGTTTGGATAATGTGTGCCAAATCAGATTTAGATGGAAGGAAGAGGTTCCTAGTATTATGTAGCATAGGGAAGTAAATGTAGTTACCAAAAATCTATTATATATTTCCTCTAATAAATACATCATAAGCAGATTGAAGAAAGGAGACCCAAGGCTCCAAAAATAAAGTGCAGCCCAAAAGAGGAAATGTTGGGGCTGGCACTGGAATGTAGCAAGTTAAGCTGCCGCTTGCGATGACACGTTAGAGAGCTTGTCCAAGTCCTGGCTACTCTGCTTCCACTCCAGTTATGTACTGATGTGCATAGGAAGGCAGCAGATGATACCCCAAGGACCTGCACCCCTGCCACCCATGTAGGAGACCAGGAAAGAGTTCCTGGCTCCTGGCTTCAGCTTTGCACAGAACTGGGTATTGTGGACTTTTGGGGAGTGAAATAGTAGACAAACGATATCTCACTTGCTCTGATTTTCAAATAAATGTATCAATAAATCAATAAGTCTCCTAAAAAGGAAATGTTGATTTGATTAGTACATTTTATAAATGTATTGAAAAGTCATAGTGTACCCATTATAATGTACAAATGCAATTAAAATTTTCATAAAAATAGTAGTCACTATTCTTCACACACAAAAAAGAATATTGGCACTGGAGATAAGTGGTAATATGCCTGTAATTTTCTTTTTGCATCAATATCCATTTTAATTCTTCTTTTAAAAATACATTTTAATAGTGGTCTACAATTATCGCTTTTCTCTGAAATTACATATGCTGGAAATCTTAAACAGTCAAGTAAAATAAGCTAGATTGTTTTACATTTTCATTAGCCAAAGAATAAATTAACCATTCTTTTTATAAATTGAAAGAGTGTCAGGCAAATCACTTAAATTGTCATCAACATCACTATCTTTACTGTTTTTTATCTCAAAAATGTCTTTTTTTTGGTATTGTAAGTTGATATAGAAAAAGGAAAGTAGATGTCTTATAACTTTCAGTGAAAAGCTACACTTGTATACAAGACCTTGATTCTGTAGAACTTGTGAAATACTGAATCTACCTGAAACATTTTTATGCAGCACCACTGAAGTGATGTGAACTACAGTCAACCCAGAATCATATTTTATTCCCTGTTTCAAAATCTAATCTGCCTCAATAGAACCAATAGAATTTATAAAATCACATTAAAGTCAACTCTGTTCTTCCAACTGACAAATTGTATTTTCTTAACACTGCTATTTTATGTTGTATGCCATTCTCTCTTAGTTCCCTACACAACCATGCATCCACGTGGTATTCAGTATGCAACGTCTTATCAACCTTCTTGTAACACATTTAAAATTGCATTGTTCACTGTACAGTTTATAATAAATGCTTTATAATTGTGCTCTATAATTGAAATTGAGCACTCTTAATCAGAAATAAGAATGTCTAAGCATGTACTACTTAATTAGATCATAATACAGATGTTGAAAAGCCTAAGATATTATAGTAGTCCAATAACTTTAGAATTTAGCCATAGTTATTTATATCTGTTTGTTTTCCTTGTAAAAAGTGAGAGTTCTTATATATATATATATATATATATATATATATATATATATATATAATGTAGAACACAGTTTCAAAGTTTCTAGGTAATTTTTCTAACAAATATTTAAGATTATCAAATCTGTTCTAAACAATTTGTCACCCTTAACACTCACATATTGCAATATGTGGATCAAATTAGTGATGAAAGACTGTTTATTATTATATGGGCTGGAAAACCTAATAAAAATAACGCAAAGTTTGAGGAGAAAATATAAATTGCCTCAATTGCTTCTGAAAGCAAATAGAAATGGTTTTTCCTTTTTTAAAAGATTTTTTTATTTATTTAAAGGGCTGATACAGAGGAGAGAAAGAGAGAGACAGAGAGAGAGGGAGAGAAACAAGGTCCTCCATCAGCTTTTGGAGTTCACTCCCCAAAAGGCCACAACAGCTGGAGCTGAGCCAATTCGAAACCAGGAAATTTGAGCTTCTTCCAGGTATCTCACATGGGTGTAGGAGCCCAAGAAGATGGGCCATTTTTCACTGCTTTCCCAGGTATAACAGAGAGCTGGATTGGAAGTGGAGCAACCAGAACTTGTACTGGTGCCCATATGGGACGATGGCACTGTGGGCCACGGCTTTACCCCCTATGCCACAGCATCCATCAGACATGGTTTTAAGATGAACTATTCAGTTAGGGACATGACTATTAGTGCTGGAAGTAGTGTTAGGGGATCATGATTATGAAAAAAACTACAGGAAAATCATGAAGTATATTTCTGGGACAAGAATTATACTCTATGGACAAAACTTACAAATGTACATATAATGGAACACAGTGTTGAAATAGAATATTATTATTAACATAAGACTTCAAATATAGGCAAAGCAAGAACAAGGTTATCTGAGAGACTGTGGGTGGACAAACTCAGTGTCCATGTTTTCTATCACTAGGATTCATAGATCCAGGAAACTATAAACGGAAATGAGCATAACAGTATCACTACCACTTGGGATCCACTACTGAGTTTTGCTTCATGTTCCTCTAAAGCCCAGAATTCTGCATTCTGTTCCTTCTACTATCCAAAGACTGTCACCTGTGTTAACTGGGAAGAATGCTTCTACCAGAGATGTAGAAATGATTCTTTTGAGCTGGAACCACATTCTGCCACTCAACTACAATGTACTTCACATTCCTCTGAATAAATAGGCAATTAAAAAAAAAAAAAAGGAAAGGAGTCACTTCATTTGGCAGACATACTGATAATCCTGATCATCAAAAGGAATCAAACTTACTACGCGATGGAGTTAAGGACAAGCATACCTTGAATATAGGTGCTGTCCTGGGATGTCTTCTGCTATGACCATGCCCTGTGATAAAGGTCAATGGAAAGCCACAGTAAGCCCACCCGGGCAGTAGTACTAAGGGCCAGTCTCTTTAGGAATGAAAGGTTTACACTAAACACAACTATTGATAGAGGAGATACAGAGAGACAGAGAGAGAGAGAGAGAAAGATAGAGAGAGAGAGTGACTGAGAGAGAGAGAGAGGATGAATACCATTTGTCCATAGACTAGTAGGCAAGTCTGAAATTTGCTGAATGGACTGGAGTTTGAAAATTCCTTCAGGACCTAGTGTTTACAGCCTTGATTCTGGTTGATGACTGTCTGGAGGCAGAATTCCTGCGTCTTCAAGATACTACTTTCTTTTTTCTTAAAGACTTCTTCTGCTTGGATTTTATAAAGCCTAATCTGCCTGATTCAAAGTACTTTTTTTAAATGTTAATCATATCTGAAAAGTACGTTCACAGCAACATATTAACTAGTGTTTGAGCAATCAAATGGGAGCATATTCTAGCCAAGTTAACACAAAAATCCTCCTTAAAATCTTAACCTGTGTTGAAAAATACCTCTTAATGTTTCTTTTGTTCTGAGACAAATTGACAGAGGTTTACTTTGAGATGTGCTATCATATAGTAATCACACACAAATAGAAAAAACTGTGATGTCATTTAATATTACTGATCACATAAATTGAAAACAGAACCAGTGAGGGTAGTATAAACCGAATACACCAAGGAATTATCTTCTGGCATCTTCCTTTCAAATTGAAATTTTAATTAGGTCATTTATATGTTTATTGCTTCTTGTCAATGAGACTGCTGGCTCTTAAGCATAGAAATGATGCCATTTTTGGGTGTTAAATCTTTCTCATATTTTCTCTTGAAATATTTTGTTATTAGCCTCATAATAATAATATGAGGTGCCATGTCTTTTTTTTCCCAAACTCAGATGAAAACCTTATAAACAAAGCAAAGTTAAAGGCTGCTAAAAATATGGCTTTTAATAAAATAGTCTATGTCGAGTCTTGGTATAGGCAGACCACATGCATCTCCTTTAGTGCAGTTTTGGGTTTGCAGAGTGTAGACTTTCTTTATGTAGGGACAAACACTTTTATAAATATAATATCGTATCACATGTATACATATATGTTCAAATATGTGTTAAATATATAAAAATAAAAAGACATTGTGGACAGAAATTCAAGATAGCAGTTACTTCAACAAAAGGAGTCTTGGGGTGTGAGATACAAGAGGAATACAAGTAATTATGAATTCATATCTATTTCCCAATTCTCATAAGATAGGGATTTTTTTCAGGATAGAGAATTTTTTAAGATTTATTTATTTATTTGAAAGAGTAATACAGAGAGAGAAGGAGAGGCAGAGAGAGAGAGAAAGAGAGAGAGAGAGAGAGAAAGAGAGAGTTCTTTCATCCTCTATTTCACTCCCCAATTGGCCACAACAGGTGGAGCTGTGCTGATCTGAAGCCAGGAGCCAGGAGCCAGGAGCCTCCTCCAGGTCTCCCACACAGTGCAGGGAGCCTAACCAAGCACTTGGGCCATCTGTTACTGCTTTCCCAGGCCATAGCAGAGCACTGGATCAGAAGTGGAACAGCTGGGACTCGAACCTGTGCCCATATGGGATGCCAGTACTGCAAGCGGCAGCTTTACCCCACTATGCCATAGCACCGGCCCAGGGGAGGTTTAGCTTCCTACGAAAGAGTCTTCATATAAAAAAAATACAAACATACACGGGGAATAGATGAGAGTATGAAGGGTGAGTGTTTCTGCCTATGAGCTATTTTTTTTTAATGTGTTAAAGTTCTGTGAAAACAAAGAATTGGGGCAAAGACCTTGTTTGACCCACAAAGCTTAAATTATTTACTACTCTGCCCTTTATAAAAGAAACAAATAAATAAGTATAAATTAGCTATGCCCTCCCCTAGACATAAGGACACATCAATCACTGACTATTTTACAGTTTTGTGCATCTTTCCTTAGATATTTCATGTACTAGTAAAAATACATGTATAACTTCATTTTTAAACATAAAGTGATGCATATTTCAATAGCCTTCTGTAGCATGCTCTTTTTGTATCTTAATATATTCTACAGTATCTCCAAATCACTGTGTATGAAAGTGACTCTTTATAATAATTCTTTGTATTCCAGTATGTGAAAGCACTATGATTTATTGAACTTGTTCCTTCTCAAAGGACATTTCGGTTGATTTCTGTGTTTTAGTATTTCAAAGCAATGCTTTATACATTAATATTCCAAACAAGTGAAAGTTTATCAGTAATGTAAATACAGACATCTCTGGCCCAAGAGTTATGCGCATGTCTGAGCTGGATAGATATAATCAAACAGCCACCTTACAGGTTGCACAAATTAGCACCTCCACTGGCAATAAAAAGAGGGAGTTTAGCAGACACTGGTCTTGTTTATGTAATTCCTTTGACACTTAATCCTATCTTTATGATCAATTATGAACTAGAACTATCCAACATGGGAAGCAGGATACACAGCTAACTCATAGAATGGCAAATGCCCTAAACAGCACTGTGGCCTCAGAATCACCCTTTAAGGCATTTGGATCTGGCTAAAAAGCCCATGAGAGTATTTCAGGCATGGAAAGTCAAGACACTGTGGCAAAAAAATTATCTAAATGAAAGATCTCTGAGTGAAATCGCAGGGGAGCTCAATTCATGTTCCCCACAAGGGTGGCAGGGCTCCATATACTTGAGACGTCATCTGCTGTCTCCAGGGTGTGCAATACCAAGAAGGTGAGATTGGAAGCAGAGTTGAGACTGGAAGTGTGGGCATCTCAAGAGATGTTTTAAGCACTGCATCAAATGCCAGCACAGGATTTAATTTTTGTTATAAGAACTGTGACAGTTTTTATTAGTTTCCTTAAAAATACATCTAGAGGGGCCGGCGTCTAATGAAGAATGGGATGGGAGAGGAAGTAGGAGATGGGATGGTTTGCGGGTGATAAGGTGGTTATGGGAGGAAGAACCACTTTAATCCAAAAGTTGTACTTTTGAAATTTATATTTATTAAATAAAAGTTTTCTATAAAAATATATATCTAGAATTTTGAAAGTAATTAAGTGAAACAGAAGTGATACCCAGTTAATTTCCATATCTATGTGTAGATTACTTTCTCATGATTGCATACAATTTTACAGTGAGTTCCTACTTTAATACATAAGACAAACGCTAATCAGAAAATAGTATAGTTCAACAAAGAACTAGAAAGGGTAGGATGAAGCCTCCAAATGTAAAGGACTGAAAATGAGATGGAAGTACTAATTATACCGATTTGTTTGATGTTTGTTGTATATTTGTCTTAATATACTGTCCTCCATAAATATATACAATTATCACATATTAATCTGAAGTTTATAGAGTTAGCAAAAATGTTTCAATTGAACTACAGAATAAAGACAATAGTACCTAACAGAATAGGCTAGTTTGAAAACATTTTTTAAAAAGGGACTATGCAAAAAAGATAAACCTAGGGACCGATGCTATTGTACAGCAGCTTAAGCCTCCCCCTGCAAGGCTGGATATTTTGAATATATATAATACTTACAATTTGTTTAGACTTTTGGCTATGTAGATTAATTTAACATGTAATTAAATATGAGTAGTTTTCAGCCAGTATTTCTTTCACTATTTCTCACTTGTGGTGTGTGTGTGTGTGTGTGTGTATGTTTGGCTTTACCATTTCAGTATGTATCTGTTGGTGTGCAAAATAGTGTACCACATTTTTCTGAGATTCTTTGCTCTACATTTCTTTCCCACTGTTTTTCAGAAGTTAATGGCATATATATATATGTTTATATTTATTTTTTTGACAGGCAGAGTGGACAGTGAGAGAGAGAGAGAGAGAGAGAGGGAGAGAAAGGTCTTCCTTTGCCATTGGTTTACCCTCCAATGGCCGTTGCGGCCAGCGCACTGCAGCAGGTGCACCACGTTGATCTGAAGGCAGGAGCCAGGTGCTTCTCCTGGTCTCCCATGGGGTGCAGGGCCCAAGCACTTGGGCCATCCTCCACTGCACTCCCGGGCCACAGCAGAGAGCTGTCTTGCAAGAGGGGCAACCAGGACAGAATCCGGCGCCCCGACCGGGACTAGAACCCGGTGTGCTGGCGCCGCAAGGTGGAGGATTAGCCTATTGAGCCGCGGCGCCGGCAATGGCATATATTTTTTAGCCTGGCAATTCTTCTACCAAAACAAATCCACTACTTATATACTTCCAGTAATATTTTAATCTCAGTTGTTTTATTTTAATTCAATATTTTATATTTGGTATTTTCATTATATATACACATATGTATATATAGCTACCAATAGTCTGTATTTGATGAAAAATATCTATAACTTCTTTAACTCTTCTGATTTTTTAAAACGCATTGAAAGCATATCAAGGGTTGCTTAGAAGTCCTCTTTTGTGAAAGCTGGCACCTTGGTTCTCTCACATGTGGTCTCTATCACCTGCTTTTTCCTGCATATAACTTACACCTTCTTGCTTTATGATATATTATTAAAAATGACATTTTTAGATACCGTATTGTACCAATTATATACCTGAATCCACTCTGCAGCTTCACTGCAGGACTTGCTTTTGTTACTTGATTATTTGTTGAATTGGTTAGAGTATGTTAGTGAAATGCACTTTTTCCAGAAGTTGATCCCTTTGACGCTGCTCCTCAGGAGATGAATATGGTGGGGCCTACTGTCGCGCTGGGTGTTGCAGCACTCTCTTTGACTGCAGCTATACCTGCAGTCCATTAGGCCGTCTCTTTTTTGGTATCACATCTAGCTGTTAGACACCACTAATTGCTAGCACATTACTTTAGTGTTACCTGTAGTTCTGAAACAAACATTTTCATCATCTGATGCAAATAAATGTGATGCCCTATTCAGGAATATTTTCTGAGGTAAGTCATGCAGCTTGTACTTTTGTTATTTGATTCTTCAAAGCTGTCCATTTTTGTGGTTCCCCCCAATAAGCTACGTGGTCCATAGTTTCTATTATTTCTTTAGTGAAGCTACCAGCCTCTTACTAACTGTCAGCAAAACTTCCATTGTAGTTTGAGAGAACATTTAGATTTGAACTTCCTCACACCCAGTTTCAAATAAAGGCAAGTCTTTTAGATAGTACTTTATTTGGAGCACTTTCTTTGGAACTTCCTGCCCCCTGTTGTTGAAAATCTCTGAGTCATAGCTCTTGAGGTGGACATAGGAACCATAAGCTACTTTTTCTCTTTTAACAACACTCCTGCTTTATAAAAGTTACAGGTTGGAATAGTAACCTCTTGTTTCCTCTTTTTCATCTCTTGATGTGACATTTTCATCACGTGTTTGAGATAGAATGCTAGAAAGAAGCCTACTAAGGTCCTTGGTTGCACCTTGAATAGAGCCTAACATAGTAAGTGTGGGATGGACAAAGGATCTCATAATCTCATAGCCATAGTTGACAGGTTATACTCCTCAGCTCAGAAGTGGTATGAGAAATGCTAGTGACCTATGTCTTTTGGTGAAGTACCACATTCTTTGACTAGAAGCTGAAGGTAGGGGGAGCTCACTTTCTTGGTCATATTTTTTCTACTTCATCTTCTCTCTTTTTTAAAGATTTATGTATTTAGGGGCTGGCACTGTGGTTCGGTGTGCTAAGTCTCTTCCTGCGGACTGGCATCCCAAATGGACACCAGTTCTACTTTCAACTTCTAATGCAATTCCCTGCTATTGAGCCTGAGAAATCAGTGGAAGATGTCCCAAGTGCTTGGGTCCATGCACCCATGTGGCAGACCCGGAAGAAGCTGCAGGCTCTTGGTTTCAAATCAGCTCAGCTCCAGCCATTATGTCTATCTGGGGAATGAATCAGAGGATGGAATACCTTTCTCTCTATCTCTCCCTCTGTCTGTAACTCTACCTCTGAAATAAATAAATAAATCTTTTTTTTAAAGCTTATTTAAAAGAGTTATGGGGAAACATGGAGGAAACAGAGAGAGATCTCTCTGCTGGTTCACTCTCCAATTGGCTACAATGGCCAGGGCTGAGCCAGGCTGAGCCAGGCCAAAACCATAAGCCAGGAGCTTCATTCAGGTCCCTTACCTGGTTGATAGGGGCCCAAGCACTTGAATTATCTCCCACTGCTTTTCCTAGGACATTAGCAAGGAGCTGGATCAGAAGTAGTGCTGCTTGGACAAGAACCAGAGCTTCAGTGCATCTTCTATCACACAGAGCTGGGGGGGAAAGAGGGTGAGGAGTGGTTCATAGTTCAAATGCTACAGGCTCTCACTGTTCCTGTTCAAAGGTACATGATTCCATTGATTTTATTAAATGGATGTCCCTTGGCTTGCTAAATTCCCTCGGCAGAATTTCCAAAGACTTTAAATGGTTAATTTATTTTATTTATTTATTTTTTGCAGTTACCATGTTTTTCTGAGAAGCAGGTAGATGGCTGTCTCACTAGACGTGGAATGCCTTCCATTTTTAAAAATAATCTTGGCTCCTGGTAAAGTACGTCCTTCCTCCTCGTTATTATATTCCAAATGCATATTATGTATTTGGCTCTAAATAAAAGAATCAGTTTCACAAGAACCACAAAAGAGGTTTTTGGAATAATATGAACAAAATTAAAAATAGAAGCAATAAACAACATGAATCAGTGAAATGGAAAAGCAATATAGAAACAGTGAAAAAATATAAAACTTCATATTGAAATGAACTCAAAATATAATTTTACTAGTTTAAATCTATTTGCAATATGTTATTGAAGTTAACTTACCCCTGTCAATATACAGTTAATTTCTTCAATGATTTGATACCAAAAATAGAACATAGAAATAATATTCAGCATATATAATTGCATTTCTTTTAAAGATGCTGAAGAAAGAAGAGAAAGCAAGTATGTATTATAGAGTTTTGTCTGTTAAACTACTTATAAGTTATTTCTCATATCAAGAGACAGATTTCCATACACAGAAGTATAGAAGCTATCCAGATAGGAGGTTGAACAACCCCCAGTCTTTTTTTTTTTAACAGAACAACAAAAAAATAAATTGAAGACGTATTAGATGTACTTACAATTGTGATCATGGAAAGTTGGGGTGTTTATTATTTTAAAATATCATTTCTATGAAAAGTAAGAGGTACCAGTGTAGGGAACAAGCTTCTGTCCAAGCACTCTCAGCTGAGGACACACTCTTCCTGGCCATGGGGTGTGGCAGCAGAGCTGGTTAGAGATAGTAAATGCCCTGTTATCAAGAAGAGCATTGAGTTCTCACAGGAACGTGGGCTCCCACAAGGACATGCAGGTACTTTCCCAGATTTGTCCATTAAACCAGTCACAAGGCGCCCCACCAATGTTGTGGTAATCATGTTTGGAAGATTATCAAGTCATGTTACAAGTAATGTTAGGGCACACAAATGCACTGTACAAATGACTGACATAATCCTTGTCAATAAAAGAAGCATGCTGTGGTGGCAAAAAAAAAAAAAAAAAAACACACACACACACACTCCGAATGTGCTCTTCAGAGGAAGAGTTTCCGTGTCCTGTCTCTCCTATTGCTTGCAATACACACCCCAATATATCAACTAACAATTTGGATTTTCAGCTTAATATAAAATACTTACATTCAAAACTTTAAAAAGAGGGACTGGTGTTGTGGTGCAGTGGTTTAAACTGCTGCTTGGGAGGCTGGACTTCCATAATGGAGTTCGAGTGTCAGCTGCTCTGCTTCTGATCCAAGTTCCTGCTAATGTACCTCCAAAGGCAGTGGAAGGTGTCCCAAGTATTTGGGCCCCTGTCACCTATGTGGAAGACCAGGATGGCATTCCTGGCTCCTGGCTTTGGCCTGGTCCATACCTCACTGTTGTAGCCTATTGGGGATTGAACCAACAAATCAAAGATAAATTCTCTCTCTCTCTCTCTCTCTCTCCTTTTAAAATAAATACCTCTCAACCTCTCTCTGTTGCTGTACTTTTCAAATAAATAAATCTTTCAAAGACACTTAAACATGCGTCTTCACCATGCTTAATGTTTTGTCATCATACTGCATTTCTATTAACTTAAGCCATTACATCTTCTAATAAATGTTTTAGCTAGTCTAGTTTCTTTTGCTGGAGTTCACTCTTTTGTAAAATTTATTTTCATTTTATTTGAAAAGCAGAGAGATAGAAAGAGAAGCAGAAAGAGAGAGAGAGAGAAATTGTCCATCTTCTGGATCACTCTCTAAAATGCCAGCAAGAGCTGAAGCCTGAAGGCCAGCAATTCAATCTATTTCCCACATGGGCGGTAGTGACCCAATTGCTGCTTTCTAAGAGAGAACGTTATCAGCAAACAGAAACAGAAGCAGAACTGGGACAGAAACTAGATACTCCGATGTGGGATGCAAGCAGCATCTTAACCATTGTGCCAAACTCCAACTCCTGGATTTGTTGCCTAAATTCTTTGTAAAATATGTGCAACAGTGCTGTTTATCAGCCTAGGCGCACAAGACTGCTACAAAAAAATGTATCATCTTTTATGTTGAAAGAAAAGTGTTTTCCTTCAAAAGTGGAAAGCAATTCTCTATTATATCATGCAATTTCATAAATTTAACTGTTGAAAATATGATTAGCATTATTTTGTACATGTACCCATCCATTTCAGAAATATGTCAAATTTAGAACTTTTAGCAATTATCTAATTATTATATTTTTACTTATTAAATTTCATTTTTTTCTGAAACAGCCATGTGTCTGTAATTAAAATAGTCTATTTAATAAAATTATCTAATTTATCTAATTTCTAATTGTATGAAGACCCAAACCACTAAGCATTTTGTTCCATTAGTATGTATACTTAGCATATAGGCTTTGTATTTTTGTTTCTATATTTATTTCAAATTGAATAATTTCTTGCATACATTTTGTAAAACAGGCATACATGTTCTAGTGAACAAATTACTAGAGTCTTTCAGATAATCATTTAACTAATTCACTGACAGATAGAAGCAAACTCTGAATAAATAAGGCAACTAAAAGAATATCTACAGGGGATGATATTTAGAGTTCACATTTAACAAGTCTTATAATTCAGAGCAGTAAAAAATGCAAGCGTAATGAGCCTAGTAAATTAGTGATGAAAAAAAGTAGAAGAAACTAATGGATTCAAAGAATATTATAGATCATGACATGTTATTTCCAGACTGTTAAACATGACCAGGATGAACAATTGCAGGTGCTTAAAATCTCCGTGACTTCATAAAGCATTAATTAAACACTGAATGTCAGAAGAAAATCATTAACAGTGTTTCTCAAAGGCGGAGCATGACCACCTGTATCTGAACTCCCCATCTCCCAAGACTGCTAAAATTGTAAATCTATGTCCATTATCAGAGACTTATGAATTGGAGTTCTAAATACAAGTGTCTAGAATCCCATCTATATAAGTAATAGTCCCACTGACTCTATTACCGTACCAATGTGAGTTCAGCTGCCTACACGTATTGGAAGGCCAGATACAAAAACCATAATCCTTTGCAAAGAGAAATTGTATTCTGAAGGAGCCAGGTAAGGATCCAGAAAAAAAATGTTTAAATCTGACTCCGCAGACAGCATTACAAGAGGCAATTATTAGGAACGGAAGGCAGGATAGGCATCCCACACAGGAATTTATTGGTTACAAAAGAAAGGAAGTTTTTGGTCTTTTTTGCACAGGTGCAGATCAACTGTGTGCCTCTTCACAGACGGTGTTTCAAAATATGGTGGCTTGAGCATGTTTGGAGTAGTGAATATTTTGGTCAAAAATATAAGTTCAACCACTGTCAAAACACCTACATCGTTTGCCTTCTGTGGTTCTGACAGGTTTTATCTGAGTTGCGGAGTTCTAACAGAGTTTCTTGTTGTTCTGGCAGGTAAGTTCAAAAATTGTATTTAGTTCTTTGTTTCTTAATCCTGTAAGGTGTGGTTTCAATTCCACACGCATCACCATTTGAGTTGCACTGATTTAGGGAAGGGAAAAGGAATTAAAAATTCTTTATATCCATTGTGATAGCTAATTTTACCAGTATGTGTCAACTTGATTGGACCATGATGCCCAGCCATGTGGTCAAACACTATTCTAGATGTTTCTTCAGAGGTGTTATTGGAAGAAATTAACATTTAAACAGTATATTTTGAGTGAAGCAAGTTGCATTTCAGAACGTGAGTGGAATGCCTCCAATCATTTGAAAGCTTAAACAGAAATCTGCCAACAGATGGTCTAGGGACTTGAACGGAAACATTGGCTCTCCTGGGTCTCCAGCCTGCCAGCTCACCCTGCATATTTTGGACTTGCTAGACTTTTTAATTGTGTAGGCCGATTCTTTAAAATAAATCCGCTTATAGATAGATAGATAGATTCTATTTCTCTCAAGAAACCTAATACAATCATGATGCACTGATTCACTATTGGATCTTCTATTTAACTCTTACTTTCTTATTCTGTGCATATTGACCCAAAGAATCCTGAACATCCTTAGGACTAGAAAGAAGTGGAATACATATATCCCCTTTCCAAAAATTGACAGATCTGATGAAAATGTTCTCTGCCCCAACCCCCAATTCTTGTTTCATCCTCTCTAAAAATGAAATGTCCTTTTCAGCCTGATATTCAAGATGTTTGAAAATCATTATTTGGGGCTTCCTTCTTATTATAACAGTTTTCTTTTTCAAATAGAATCTCTTCTTATTTATTCTAAGTGTATTTTGATTTGATGGGTTTCTGGTACCGCCACCAGAATCAACAATGGGTCTCATCCGTGGGCCCCTGCCATCCCTTAGCAACTAATGGCACCTTGAAATTCTTTTGAACTCCTCTCATGTTCAGTGATTCAGGGAACCTTTGGTGAGATTAATGCTCAAGCCAGTGCTACAGATGTCTTGTCTTGTCTTGTCTGTTGAAACACGATTAAGGAGTTACTTTGATTCCTTCAGTTAAAGATACTTTCCATTGGCCTTTTTGTGCAGTCTTCTATTTTCCTCACCTTTCGAGTTCGTGAGCTGCATGGGAAAATATTCCTAACTCCCTGTTCCTGGTGTTGGCCAAGGGAATTAAGTGAGTGCCACTCTTCCCAAGGCCTTTAAGGTCTTATCTCTGATTTAATGAACTAATTCTGTGTGTAACTCACTCTGTGGGTACCCACCATTCTCTTCCCTTACTGACTGTTTATTTTGCAATTATAGAGCTAATTCTGTTAAATATCTAGAAAACGACAGGATTTGCTTAAAGATAATGTCAAACTAATGTGGCCTCCTGGGGTTCTTGGTCGTTCCAGTCTACTCAGTGATCTGCTTATTTCTCCTGGTGTGGAAACTGAAAAGAGGCTTTCTCAGTCTCAGTTTAATCAAATCATTAAGCAATCACAATCTAGTTGTTCTGAGCCTTTTCGAATCACAAGAATAATCAGGCTGCCTCAGCTATTGATCCCTGCACCTACTCCAACATCAGAGATACTCCTATTTCCCTTTCCTTTTCCCTCAGATCTTCCAAACCCAGTCCAAGACAACCCATCTACTCTAAAACCCTACACTCTCCTGTAGAGGAGGACATTCCCAGACACTGTAAGGGAAAGAGACATTCGGCTCCAGAAAGAATGACAGCCAATCTCAGGGATCTCACTGATTCCTGGGAGGGATCTACTCCTGTCTGCCTCCTTCCAAACAAAAAGCCGTTACACATATTGGGTAAAGTCACCACAATACATCTTCGATAGACAATGAAGACGTGTGCCACCCTTAACATTTTGAATAAAATCATCATAATATCTAAGGGTACAAAAGAAAAAAAAATTACTAGAGGAATCGGAAAACTTGTCACATATGATTTTCCCCTTTCTGAGCCACTTTCAGTATCTCTTCAGCTCTAGGACTTCCACTTATCTGTTAGACAGAGATTTACTCATTTATGTCTTTCCTCTTGGTTTACCATCTCATGTCAATCTAGACATAGATTTGGGATTTTTCTGAGTTCTAGTTAAACTTAAAAAAGAAAAAAAAAAAAAGCCCAAGCTGGAATTAATCTCCAAAGTCTCTTTCGCTTTATTCATGAAAAGCAAAAATATTATTTCTCTTGACTAATTAAAAACACTGAAATCTTTCTTTCAAAAAATCCTATTCTCTCCCAGCTGAGTTCTTTAAATCTTTTATAAAGTAGATGTAGAAGATTAGAAATACCTGTAGAGCCAGTAACAATTTCTTAATACGTCCTACACAAGTAATTTAAAAATTCTCTTTTAAAGGTGAACATTGTTAGCATCATCTATCATAATTTTTATAAAGACCCAAACTAAAAGTACACTATTATTAACAAATGAAAGATCATATGACTATTATCAGAATGTTAATGGACAACACTATATGAAACAAGAGAATTAAGGCACATTTATTAAAATAAAAAAACTTTGAAGTTACAACAAAATTATAAGTAAATTGTAGCAGACATGATGTCTTGAGAAGACTTCCTTATCAGTGCTCAAGAAATTGAGCACTCACAAAGTTCTAATGTGACTTAAAAAGTAACAAAAAGTATCATGGGTATGATTTGCTTTTCTATACTATAGTTTAAAGAGATATTCTAAATGATCTGAAAATAAAATACCAGATAATAAGATAACAAACTGTGTATTTATTTTACTATCATTTTTAAAGTATATGCATATTTAATTTTTTAAAAAATTTATTCTGTTCTAATGAGATGAAGAGAGAGAAAAATCTCCTATCAGCTGGCTCATTCCTCAAATGCATATAATAGCCAGGAGCTGAGAACTTAACCCACATCTTTTATGTGGCTGTCAGGAACCCAACTGCTGCCTACCTTAGCAGGAAACTGGAATCTGTAATGGAATAAGAACTGGGACTAGGAAATCTAATAGAAGATCCAAGTGCCCCAAGCAACATGTGAACCACTAAGTCAAACATCAACCCCAAATGATGGATTTTAGAAGTTACGTTTCAAGTAATAGAAAGAATAAAATGCTATGAAGATTGTCTAATGAGTAATTGCTTGTACATACTTAAAATATTTTAAGGGAAACATTTAGCAATAATCTTTAGAAAAGGGAATAAAATGGATGATTTTCACATAAGCAGTGGGAACAAATTGATAACTTTAGTTAAGACAAACGATGAGTTGGTTAAGAAATCAGTACATTGTCATAAATTTTGTTTAAGAAACAGAAAGTCTTATAATATTATTAAGAAAATACCACAATGTTCTTAGAATGTGCAAGATAAGTATCTTAGTTCAGACTACTACAATAGACTATCATATATTTGGTGGTTTATAAACAATAGAAATTCATCTTACACAATTATGTAGACCACAAATCTGATATCAAAATGCCAGTATGTGCAAATGCTGTTGAGAGTTCTCTTCTATATTGCACAATATTGATTTCTTGTATTCTCACATGGCAGAAGGACAGTTAACTGGCTACCTGGCTGTCTCTGATAAGGGCATTAATCCTATTCATGAGAGTTCCACACTAATGAGCTAGGTGCCTCCCAAAAACCCCAGCTCCAAATATAATCTCACTAGAGTTAGGATTTAAAATACGTACTGGGGGAAGGGAACAGTGATTTAAGCCATAGCATTTCACCCTGTCCTTCCAAAATTAATAATCCACTCATATGCAAACTACAAGCATTCCATCCCAACCGTCTCTAAACTCTTGCCTCCTTCCAGAACCAACTCTGAAGTATAAACCAGAAATCTCAACTAAATGTCATCCAAATCAGATATTGGTGAGACCCAATAAAAGATTTATTCTGAGACAAAGCTCCTTTCTAGTGATGAACTTATGAAACAGAGCTTACGAAATAAGGAATTCCATGCTTATGGGTAGGCATAAGGACCTGCTAACTCTGACTGCTGACTATAGCTTCCACCTGATGCAGACCATGAGAGACAGTAGTAGCTGGAGTAGTTGGATGCCTTACACTCATATGAGAAAACTGGGTTGAGTTTCTGGCTCCCACCTTTGGCCTTAGTCTAATCCCAGCCACCAGCCATTGAGAACCTGCAGATGGGAGCTCTCCCTCTATGACTGTCTGTCTCTTCCGCCCCCCCCCCCCCCCACTGTGGCCACAGGAACATGGCATTTGGTGGAGGCTCTCCAATCTGCTGAAAGCATGTGGCCTATTGAACGGAAAATGATGCCCATTTTTTAAATTAGAGGGGAAGGGCAGCCCTGATGATCTCTGATTCATCTGTGTTTACTCCTTCCTGCCTAACAGAATAAAGCACATTCAAAACAAAATAGCTCCATGCTCTCACCCTGTGTTGTCCAAGAAATATGACTACCATCCTTAAGTCCATTGTGTCTCTTTCCTCTTCAGCTCAAAATGGCAGTTTTCCTGTTGAGGTGGCTGATTAAGTTGTGAGTGAAATAGAAAACGTTTGCAATATGTGTCAATTTTAGAAAGCCTATCTGTACATTTTACTACATTAATATGCTAAAAGATGGAAACACATGCAATAATCCTCACAGATGCCCATACTAGCACAGAATCAAATAGCCTGTCAAGCAAATCAAGACATTAGTAAGAAGATACTTTATTTATTTTTAAAATATTTATTTATTTATTTAAAAGGTAGAACAACAGAGAAAAAGGAAACATAGAAGAGAGAAGAGGGAGAGAGAGAGAGACAGAAATCTTCAGTCCACTGATTCACTCACCAAAACATTGCAACAGCCAGATCTGGACCCAGACAAAGCCAATAACCAGGACCTCCATCTGCTCTCCCACAGGAATGACAGGGCCCAAGCAGTTGGGCCATCTTCTACTGCTCTATTAAGCATATTATCAGAAAGCTGGATCAAAAACCAGCCAGGGTGACTCAAACAATCTCTCCAATACAGGATGCCAGTATTCCAAGTGCCAGCTTAACCCTGTATACTACAATGCGTGGCCCTGAGACTTTATTTTCATAGAGCTACAGTAGAGAGAACACAATGGCCTCATGATTTCTCCTTCGTCAAAATCAAATAACGAAAGGGCATTTTTGTTGTAGATGGAAGTAGGCACAACCAGTAAGAACTTTGTGGGGAGTAGAGTTAGTGGGTAAAATGAGAAGGAGACAAAATTTCAGATATGCAACAGACAACACCTCTTTCTCTGGTTAGCAGATTGTGGGAATGAGTTCTTAAAGGAGATGTTCTGCCCTAGGTACCGGCTTAGCTTTTTTTTTTTTTTTTTTTTTTTTTTTGACAGGCAGAGTGGACAGTGAGAGAGAGAGACAGAGAGAAAGGTCTTCCTTTTTTGCAGTTGGTTCACCCTGCAATGGCTGCCGCGGCTGACGCACAGCGGTGATCCGAAGCCAGGAGCCAGGTGCTTCTCCTGGTCTCCCATGGGGTGCAGGGCCCAAGCACTTGGGCCATCCTCCACTGCACTCCGGGGCCACAGCAGAGAACTGGACTGGAAGAGAGGCAACCGGGACAGAATCCGGAGCCCCGACCGGGACTAGAACCTGGTGTGCTGGCACCGCAAGGTGGAGGATTAGCCTATTGAGCCGCAGCGCCAGTCCTTGCTTAGCTTTATGGTGAGATAATACTTAAATACTTCAGAAAAGGATAGAAATCAGGTTCATTGAAGACTCATCATTGAGTAACTCATGGTAATTGTGAGCACGTGGTCAGGTATTTCCTGGTTAACAGATGCTGTGTATATTTGTAATGGATACTAATTTGTCTAACGGTTAAAGTCCAAATTTTAGGCAAAGAAATCATAATGAATCCTTTACTAGTTCATAAACCTTCAGTATAGAGCACATAGAATACATCAAAATAATTTGCACTAAGCTATTTAAGATTTAAACTAGATAGATATAAATGAAGCCACTTAGAAAAACACGATGCAATTTAAGTAGAGTATTACATGACTTGTGATAAACAAGATCTTTGAAAGGTGTTGATTTGTAGCCACCCTGCCATAAGCCAGACTATGGGATTGATAAGGAAGAAAAACAAGTTGTTCATGATGCAGAAAAACAGGAGAAAGTTGTTTTTATGAGGATGTAAAAAGAAGGTTCAAGCATCAGTGAAAGGTTTGTTGCTTCTCCTTGCAAGTCTCTCCATGGAAGTCTCAGGGAAAGTATGAACCCTGGCTTAGCAACAGAGTGACTTGCTCAAAAGCGCTCTCATAGTTTGAAAGGCCACCAAGCTCATGGTCTTGAGCACTGGCCAGCTGGACTTTCACGAAGGGCAGTGCTCAGCATTGGAAGAACACCTCAGCAGAAGACAGAAGGCCATCAAACACTGAGCAAGTCAGCCCAGAGGGGCTGCACCACTGCCTGAACTACCACAGACCGTCATGCACATTTACCATCTGGAACTCAGACTGGTTCATTAACCTAACTAAGACTGGACACCTAATATATATATCTGTACATATATACCTATACATATATATACATCATATATATATATACCATCTGACAATACTACTTAGCTTATGTGATGTAAAGTCTGTGATATCTTAGTGCAAAAAAAAGGGCATAGTATACTACGCACTGTGTGTTGGAGTATTGTGTCGCCTAACTAGCTCATCTTCCCTGAGGTCTAAGAACCTGCGCTTACGTCTGGCAGCTCACAACTAATGTGGGTAGACTTAAGTGAGCCTCCAACTTCCCATTGTGGAGATTTCCAGCCTGGACCCCTTTGGAGTGTCTTATGGATGTCATTCCCAGTTTCTTTCAGGAAAAGACTGAAGTGGAAGGGTAGCATGGGCTCACAACACCCTCTCCACAAAGTAATGTGTCAAGAACCATTGGGACCATACTTTGTTTCAGTAAAGAAGAGACAGGTGATACTACCTAAGAGCTTTTGGGTGGAGAGCTGGAAATATTTGTTAGCATCACCATGGTTATTTTGTTTACACATTCACTGTAAGTGATAGATGGACCATAAAATGGCTTAACAGATAAGTGGAGAGGTGTCACACACAGGTAAACAATCTGAATACTTAGGATATAAAAGAGGAAGCTAAATTAGCAAGGTTCTCCTTAAAAAATGATCCCTATCTCCTTACCTAACACAACATATCAAATAATTGCCACTAGTCCAAGTGACACAGGAGATCAGCTATACGCATACTGTGTTCAAGAGGGTGATCTTTTATTTTATGTGCTATAATTCTTCCATTTTTAAACTATTACAGTGTTCACATATGTGTGACAATTATTAAAATTTTCATAACCAAAAATAGACTTCTTTCCTCATAATACAATGGGAAAATCAAACATCAATTAGTTCAATTATAGCAAGACACTAGTAAACATTTATATAATAAATATTTGACAGACACCAATGTAAATTAATTTATAATTTAATCATTCCCTTTGAATTATTTTCCATGTTGTTTTCATAACTTAGATTTACGAAAGTGAGCATGCTGTATTGAAAGGTAAAACATAAATAGAGTTAAAGTGCTATTTGAAATATTAAGTATATTTGTCATATAAATTGTCTGAAATATGTCTACCTAGACTTAATGGAAAAGATAAAAGATGAAATATCATGCCTTTCTTGTTATTTATATTTGAATCAGTTGTGATCATTTTAAAGTAGTGTAGAGAACTTAAAATGTATTTTATACATGAATATACTGAAATTAATTTATATTTAAAATAAGTTGCAAAAACAAAGAAAATAAAGAGTAAATTACTAAGAATATGAAATATACATGATGTTTTCACAATTTTGATCACTCCTCCTACACCATCTTCTGGTAGCTTTTGAGAATGCTATTTCTCCAAAAAATAAATTCACTTTTCCTAAAATATGCCAACAGAGTTTTTTATTAATATTTTTTATTTTCAAAATTTGCTGCTTATATACTTAACCATTAACTCCAGTATAAATGTCTAAACTTGCGTTCTTATCTTTTATGTACTATTTGCCTTTGCAACTACAGAAGGAATTTAAGGATAACAATGTTAAAATCTTTGAAGTTTAGAAAGCATCCAGATTAATCTTAATTATTAACTATAATAAATTGATTTGAAATGAATTCTTTAAAATATATAAATATATCTATATACTTACATTTCATAGATATTATAAAGTTGATTTAACTTTTTTCATTGTCTGTCTCCATGTCTGTCTATCTTTCAACACTTCAACCAAGATGTACATTTGGAGAAATAAAGGTCATGATTTGTGGTGGTTGCTAGTCTTCCTTGGCAGTCATAGCAAAGCCACACAGAGTGGGTGGCTTCAACATAGGAGTCTATTTTCTCATTGTTCTCCAGCCTGAAAGTCCAAGATCAAGGTGACCACAGAGTCCTTTCTGGAGAACGCTCTCATTCAGGATAGCGGCTGGCAACCTTCTCATTGTGCCTCCACATGGCCTTCCCACTGTGTAAAGAGAGGGGAAATATATGGTGTTTCTTCCTCTTATAAGAATTCTATTCATATATGACCCTATTCATATAATCCTACTAATCCTCGTTTCTCCAATAGAGGCATTGTGTAGAAATTCAGTCACATGGGAGTAGAGATTGCCACATGCAAATTTTGAGAGGCTCCAATCAATACACTACAGTCTATTATAGTACAAATACTTTTACAAAAATGTAATATATATCATTTTCTTGAAAACTTTATCTTTTTGTCCACTCATTTACTTCTGATAGTATAATTTAACAATGAATGTGAAACACTGAATATGCTTTGTTCACAAATAGGTACATTGCATTCTTTTTTTTTTAACTTTTTATTTAATGGATATAAATTTCCAAAGTACAGCTTATGGATTACAATAGCTTTTTCCCCCAATAGCTTCCCTCTACCCACAACCCTCCCCCTCTCCATTCACATCTCCCCTTCCATTCATATCAAGATTCATTTTCAATTAACTTTATATACAAAAGATAAATTTAGCATATATTAAGTAAAGCTTTCAACACCATGGCTCACTAGGCTAACCCTCCACCTGTGGCGCTGGCACACAGGGTTCTAGTCCCTGTTGGGGCACTGGATTCTGTCCTGGTTGCTCCTCTTCCAGTCCAGCTCTCTGGATTGGGTCCTGCACCCGTATGGGAGACCAGGAGGAAGCACCTGTCTCCTGGCTTCTGATCAGTGCAGCGGGTCAGCCATAGTGGACATTTCGGGGTGAACCAATGGAAGGAAGACCTTTCTCTCTGTCTCTCTCTCTCTCACTGTCTAACTCTGCCTGTCAATATATATATATATATATACATACATATATATATATATATGTACACATTGCATTCTTACAATATGAGACTTAAGCAATGCAATGATTGCCTGAAGTTTTCAAGTTGATGCAAAAATAGAAAGTCATTGGGTCTGGCGTAATGGCTCAGTGGGTTAAACCATTGTCTGCAGTGCCATCATACCCTATGAGCAACAGTTTGAGTCCTGGCTGCTCCACTTCTAATCGACCTTCCTGTTAATGCACCTGGAAAGCAGCATAGGATGAATCGAGTCCTTGGGCCCCTGCAGCCACCTCGGAGACCTGGATAGAGTTCCAGGTCCCTGACTTTGACCTGGCCCATCCCCAACTCTTGTGGCCATTTGGGGTATAAACCAGCTGATGGAAGATGTATCTCTCTCTCCCTTTCTCTTTCTTCTCTCCCTGTAATTCTACTTTTCAAATTAATAAATAAGTAGATCTTTTAAAAAAGGAAAACTATAAAACATTGCAAAGCACTTAAGTGAATATCCAAGAGGCCCCAAATACTCAGAGTTCATTGAACAGTTCATGAACTAAATAGATTCATCCCTAGCCAACCATGCTAGCAATTTGTGGTCTCTAATGGCCTCAGGTGTACTAGGCAGTTGTGAAATGACACAGAATTTTAGCATTCTTAGTGGGGAGAATCTGATGTGCTCTATTTGTGTGTCCTCCTCTTATGAAGAAACAAGATGAAAAGCAAAACAGTGTGGACTGTACTGTTACGTCCATCCCAAGCCAAAGTTTTTGTTCACTTATTTCATATGGTTAAGTACTTTAAATTGGTATTTTGGAAGAGCTGATTAAGACAAAAATATGTGTTCTAGTGAAAATATTTAAAGTTTTATTTCATAAAATCAATAACAGAAATATGACTCACCAAAAGTCCACACTTGTGTGCTGCCACAATTCACTAGTCTTTGACAATATCTCAAGCCCACTACACTAAAAATCTGAAAGATTTTCATTCTCTCTTGTTTAGTTATACCAGCTGCCTATTTAGACCCAAACGTTTTGCTGTTAATATACTTGATACATAAAATTCCAATGTCTAAATTGAACCTCACAAAATTGTGCTGTGTAACAAAATTCATGTGGTCTTTGTCTTTGATCACAATACTACAACATAAGAATCGACAAAAATTTTCTTAGAAAACAATATACTCAAATGTATTCATTTATACATGGGGAGATTAAGAAGTTTTTTGGCCAAATCTACAAAAAAGCATTTTGTTTTTCCTTCTGCTGTAATGAATTTCAATGTATTTGGTAGCTTAAAACAACATATGATTTACTGTGTAGTCCTGTAGTTCAAAAATCCAAAATAAGTTTTACTGGGCTAAAGTAAGAGTATAGCCTGGTCTACTCTCCTCTGGCAGCTCTAGAATACATTTCCTTGTGTTGTCAAGATTCAAGAGCTTGTGTACATTTCATGCCTGTGGCTCCTTGCCTTGGGACACTCCTTGCAGTAAGTCATTTTTCAGAATACAAAAGAGTGGGGAGATTTTTTGAGTTACTGGTTCTCTTAGACCTGCAGAATTTTAGCATTACCATAGCCCATGTGATATATTTCAACACTGCCATGGACCAATTGAATAATACAGAGTTATCTCCTCATTGTAAGTCCCTTAATCTCTCCTGGAAATACCCTTTTGCTATGCAAGACAAAATCACAGGGATAAAGACACAGTTGTGTTGGGCAAGAGACAGACATTATTCAGTCTATGACAATAGATAAGTGGAGGATCCTAAACAAACTGAAGATTCTCTTATTTCTACTCAGAACATTTTTTGTTACAGCCTTTGGAACTCTTTCCCTACCACTCATCACGTGTCTGATTGTGCTCCTCCCTGTCTGAAAAACCATCTCATCAATTTCAGCAAATTTCACAAAATGCTTTACATCTATCCTTAAAGTGTGAAATAATTGGTGACTCTGACTTCAAAATCCTCAATATATATCATCATACTTATATATGCTGCTAATATCAAAAATAAAGTGAAACAGCAAACAAACAAAAACACTCTTAGAGCCCTGATTTACCCATTAAATGTCTCTTGGTCCCTGTCAGGCCAAATGCACTCTCTCAGACTTCCCTCTTCTATTGCCATTCTCGTCCTACAAACTGTTTCCAAGGACTTGAGCAAGGGTGTATACTTTCCAGTCATTTGTGTGTGTGTGTGTGTGTGTGTATAGATAAGGATATATACCCTATCTATTATATTGTTCTTTTTGCAAATTCCACGTGTGCTCTTTTAGACTATCTTCTCAAACAGAAAATATCCTTACTAGAGGCAGGAATTTATCTTAGTTCAGAAGCCCACATCCTACACTGAAGTGTTTGGGTTCCATTCCTGACTCAGACTCCAGACTACAAGTTCTTGCTAAAGCAGACACTGCAAAGCAGTGAAAATGGCTCAAGTCATTTGGTTCCCAACCTGCAAATGGGAGACTAGATTGCATTGCCAGCTCCATGTGTCAGTCCTAATTGAATTCTGGTGATTGCAAGCATTTGGAGAGTGAAGCAGTAAATGAGATATATCTCATTCCTCTCTCTCTCTCTCTGTTTTTGTAACTCTGCTTTCAAATAAATCAACCAATAAATGCTTAAAAATAATTTTTCTGTTTAAAATTCTGATAGCATTATGAATAAGGACATTAAAGTTCCCTAACATCATCAATTTTTTCAACATTTATTAATTTGTGTATACAAAATTGTGTCATTTTTTGTTTAACATATCTCCATGTAATGTTTTTCAACTCTTAGATTGCTCTCATAATCATATATATTCTCCATTATCTTTGCCCATTCATTTCCTTTCCTCTTTTATGGTAAAAAAATATATTTAGAATTAGCCAGCTGGATGCTGTTTAGATGATCCCAATTTTGGTAACAACATCCAAAGAATCATAATCAGGAGCCAAACATATGCCTTATTCTCTCCATTAGGTCTCTTCAGGATGTTGCCTTTGGCCACATCAATGTCACAGAGTGTCATCACAACTTGTTTCATCTAGTGTTTGTTGGCCTTGACATCCACAGTGAACACAAGTGTGTTGTATTCTACCTTCTTCAAAGCAGACTGAATGGTAAGGGGGAACTGATGATGGCAAAGTAGACAAACTTATTTCCCCTGGGGGTGCTCTTCTGAGGATATTTGGGCTGCTGCCAGGGCTGTAGTGTCTGATCATTTTTATGTGGCTGTAGATACCTTTCAGCAGGGCATCCTTGCCATTCAAAGCTTTTTCTTTGGCTACTACTTATTTGTTCTAACTTGAGTTCCTGAAATGGATTCCTGTTTGGCTATCTAGCTTCTATTGCTATATTCTATGAGATTAAATATGTACACAGTGGCTGGGAGAAAATACACACACACACACAAGTATAAATATCCAAGTTTCTTGAAACTAATATAAGATAAAGGCTATAAGATATTGTGTTATTCTTGAATTAAAGCCCAAGACTGAAAACTAAACTTGTCATTCCAGATGCTTATTAATATGAACAGGTAGGAGATAATACGCAAGGGATTAATATGAGCACTTACCAACCTGCTAGTCTAAAACCTGATCATGACACGTGATGTAGTACATAATTTATTTTGTCCAAAGAAGGGTATGGCTTGTGCCCTTAGCTTCTGGGAAGTAATTTAGTTTTCTTTGTTTAAGATAAGTGTCATCACAGTCCTGTTTTAAGGTCAAGATTGACCTGGCTAGATGGAGCAGAAAGTGGTTTGGGGTACCGATTTAGGTCTCGCAGTATCAATCAACCTGAAGGCTGAAATCATCTACTTGATAAATCCTCATGTCAGCCTAATGGAGCCATATTAAAATCTCTAAAGAGAAATAAGAATAATTCCCAATGTTTGGCAATTGTCTGTTCGTTTTTATACAAAATATCTTAAAAGTAAGGTTCTCAGACTCTGGAGTGACGGGACTGTAAATGAGCCCCATTGGAAGCCTGTTGTATATGGTCCTATGTGTCTCTCCCTTTGAGTAATTTTATTCTCAAACTTCCTCCTGTAAAATATAATAAATATTAAAATAGATGCTTTCTGTGACTGCTGTGAACTCCGGCAAATTAAGCCAAATGGTCATAGGGATCCTACCCTCACACCACCCCTTGAATCTGCAGTTGCTGTTAGAAGTGGAGGCAGTCTTTCAAGGACTATGTCCTGAAACTGTGTGATTTGGTTAATTCTGGACATTTGACATAAGAAATGAGATTTGCCTTGTTTGTGTGATCTCTTTGACTCTTAGACCTATCAGAGCTATCAATTGTGAGCTGAAATTGATCACTTGGACTAGTGCGATGGCATTGGTACATGCCATCTTGATGGAATTGTGTTGGAATCCCCTGCACATTTCTAACTCCACCCTTTGAGGCCAGTCCGATTGAGCATGTTCCAAATTGTTCATCTCCTCCCTCTCTTTTTCCACTCTTAGATTTAACAGGGATCACTTTTCAGTTAAAATTTAAACACCTGAGAATAATTGTGTGTTAATTACTGAGTTCAACCAATAGTACTAGAACAACAATAACAACAACAAATACTAAAAAGGATAAAGTATTACATTGTACATCTAAAGTCAGGACAGGAGATGATCAGTTCATTGTTGCTTATAGTGTCCATTTCACCTAACAGGTTTCCTCTTTGGCGCTCAGTTGTCATCGATCAGGGAAAATAAATGATATTTTTCTCTTTGGGACTGGCTTAATTCACTCAGCATGATGTTTAGTAATCCAATGGTAGTTTTTTCACTTGATATTGCTATATGGGCAAAATGTTGAAATCTTTACCTAATATATACTAAATTGATCTTCTGTATACAAAGAGAATTGAAAATGAATCTTTACATGAATGGAAGGGGAAAGGGAGCGGGAGGGGGGAGGGTTGCGGGCGGGAGGGAGGTTGTGGGAGGGGAGAAGCCATTGTAACCCATAAGCTATACTTTGGAAATTTATATTCATTAAATAAAAGTTTAATAAAAAAAAAGAAAAAGAAAAAAAACAAAACAAAAAAAAAAGAAATGAGATTTGCTGGAGTAGTCTTGACTTATGAAGATATGTGGCTTGGGAAGAAGCATGTGAGTATGAAGGATAACCAACCTGATTCCTACATGGCCATGAGATTACCCATTCTCTGGGACTGCAGCTATACTGCTACAAGTTATTAGAGGTACATGTTAAGAATGTATCATGGAAATGACGGATTTGACTTCTGAGTTGCTAGCTCACTGGATGAATAAGAAAATGCAAATAGCAAAAAATATGAAACACAAGCAATCCTTAGTTATTTTTACCTAGAATTGCTAAAATGAAAGTAATAAAATGTGATGGATTATTTTACATGTCAATTTGACTCAATTAAGATATATCAAGGAAACTGGTAAAGCATAATTTACAGTTGTGTCCTGTGGGGAAGTTTCTGCAAGAGACTGATATTTGAATTAGTGAACTTAGTGCCTCACCCAGTGTGGGTTGGCACCAGCCAATCAACTAAGGGTCTAGCAAGAACAAAAATGTAGAGAAGGTAAATTCATACCTGATCTTCCAAAGGTGGGCTGTCATTCTCCTGACCATGGGCATGATGTCTCTTGGTTTCCTAGGTTTTGGATTTTAGTACTCACAATACCAGCCGCTGGGTTCTCAAAATTTGGGCCACAGACTTTAGAATAACACCAGCAGCTTCCCTGGTTTTGTGGCTTCTAGATTTGGAATGAGCCATGCTACAGGAAACCCTAAGTTTCTAGTTTGCATACACCTTGCTGTGAAAAATGTCAGCCATTATAATCAAATGAATCAGGTTATATGATGAATATTGTCTCCTCTATGTATGTATGTATCTATCATATCATCATCTGCATTAATCTATCATCCTCTATATTCACCTATGTAACAATCATTTGATTTGGTATCTACCTATATATTTATATCTACCTAAATATCTATCATCTGTCTTTCTCATCTATCTATCTATCTATCTATCTATCTATCTATCTATCTATCTTCTATCCATCAATCTATTCCATTTGTTTTGTCTTTCAGGAGGTCCCTAATTAACACACACAGAATTTGAGGGCTAACTTTGATGCCAGTTCAAGCTTGGCTCCCGAATTTTTAGAGCTTCAGACTCTAGCTTTAAGGCCACTGCAAAGAGGAAAAATTTTGGCAAAACAACAGATAGTGAGGAAGATGAGACTAATCAATCAAGACAACAGAAAATTGGTTCATTACAGGACTGTCCATATAGAACTTGGCTCAGTTGTAATTTAAGGGGTATATTTAAGTAGGACATGCTAATACTTAACAGAATATCCCTCTGCTGAGACCGACATCACCAAGAGAAGATAATGGGAGCCTTATCTTTAGAACACCGCACACACACACACCAGGCTCTATGCAATACATCTCTTTCTTTGGCTGACTTTAATGTTATTAACTCTATTAATTTAATTGCTTTCAGTCAGTGTTATGTTCCTCTAACAAACCCCTGAAGCTCAGAATGGTTTGGAGAACCCCTTAACTGTTGGTGTTAGAATTGAGGAAAGTGGCCGGCGCCTTGGCTCAACAGGCTAATCCTCCGCCTAGCGGCGCCGGCACACCAGGTTCTAGTCCCGCTCGGGGTGCCTCTTCCGGGCCAGCTCTGTGCTATGGCCCGGGAGTGCGGTGGAGGATGGCCCAAGTGCTTGGGCCCTGCACCCCGTGGGAGACCAGGAGAAGCACCTGGCTCCTGGCTTCGGATCAGCGTGGTACGCCGGCTGCAGCGCGCCGGCCGCAGCAGCCATTGGAGGGTGAACCAAAGGCAAAGGAAGACCTTTCTTCCCTCTCTCTCTCTCACTGTCCACTCTGCCTGTAAAAGTAAAAATAAAAAATAAATAAAAATTGAGGAAAGCCTCACAGAAGCAAGTGTGTCTTCTAATTGTATAGTTGTTCACAATTCCTCACATTTACTTTAGATTCTCCAACATGTTTCTAATATTATATTTATAACTGACATTTCAGTACATAAATTCTTTCAATAAAAACCTACTGAATTTTTATCAATATAAGCAGAGATTGAAATCTGAAATTATTAAATTGCCAAATACATATTCTTTGAATAATGATACGTGCTTTGCAAAGATATGCAGTTGCAATACACACAGGCATAATTCATTGTATCACTTCATTTTGATACTAAGGTTAACTCATTTTCAAACAGAACTTTGAATCACATTTAATGTTATGGATAAAATTGCTTTTTGTCTTTTTATTTTATATAGATTTTTGGAGAGTCTGCTCTTAATATGCAAATGGAGCACATAGTTTTCACATCCTGCTGATTTTGATTCATTTGAGACAGCTTGAGATTTCACAAATTTTATCAGAATATTTACTTAATTCCTTAGGCTGTACTAAAATATTCATATTAAATATAAAAATATGAGTACCAAAAACTTTTTTATCTGTTGAATTCAAATTATTGCTTCTATTTCTTAATAATATGTATCATTGTCCAAGCAGCAGTTTTTCTCACATGGATTTTTAGGATAATTGAAGCATTATTTTCCAAAATAAAATGTTGTTTCTATAATTTCTTTTATGCTTTAGGAAAAGTCTGTTATGAAACAGTCTGCAAAATGCTTACTTTGAAGATTATACAGCATCTGCATGTTCTGTGTCACAATTATGTGACATTCATTCAGCAATTTTTCTGTGCTATGCCAATAAGAGGGGTTAAATTACAAAATTCCAACCCTGAGGGTTTCTGAATTTAGTTGTTTCTTCGTTAATGTACCTTCACTATACGGAAATGTTCTTGGGAGCATAATTTTGGCAGAAATACGAGATTTCCTATTTTAGACAGCTCAAATGTGTGTGTGTATGTGTGTGTGTGTGTTACCAACCATATTCACTGTAATGAAGAAAGGGGTTTTTTTGTTACTTTCTGACTTCTCCTTGTAACCTTGCTCTGTCTATCTTATCATCCTATTCTTTCCTTGTGGTCCCCTGACCTGTTTTAGCCCACTTTCTCCTTCGGCTTGTTGCTTACCTCCTGTTTTACCACTAGATGGTACTCATATTTTTGGTATATTTCAAATACATAACTTTGCTGTTCTAATAAGCAAAATTAAAATAATTCAAAATATATAATATTCAAAAATATAAATAACTGAATATCAATTGTAAATAAATAATTTGAGACAGGTATTAAATTTACTTACAAATCTTTGTATATAATAAGTGTCAGATAATCACTGTGGAATGTTCTGTCTGCTGAGATTCCCCATAAATGATTTTTCAGTGCATATTTAAAAAAGTGAAAAGATAAGAATTGTAATGATATTTGCTTTATATTAAATATATGTGCATATAATAATTCTCCATTTAAATTCTAGTACTTCATCTTAAGATAGTCCATATTCTCTCATATTTCTTCTCCATTAGGAGTATATTGTTTGCTTCCTTGTTTTTTCTAGTACTTAGTCCTCCAACAAAACTGTTTACAGTTATTGAGAGAATAAATTAGAGTATTGCCTTTATACATTAAAAATGTTTTGGCCTATAGTCCAAGCATCATTCAAAATATTATACATTTGTTAGATAAGTTATTATTTTACTAATCAGATGAGATAAGCACAGTTTCAGTTCTCATTTTAAATGTGAGAAGACTATGAGTTGTAGAAGTTTACATAAAAATTTCCCCTCAGCCACAGGGATAGCAATCTTTGGAAGCTGGAGTCTGACTCCTTGAGATCAGATAGTCTTAATATAGTATCCACCAAGACAATAGCTATAGTGCCGCTGTTCTACAGCTTCCACTTTTCAGTATTGATAGAAAGGATAATTGAGGCTTATGCATGTAAGTTTAGATAAAGAAAATAAAATATCGATATTTTTGTGGTCTTTATTGAAAGAATAAAATGTAACACTGCTTTGAAAGGTCACACATTGATTGTTAGGAATCCATTGCATATAAAGAGATTTTATATCATGATGATAACATCAGAAATTAACCATCACCTATGTATTCCCCTCCCATTTAATGATATTAACATAGTGAATCCATGTCATCTTTATTTCTATGTTGTTGAAAGAGGGAAAAAGAAGCATACAAGCTTGTTAAAAGCAAAAATCAGCAAAGCTTCCCTGTTCCTGTAGTTCCCTTCTAAGCAGGAAGCTTGATTGTAAGTTATACTTTGAGCAGATAGAAAAATATTTCATTTATATAAGACTTAATTTCATTGCAGACACTGAAAAGGAAAACACTATGCTTATTTCTTTGTGTTACTAAAACACATTCCTTTATGTTGAGTAGAGGTTATTTTGGTAGAGGGTTAGAAATCAAAAGTTTGTGGTATTTGGCTTAGATTACTTCACAATTTTTATACATTCAAAGTAATTTGAGGATGAAAAGGCAATGATCAAGTGTTGGGGACATGCACTTGGTGGATTCCACTTAGAATGCCCATCTCTCACATCAGAGGACCTACATTCAAGTCCTAGCCTCACTGCTGATTCTGGTTTCCTGCTAAGTTGCATCCCAGGAGGCAAACAATAATGCCTCAGGCAGCTGGGTTCCTTTCACCACTTCTGAAATCCAAATGGAGTTCCCAGATCCTCTTTTCATCCTGGTCTAGCCCAAGTTGTTATAGGTATTAGGGATGCAAATCAACTGGCTGGAGAATTCCTCCCGTCTTCTTTGCCTTTCTGTCTCTCAAATAAAATGAAAATGAAATAATTAAAATTTCCAAGACCTAATTAAAATCACCAACATGTAGGGAGATCTGTTTGACTTCATGTCATTATGGAATAAAAGTATAAAGGAATAAAACACAGAGAATGCTAAGAGGAATGAAAAGAAGAAAAAAAAAAGAAAGAGGAAGAACAATGAAGAGAAAAAATAAAGTTATTATATATATACATATGATAGTTATATGTAATGTTTTATATATATGTTATATATAAATATGTATATAAACTATATATGGATAAGATCCATAACAAATTGAGAAGAGCTAGTTGATAAAAACTACCATGGGCAATAAAATAAGAAATTACTTAGTGTGATAGTTTGTTGCAAAAACTCTCAATGCTGACTCCCATTTCTTTAACATGGTCATTAACATTGGCTTCACACATCAAGCTTTGTTTATATCTAATAATATAAGAGAGATATTCAATATTTGGACAACCAGGGGGAAAAAAGCAACCACAAACTTTGAGTAGAATTAGATGTATATCACTCTAGAATTACGCAATCAGAGGAAAAAAATGTGTTTAAGCTATAACAGGCTAAGGGAATAAAAATATCTGTGTCTTAAGAATCCCTGAAGATAAAATGAGAGTGTCCAACATTGCTGGAGTAGGGGAAAAGCCATTTGCCCAAAGAGGTGACAGTTCCCCAGCACACATTTACTCAACATGTTTGTATTGAATAAATATAAAGAAAGGACATTGAAGAAGCAAGACTCTTGTTTTTTCATACCATTTGGAGAAAAAAGATGAAATGCACTTAAAAATCCTCTCTTACAAGGAGACTGCTATTAACAGTGCACATAGCGAGTTTCCCTGAGGAAAGATTTAGAGAACTTCAGGGGAAGCAGTGAAATATATGCACTATTTACACTTTTCTATAACTTTACTTTGTTTTTCCTTATTAACTTGTATAAGCACTATCTACTGAAATCATCAAAACTTAGATTCAAGAAAACCTAGCTATTTAAAATAGAATAAAAATTCCCTTTTGTAGGTTGCACTTCTTCTGTTCTTCTGGTCATTGAAAGTAACTCCTGGCTATAGTTAGCATGTGTAACTTTCTTCAGTAGTCTCCTTAATTTCTCCATCATGACTTCCTTTTTTCCTCTTGATTTCCAGGCATGAGGGAGAAGAAAAAGTAGCTAAGGGGCAGTCTTAACTTCCAGTTTCATATCATAATTATTAGGTCTCCAGTTGGAAACAGTTCACCCACTGGGGCAAAGACCTCCAGCCTACTAGAGCTGCATGTTACAGAAATAGGTAGCAAAGATTTCCTTAGTGGGTCACGTGGGACAGTAGGTGGTAACACTACTTCTATTTCCACTATTTGATTTCTAGATCTCTGAGTCCTGACATCAGACACTGATTGAGAGCATACACATCAGCCTGGTGAATCTTTCTCCCCAGTCCTGCAAGTTACTTGTGTCTGACAGGAGTCTTCCAAGGGCTGGTCCAGCATTCTGTTGAAACAGCTACTTCAGGATGGTGGGTTCATCTGCTAGAACAAAATTGCTTTAGAAAAAAGGAATATATTTTGTCACATTTCTGGAGACCTGAACTTCAAAATCAAGATGCCAGCAAATCTGTTTTCTGATGATGGTTCACTTCCTTGCTTATAGCCAGCTATCTTCTCTATGTCCTTACATGACTATTCTTTTAACATGAACATAGAGAGATTATGTTTTCTTATATCCTTTCTTAAATATATACATATATACATATATATATATATATATATATAAAATTTATTTGACAGGTAGATTTATAGACAGGCCGAGAGAGAGAGAGACGGAGAGAAAGGTCTTCTTTCTTTCCCTTGGTTCATTCCCCAAATGGCTGTGCTGACCCGAAGCCAGGAGCCGGATGCTTCTTCCTGGTCTCCAATGCAGGTGCAGGGGCCCAAGCACTTGGCCCATCCTCTACTGCCCTACCAGGCCACAGCAGAGAGCTGAACTGGAAGAGGAGCAACCGGGACTAGGACCTGGCCCCCGTACAGGATGCTGGCACCACAGGCAGAGGATTAACCAAATGAGCCACGGTGCTGGCACCCTTATATCCTTTCTTTAAAGGACACGAATCCTACAGGACCAGGGCCCACACTTATTACCTAATTTAATTTTATTTCTTTAGTACCCCCACGTCCAAATACAGCCACACCCTGAGTGCCAGGGCTTCAACAAGTGAGATTTCGGGTGATACATTTAGTCCACAAAATTGGAGAACATAATAAGACCAGTGAATTCCATGCTTATACCCCATTGCTGCATCTCATTTGCTGATGTAATTTTCTTAATCAGAAACCATACTGTCTGAAATATCATGACAGTGGATAATTCCATAATTTCTTTAGAAGTAGTTTTGGAGGAAGAATTATATATAGGAGAAACAAAATTATATCCAGAGTATCTATTCTATTAAGAATAAGATGAGGCCGGCGCCGTGGCTTAACAGGCTAATCCTCCACCTTGCGGCGCCGGCACATCAGGTGCTAGTCCCGGTTGGGGCGCCGGATTCTATCCCGGTTGCCCCTCTTCCAGGCCAGCTCTCTGCTATGGCCCGGGAAGGCAGTGGAGGATGGCCCAAGTGCTTGGGCCCTGCACCCACATGGGAGACCAGGAGAAGCACCTGGCTCCTGGCTTTGGATCAGCGAGATGCGCCGGCCGTGGCGGCCATTGGAGGGTGAACCAACGGCAAAAACGGAAGACCTTTCTCTCTGTCTCTGTCTCTCTCACTATCCACTCTGCCTGTCAAAAAAAAAAAAAAAAAAGAATAAGATGAACAAAATACTATTTTTATTGATAAACTGATCCAGTAGAATCAACCTGCCGCAATTACTGGTTGAGCAACTTAGAAACAGTATACAAGTTCAGACAGACTTTGCATTTCTAATTCATTTAATTTGGACCATTTCATTGTCTATTTCAGCCAGCAAACATGCTATCTGAAAGAGTCCTTTCTAACTCCAAGAACTGCAACATTTAATACAGAATGCATATCATTGTTAGGGCTCACCAAATTTGTGTCCCTTTCGTGATTATACCACACCCCCAATATCCATTCCCAAAAACGTTTTCCATATTTCTGTGAATATAAATTTGAAAAATCAAGTAGTTTCTTACAAAATAGCATACCTCCTGAGTCACGTTTTGTTCCTTACTTTCATTAGCCTGCCAGCACTTGATTCTAATTATAAGACTGGAAACAAAGAAGGTGGAAGATATTCCTTGTGGGATATAATAGACAATCTGTAATGCCTTGCAAGGCAGTTACATCAGGACAGGACGGTATCATTTCCTCAAGTAAAATAAGGTTGATTCCATAGAGAAGGATGGGGACATTGATCCAGCTGCCAAAGAAGACTCACCAAAATTCAGAACTCAATGTCTTCAGCTTAATGGTGGTCTAATCTCCTATTCCCATATTAACATGTGATATGATATTAATCAAGGAGATAAAATTAGGTTCATGAGCTGGAGGCCACACCCCTACCCCATGCATGATCTCATGTGTATCCACCCACCTGCCAATCAGACTTTATAACCACTCCCCTTTTGAAAGTGGATAAGAGGCTGGAGCATGCTGGGTCCACCCTGCTCTCCTGTGAGCCTTTTCTGTGAACCCCGGATTTTGCCAATTCTCAGGCCTGCTCTCCTGCGTTGCCCACTGCGGCTGCTCTCCTGCCAATGTACCCTCTCTTGCTTGCAGCCTCTGGCCTGCTCTCTGGAAAAGACTGGTATGGAACTCCCCATTTACTCTTCTTGGACACCTTTCTGTTAATAAAGCCCTCACATTCCTGTGTTTTTCTCTCACTTTCAAATAAATTCTGAACTTTACCATGTTGCCTGTCTTGTTCGTGCCTGAGCTTGGAATTCTCTAAGCTTAAGGCAAGAACCCAAAATATTAAAATTTGGTTTATGTTCCCCAATATCACATGCAAGATAACATTTCCTCCCAATCAATGCTATAGCTTTAACAATAGATATACTACACTGTGCAGTTGAGAATTCACTATGTGTCTTATCACCAGCCACTGGCTGGATGAGTTTTTGAGTTTTCTTTTTAGCAGTCACAGCCCTGGGACTACTGGAGATAAGATTTTCTTTCAGAGCTCATAGAGATGCTTTCAGGTCATTTAATCCATATTGACCCGAGAAAAAGAATGCCTGAGTTCACCCTTTTAGCCTCCTTTGACAGCAACATTAGTAGCATCCAGAAAATCTCACTAGACTTGAGTTTGACAGCAATGTTCAATTGTATCATAAACATGACCTCACAGATGGTTGCCTAGAAGTGTTAGATAAAGACTATCTAATGATATTTTGTGTATGTCTATTGACATATCATAACCTGATATAGCAGTGTTCTCTTTGCTACTGGAAATACTTTAGTGTCTTTCAATCTAATTAAATTAGAAAAGTGATTCCAGAAACCACCAAACCAACTCAGACAATTTCTTCTTCTGATATTGTTACTCCAGAACCACTCCTGGTATGAAAAAAGAACTCAACCACTTTGATAAGGGATATGGGCATCTCTGGTAGTGTTTTAACTGCCACACCAAATGCCCTCCCCTATTCACCTTTTTTTTTTTTTTCCTTTTGTTACAATTTCAATCTTATCACTTAGAGAAACAATTTTTTATTTCTTGCTGTAGGGATTGCAGCTCTGTTGGGCTCAAGTGAACTTCACATTTCTTTAATTCTAAGACTCGAGCTGAAAGAGTATCTGCTGCCTGAGATGTAATGTTGTTAAGGGAGAGCTAAGAGGGACAAGGGCATCTTGGTGCCTCTTAAAGCCTCCACTTGGATTGAATGCACTGTTCTCCATTCCATATCCTATTGTTCTGTTGGTCAAACCCATCCACATGAAAAAAACCAAGTCAGTGTGATGTGGATGTATACTCTTTCTATTCTATTGCAAAATACTATAGTATCACATACCAAAGGGCAGGAAAGTAAAGTGCTAAGTTCATTGAGTAGCTAAGGGTTGTTAAAAATAAGCCAATCTCCACAATGTGGCTAAAAAAATCCATTGTATCAGGAACCATAACACTTTAATAGGTGGGAGACTTATGAAATCAATTCCAACATACCTGATTTCACTGCTGAAAATGATAATATTATTTCATATCAATTCATGTTGGAAGTGTAGCCTTATTCATAATGATACTAAATTAAAGATACCACATGTGATATGGGAATATGAGAATATAAGTAAAATCACATAATGATATTACATTTAGTCATGATTCTTTGAGTGTTTACGTTCTTTCTGGCTCTTTCCTTTGCCTGATTTACATACTTTTTCGCAACTGTTATACAATTCATTTGCAGCAAGTAAGTTGATTATATCTATTTTAAAAGATAAGAAAACTTGGACAATAAAAGTTTACCCATGTGCTTATGATTAAATAGACAATAGCAAAATTGAGATTCATTTTTGACCACACAGAGTTACAGTATCACACTGCTACTCTTGTAACAGAATGGGAAGTTAAAAATTAAATCTTATTTTGAATACAGTAATATCGACTTGTGCTTTCAAATTAGCAATATGTGATAAAATATCATAAAGCATATTTTTAATATTTAGATTATTTCTTCTAAAAATGTGTAGCTAATGAGATGTATGAAACATCAGGATATCTTTCTAAAGAATTGAAAGCACTTATACAATTTAGAAGGATGTATTTCACATAGGATACAATGTTGCAAATTTGAATTTTATATTCACAAATTTAAATTTAGGCAATAGAAAATTTGTCCTAATAAGAATCCAGAAGTGTTATCTTTGAAGACATTCCTATCATTCATCTCATAAGTTTCTTTCAGCTATTCATGTTTTGAATTTCTTTTGCCATATACATTGCTTAAGAGACAAAATATGTTGTAAATGTGGTTTCAAGATTATCTTCAGAAAATTAAATTTTAATACATGTGTCAATCAGACTTTTTCTTAAATATTTTTTCTTTAAAAAGCTAACAGCGAGATATTCAAATACAGAAATCAATGTAAGCATCTTATGTTTCAATATATGTTAAGTGCATATAATATATGCAAAAATCTACTGAATTGTATAGAAAATGCAACTTGAATTATACTAACATATTTTTCGCAATGGAAATACAGTGACTCATTCCTTTTTTGTTGAAATAAGAATATTCTAAAAGCTTTGGAATAATTGAAGAAAATATCTAAACTTGTAAAGATTTAAAATACTATTTTGGAAAATCTGAAATTTTTTTCCCAAGATTTGTCTTATATATTTGAAAGGCAGGGTGATACAGAGAGAAGAAGATGCACAGGGATGAAGAGATCTTCCATGCACTGGCTCTTTCCCCAAATGACACAACTGAAGCCAAGAGCCAGGAATTCCATCCAGTCTCCCATGTTGTTAGCAGGGTCAAGGAACATGGTCATCTTCTGCGGCTGCCTTCCCAGGCAACTGGATTGGAATAATCAGAATCAATGCAGCTAGAACTCAGACAGTCATTTGGGATGCTGGCATCACAGGCAGCTACCCAATCTACTGAGCCACAACACAATGCTAGTCCCCAAAGGTATTTTAATTTTGTCTGTCTAACATAGGTGCTGACACTCCTGGAGCATCAAATCAAACACATAGCTATATCTGCAAGAATTTCTCAGATCCCAACTAGAGAGTCCATAAGAAAATTATATAGATATCAAATATAAGTAAATATAAATTTTAACATTATTAGTGATTTATCCTGTTCCAAAGTTAATGGTGAGAATTAGTTTAGAAAATAGGATACTGCATGAGCAAACAGTGTGTATTGGTATCCTATTTATGCTACAAAGAATTTTGTCAGTTTTTGAACACTTCCTAAAATATTCTTGATGATAAGACCAATTTTAGAGTTCTTACATATATTTTATGGTTAGCATCATATACTTTAAATGGGTTTAGGAAATTGGATGAGCAACTGCACAAAACACTATTCATGCAATATATATATTTTCAAAGTGGTGCAGCTTTGTAGTATTCCTATAAAGAAAATAAAGTGAACTGATCTGACTGGTTACAAATAAGTCTATACAAAGCCTCCATTTGAAGGAAAAGCTCACATTATCTTTTATTACATACGCAACAGAACAAACTATGTGTAGAAAGAATTGAAAAGCATGCATGGTTCTTTTTTATAGTACAGAAACCATTTTTACGCTCATTTACTTGCCAGGAATCAGCATTATTTTTCAAAACTCAATGATTAGTCTTTCAATTCTAAGTCTGTATCCTGCTTGGGGCAGTGGAGCAGAAGCAGGAAGCTAGAATAAAGGGTGGACACTTGAAAATCCAAAACACCTTGCCTCTGAGGTTTACAATTCTGCACAATAGATTCTCATGCTGCTGTGGTTTTTAAAATGTGGTCAAAACAGAGAATCGGAAATCTATCCTTTAAACACATTTTAAGTATGCAGTACAATTTTGTGACATATAAACATAATGTTGTATGATAATTCATCTATTTTGAATAACAAACTTTATACCCCTTGAACAGCAAATTTCCCACACACCCTTTTTCTAAAATTTATTGTACTTTGTGTTTCTCTGAATTTGACTATTTCAGACACCTCATAAAAGTGGCTAGTCAAATAATATTGATGTTTACTTCATTCTTCTAAATTCATCTCTGAGAAAAATTGCAGTTTATAACTTAATGCATCTCATGTAATATGTTTTCTCCTGTGTTATTATTTGTACCAAAGGTAGCATGAGAACAATTTTTTTCAAAATAACTGCAATGAAACAAGATGTCTTTATATGAGGTATATTCATTAATATTTTAGTGTTCTCTTATGCACATTTAATCACTATTTTATTGTTTTATTGGCTATTAATTTCTAGAGCTACCATAACAAAGCACAGCAGATCAGATTGCTTAAACAATAGACATTAATTGCCTAATGGTTCTGAAGATCAGAAAGCCAAGATTGCATGGTCACCAGGGCTAGATTCCTCTGTAACCTCTCCCTTGGCTTGTGGAGAGCCATATTCTTCCAGTGTGTTCACATGGTATTCTGTATTGTCTACCTATGTCTGAAATGCTTCTTCTTACGCAAACACCAATCTTGGTGGACTAAGGCCTGTCCCACTGACCTCATTCAGACTAAATTTCCTTTTTAAAGAGCCTATCTTCAAATATAGTTACAGTCTGAAGTACTAATATTTAAAACTGACACAAAATTCTTATGGGTGCACAATTGAGCCCACATTATTGACATTATGAAAATATATTGATTGATGCCAGCGCCATGGCTCACTAGGCTAATCTTCCACTTGTGGCGCCGGCACACGGGGTTCTAGTCCCGGTTGGGGCGCTGGATTATGTCCCGGTTGCTCCTCTTCCAGTCCAGCTCTCTGCGGTGGCCCCGGAGTGCAGTGGAGGATGGCCCAAGTGCTTGGGCCCTGCACCCGCATGGGAGACCAGGAGAAGCACCTGGCTCCTGGCTTCGGATCGGCGCGGCGCGCCAGCCGCAACATACTGGCCATTGTGGCCACTTGGGTGGTGAACCAACGGAAGAAGGAAGACCTTTCTCTCTGTCTCTCTTTCTCACTGTTTAACTCTGCCTGTCAAAAATAATAGATAAATAAATAAAACAAAACATGTTGATTGCTTTAGCTAAGTACTGTGGAAAAGTTGAAATGTATGAAACAATATTTAATTTAACTTTCTAGCTAAATTTTATATAAATAATAGTTTTTTCAAATTAACACATACTAATGAAGAAAAGGGAAATAGAACACAAATAGTAAATATTTTATTGCTTACTTTCTTTTGAGATTTTCTTTCTCCTTTTTTCTGCATATATCACCAATCGTAACTAGCTCAAATCTAAATAATGATCATATACATTCTTCCAGATTCACTTTAATTCTTATTCACACATCAAGCCCCTTTTCATATATTGTCTTTTAGGATTATCTGCTAGTAATTCAATTGCAACATTGATAAAATGAATACAGCATATCCTTCTAAAGGTTTTCCTTAACATATCAATGACCCTTTCTATTATTTTCCCTTTCTTTTGAGTTTCAATGTTTGAAAGCAAATTTTTCAAGATAAATCAAGATGAATCTTAAAATTCATATTTGATATTTTCCTCCTTTATATAAGCAACCTCTAATATGTGCTATGATGATTGATTTCATCTTGCTTATTTTTAATGTTGCTCTACGCCTAGAATATGCTGTCATATGTCCCCTTCAATTTGTTTACAAGTGCTTTAATCAGTTTCCTAAATTCTAATCTCTATGAAGTTCGTGTCTAATCTTCTTCCAAGCATATTATCTTATTTCTGGGTTTAGCACAAAATGTAATACCAAAATTCTCCCTCTCTCTTTCTCTCTCACACACAGACATGCACACAATACACACACACAGTATTTTGAGAATGCTATTTTCTTAAGATTTTATTTATTTATTTGAGGGGTAGAGTTATAGAAAGACAGAGGAAGACACAGAGAGAAAGGTTTTCTATCTATCGGTTCACTCTATAAATGGACACAATAGCTGAAGTGAGCCGATCTAATGCCAAGAACCAGGAGCTTCCTCTGGGTGTCCCACATGGGTACAGAGGCCCATGCACTTGGGCCATCTTCCACTGCTCTTTCAGGCCATAAGCAGAGAGCTTCATAGGAAGAGGAACAGCCAGGACACAAACTGGCACCCATATGCGATGCCAGTGCTGCAGACAGAGGCCGAGCCTACTATACCAAAGTGACATCTCCTTGAGAATATTTTTAATGATAATCAAAGTTCAACTTTGTTCTGGTATTTTCTGATATCACCGTTAATAAGACTCAAATATTTAGTAACTGTATAGTCTGTCTACTGCTAAGTCAAAATAATACTACAAACTTAGTCATTTAAATGGTCCACATTTATTGATTTCACAGTGTCTATGTGCCCAAAGTCACATGCATCTTAGCGGGGTCCTCTGTCCCTGAGGTGTCACAGTCTTACTCCAAGTGCTTAAGAAAGGATTTGCCTTCAAACTCACATGATTTTTGACAACATGCACTTCCTTTGAGTATGCTAGAAAAGGACTACAGTTTCTTGTTAGTTGACTGTTACAACCCTCAATTCCTTGCCACATGACACTATCTGTAAGGCAACTCACAACATGGCTGCCCGGTTCTTTAAAGCCAGCAATGCAAAGGGAACCTTCTAGCCACAAGATTGAAAATTACATGCAAAATATTCATATATGATTAATCACCATGAGCATCTGACCATGTTTTCAGTGGGCTGTTGGTTGAAAAGAAGGTTCACGTTCCATCTATACTCAAAGGTAGGGGACTGCATAAGGACATGAAGTCTAGAAGATTGGTCTTTGTGGAAACCACTCTAGGGTCTGTCTGCCACAGCTACATTTCGATAATTGTGTTCTTTCTTGGCTTTCACACTTCACTCATAGTGCTCAGTTATCCTCATTTGTTTCACTTGTTGGGATATACACAACCTCCTCTTCATGAATCATATTCTGAGGAGTATGATCTCCGAACTATTAAAGAAGTTACTGTTGTAACTAATCAACTGACAATTTAATATTTAAATGATAACATTTTATATGAGAATTTTACCTACCAAACATCTGTCTAACCCTACTATGAAAAGTGCTGATACAGTTTATATTCTTCCTTCAATGCTTAACAGCATCCAATTCCTGTATTTATAATGTAAGCAATTCGGTAGCCACAGCCATATGTTATACATAAACCTCACAGCAACAGATTATTCTATGTGTAACAGTAATTCCAAAAACATTTATGATTGACTGAGTAAAGTCTGAGTAACTAGTGATTAGATACAGAATGCAAACTTACTTTTAATCAAGCAATTTAGTATGATTTTGTAATATAATCTACATAAAACACTATGCTGGGAAGATGAATATTTGAAGAGTAGTTTAATGGTTACTAATCTGACATGATAGAAATTGCTTTTGACATAAAGAAATGCACCACTCTGTAAATATTTTTTGCTGAATAAATGCATTCTTTAAATTCAGCATCGAATAGCACCATCTTTCCCTTTTTTCCTTTAACAGTAATTTGCTTCAGAGTTTATTAGTTATTTTAAATTGCTGTTGGAACTTAATCTAAGATGAGAGAATCATGCATCAGAATATAAAATAATGACACATACTATAAGCTTGGTAATAAAAAAGAAAATCCTTTCAACTGCAAAAAACATCACATTTAATAGCATCCAATTTAAATGAAGAGTATGGCTGCCAGACAAATTACTAGCACTGCTATTGAGCAATGATACGCTTTCCTTCATAGTTGCCAAAAGATACTTATGTTTATGTACTGCTTTGAACCTCTTATTATCTTAAACTCTGTATTTTTCATCATTCAACATGTATTTACTTACAATTATTTATCTTCTTTAGTGCATGAGTCAAATATCAGACATTTAAAATTGTTAATAGATTAAATGTAATGTGGTTGTTAGAGATGTGAAAAGTAGAGTCTATGATTAAAATGATTTTTTACACGGTTAGATACCAAAATGAAATTCTTGCAATAGTAATACGTCATTTGAATTGGTTTATAAATGTCATGTTAGCTATAAGGCAATGGATTGTGTAATGGATTTTAGAAATATTTTTTCCAAGACATGTAAAGCACTTCAGAGGTGAAGTTTCAAAGTCATGTAAACTTTTTACCAGACTAATAATACTGGAAGTTTATAACATTGCAAATAAGTTTCCAGTATTTGCTAATTTTTCAGTTGAAATAAATCTATATCAAAAGCATATCCTTTAATAGTTAATAGGTTGAGAGAGAGGTAGAGAGAAAGACAATAGGAAATAAATAGAGGAATAGAGAAATATAAACAAAGAAGAGGTCTACATTCATTAGTTTAATCCCCAACTAGCCAGGGTTAGGACTAACTGAAGCCAGGAATGGGGAGCCCAATACCAATCCAGGTCTTCAAAAGGATGACAATGATCCTACTTCTTGAGTCATAACTTGTGGCCTCCAATGGCCTGCAATGTCAGGAGTCTGGAATCTGGAGCTGGAGCTGGAACCCCGGCAAGCTGATATGGGATTTAGATATCTTAACCAATATTTAATTGTGAGGCCAAATGCCTCTAACTTTTTATGCAAGAACTTGTTTTTCAGTTGCATGTATATTTACATTGTTTTTTCTCATACTTATGCAAGAAACCTACATATGAAGACTTGAAACAGTGAAATTGATAATTCAGGTACCAAAATATTGCTGACTCATCAACACATCATTTAATAACTAAACTAAGTGTACAGTAACTAAAATAGGAAAGATTATAAGCTACATTCTGGGATACAATGACAGATATGTTTATTTCTTATTTTACAACTTAAAAATAAGAAGTGGATTTGAAAAAACAAATGCAGATGAATATACTGCAAAACACTGAAGCCCACATTTATGGAGCAATCATTTGGAGCAGTGGTTAAGTTCCTCTTGGGATGTCTGTATGCTATATCAGAAGGCCTGCTTTGAGTTCTGGCTACTCTCCTTCCAATTAGCTTCCTGCTAATGGAAACTCTGAGATATAAAAAAGATGGCTCATTATTTTGGGTTTCTGACAACCTAGTGGGAGACCTGGATTGAGCTCTAGGCTTCCTTTGGCCTGTCAGAGCCCTGGCTGTTGTCGGGATTTGGGGTTGAACAGAGGATGGAAGACCTTTCTCTCTGACTCTGTTCCTCTCTGTCTTTCAAATAGGTGGAAATAAATATATTTTTTAAAAATAGTTCATTCCCACTAGTGAGTGACAAAAGCTACTACAAGGATTAATAAGGTAAAGCATAATGTTTATTTGGTAAAACCAGGAAAACTTTCTTGGGAATGAAGTATTTGTGCTAAATCCAAAAAAGCTCTGATTTTTAAAACCAAAAATATAATAGAATATAAAGAAACAAAAACTTCAAGCAGAAATAGTAAGTGACCATTGTTTTATTGAAGACTTAAAAGTGTTAAGTGAATCTGTGTCCAGTAGATTGTATTTTTTTTTTTTTTTACAGGCAGAGTGGACAGTGAGAGAGAGACAGAAAGGTTTTCCTTTTGCCGTTGGTTCACCCTCCAATGGCCGCCACGGTAGGCGCGCTGCGGCCGGCGCACTGCACTGATCCAATGGCAGGAGCCAGGTGCTAATCCTGGTCTCCCATGGGGTGCAGGGCCCAAGCACCTGGGCCATCCTCCACTGCACTCCCTGGCCACAGCAGAGAGTTGGCCTGCAAGAGGGGCAACCGGGACAGGATCGGTGCCCCGACCGGGACTAGAACCCGGTGTGCCAGCGCCGCAAGGCGGAGGATTAGCCTAGTGAGCCGTGGCGCCAGCCAGTAGATTGCATTTTTATTTCTTTTCTCAGCCTTCGTTGTATCCATACCCTTGGCTGGTAGTGTCACTTTGAAGTTCTTCAACCCGAATGTGTGGGTCACATTCTTGTTGGCTTTCAACAGTTGACTTGCTTTCACAAATGATCTTGTACTTCCTTATACCATGCTATTAGGAGAACACGTTTGTGCAATGCTGTTGATCTTTGGAAGAGAATGAGAAGCATACAAAACAAAACAGCCTCAGATGATCCAGACAAACTGCTTCTGAAAACAACGATCTTCCCACTTACCCACAGATATATGTGTGAACCCAAATTTGAGCTAAGAGCTGCACAACTGACTCTAGTCTCTCATAGTTGATTTTGTGCTGACCTATAAATCCGCAAGTAAAAATAAATGATTGTTCCTTTCAGACACTGACTTTAGGGGTCAGTTCACCCAATAGCAATTGGTCCTAGATTTGAAAATCCAATACTGAATGTTAGGGTACAGCTGTAACAACAACAAAAAATGTATGCTATGTTGCTTTGTGATTAGAACCACTTAGTGAATTGGAACTGGTGAAATATAAAGAAACCATTTAAGAAGGCTGAAAAATGTCATTTTTTTGTTTTGAAACTTTTGATCAAATTAAACCCATAATAACTTGAAAGACTGCAAATGCATTTCTTATGAATGTCTAAAGGAGGGCTAAGTGGTTTTGAAGAAGAAAGTTTGGAATGATTTTGTCTTACCTGTAAATGATAATGTATAACAAGGCAGATCTCATTTTCAGAATAGAACTAAATAGTCTGATGGCAAAATTAGAGAGTATGAAAATAAAACTATGCATCGGGGCCAGTGCTGTGTCACAGCTGGTTAATGTCCTGGCCTGAAGCGCTGGTTTCCCATATGGGCACCACTTCAAGACCCGGCTGCTCCACTTCTGATCCAGCAGTAGAAGATGGCCCACGTCCTTGAGTCCCTGTACCTGCATGGGAGACCTGGAGGAAGCTCTGGGATCCTGGCTTCAGATCGGCGCAGCTCTGACCATTGTGGCCAGCTCAGGAGTGAACCATGAGATGGAAGACCTCTCTCTCTCTCTCTCTCTCTCTGCCTCTCCTCTCTCTGTGCAACTCTTTGAAATAAATAAATAAATCTTAAAAAAAAAAGAAAACTATGCATCATGTCCACACTCTTCAATAAATTAAGAACTTTCAAATTCAGTTACAATATAAAGTCATAGAGTACATAAAGGTAATCTATAGGAGTGAAATTGACATTTTGAGATTTGACGGTTTTTAACAGCACTTGTTTTGACTGTTGAGGAATTTTTTTTTATATTATTTGTTGAACTCTTTTACTTATTTTAGGGTTAATCTTATGGGTATAAAGTTAACTGAAAATAGATCTTTATAAAAATTTAGAATGGGAATAGGAGAGGGAAGAGGAAGAAGGATGGGAGCATGGGAGGAAAAGAAGGTAAACTGGGAAGTAGCACTATGTTCCTGAATCTGTATATAGGAAATATATGAAATTTGTATACCTTAAATAAAATTTAAAAAAGGAAAAAATACTGTCTTAGCTTAAATCTAAGATGCTATGAGTATATAGATTCCATCTAAGGAAATATGATTCATATAAAAATAGTCCTACTAATCAGAATAAAAATAAATCTAACAAAATGTAGAACATTGTTCCAATAGTATTAAATCTAGAGACAGGCATACATCTAATACAACTTCAGGTATAGCTTTTAGCTAATGGACTGAATAAAATCAAAAACAGAAAACGCACTCCATTTTGAGAAAGGCTTATTGGCAAAATTCTCTACATGTGATCCTACTTTGTGACTGAAAATGATGAGATGTGAAATATATTTTTGGGGTCTAAACATTCTAGAGATATAAAAGAGGTTGAAACTACTTATTGATCTGTCACTAAATAATAAATATTTTTCAATTTTGTTTTACAGATGACCAAAGATAGTACTAATAATTGGGAAGGAAGGCATGCCAAGGAGAAGAGTCAAAACCCATGGGGAATGAGAGACAGTCAACCTCAGTGAGTAGAAACAGAGTGTAATTAGCAAACTCCGAGTGGTGGGCGTTTTGGCACAATGGGTTAAGCCTCTGCCCAAATCACATTATCTGGGTGCCAGGGACCGAGTTTCATCTCTGCTTACAACTTAACTTTCTGCTAATGCACCTGGGAGACAACAGATGATCACCCAGTACCTAGGTTCCTGCCATTCATGTTGGAGACCCTGATGGAGTTCCTGTCTTCTGGTTTCAGCCTAGCCCATCCTTAGGTGTTGGAGATATTTGGGGAGTGAATCCACAGATGAACATTCTCTCTCCCTAACTCCCTTCCTCTCTCTCTCTCTGTCTCCCTTTCTCTCTCTCTCTCTCTCTCTCTCTCTCTCTCTCTCTCTCTCTCTCTCCTCTGCTTGATATCCGTAGTTTATAGTTTCACTCTTCATGTGGTACATTCTAAGGGTTTCTACAAATATATCATGACTTGTACCCACCATTAAGTGTCACACAGAGCAATTTAACTACTCTAAAAATCTATGTTCCACTTTCATCCTTTCCTTCCCTTTCACTCTTGGCAGTGGAATATCATTCAGAGCTCAAAAGAAATGTATTATCAAGCTATGAAAAGACGTGAATTTTCTTTTTAAAAATGTTTATTACTGAGTTTAAAAAGCCAATATGGTGTGAGTCATTTTACTAGGATTTTCTAATTGGTCTTATGCAGTCTTCAGTGAGCGTTTGAATTTGTGTTGATACTATGCATAAATTTGGAAAATTACCAGTCATTATTTTTCATTACACATTTTCTTTCTTCCTGGCATTTGAAGTACTAATACATTAAGTTTTCACTGCCCACATGTCTCTTACACCCTGTATTTTAAAACATATTTTCCTTTCATATTTCAGATTGACTCTTTATACACATGTGACATTTATTTTATTGATCCTGCCCTATGTTATGTCTCAGCTTTTGTTGTAGTATGTTGTTAATGTAAGAAAGTGTGTTCTCTCTATGTCAGAAGACCTAGCGATATTAAACCAGTACGTTTTGTTGGATCTGGGTTTCACCTTTTGTAATACTTAGTGTTACTTTAATTCACTTCTTACTACATAGATAGAGCCCTCTGGGGTTTCTAACTGAGTACAGGTTATGATTGTCACACATTTTTTTCCAGAAAGATATTTTCTTCTATTCTAAGAAAAAAAGTGTTTCCCAAAGATACTCTTGAAATAGATTTTAGCCTCTGGTTCTTTCAAATTTAAAAATATAAGTGGCATATTGATGCCTGACTTATGGGTATTTATCACACATATGACCAATTATCTCTATTTTTGTGGTTTTTGATACGCAAAAAAAACCTTTCATGCTTAACATATAGGGTATTTTGGCTTTAAATATATTGCATACATGCATGGAATCATTACCACACTCAGGTAACAGTCATTGCCATCTTTGCCACTCAAAACTTTCCTTTTCACTTTCTGTGCATGTGTGTATGTGTGTGTGTCAAGAACACATAATATGAAATGCACTTTAACTTTTCTAAGAGTGCAAGACAGACGCTAGAGCTGTGGCACAGCAGGTTAAACCACTGCCTGAAGCACTGGCATCCCATATGGGCACCAGTTGTAGCCCTGGCTGCTCCACTTTGATCCAGCTTCCTGGTAATGCACCTGAGAAAGCAGATGAAGATGACTCAAGTCCCTGGATGCCTGCCACATGTGGGGTAAACCAGGAAGAAGCTCCTGGCTCCTGGCTCCTGGCTCCTGGCTCCAGGCTTTGGCCTGGTCCAGCCCTAGTTGTTGCAGCCATTTGGGTAGTGAATCAACAGATAGAATATTTCTCTTGTGTGTCTCCTTCTTTCTATTAATTCTGCCTTTTGAATAGATAATAAGGGTGCAAGACAATAAGGTATAGCCTAATAACTATGGTATATAGAATTTATTCAGCTTCCGTAGATGATACTAGATACCTATTGAATAGAAGACCCTCTTTATTTTTGCCTTCAGTCACTGTCAGCTGCCATTTTACTTTCTGTTTTAAGAGTTCGGCTTTTTAGGTATCTCATTACAGGAATCATTCAGTGTTTGTCCTTCTGTGACTGGATAGTTTCAATTAGCAAAATATCTGTAAGCTTCATACATATTGTAGGATATGGCAAGATTTCCTTCATTTCTATGGTGGAGCAACAATTTATGCACATTTCAATCTTTTAGACCATTTGTTGATGTATATTTATGTTGTTTATATGGCTTAGCTATTGTGATTGTTGTTTCCATTAAAATGGAAGTGTCAATATCCCTTGGAGATCCTGATTTAAATATGTTACCAGAATGGGGTTGCTAGATTACATGGTGATCAATTTTTAATTTTTTGGGGAAACCCCATACTGTTTTCTATAATGGCTAATCCACTTTCAACACTTATTTTATTACTTTTTAAAAATAACAATCACACTAAGTATGTGAAGTGATATCTCTTTGTGGTTTTGATTTACATGGTCCTGATGATTAGTGACCTTGATACAAAATATTGATTAAAAATTAAAAATGAAAGTAAGTGGAATAATGTCCTCTGTTAATGGATTAGACTATTAGATAACATTAAAGTTCCAAATAATACCCAATGCAAAGTGCAGATTGAGTGCTATCCTCTTCAAAATTCCAGAGTTTTTAAAATATGTATTTGAAAGTCAGAGTTATAGAGAGAGAAAGAGAAATAGAGAGGGAGAGAGACACAGAGAAAGAGAGAGGGAGAAATCTTCCATCTGTTGGTTTATTCCCGAAATGGCTGCAATTACCATGTTGGGCCAGGCCAAAACCAGGATCCAGGAACTTCATCCTGCTTTTCCACATGGGTGCAGGGGCGCAAGGACTTGGGCCATCTTTTGCTGCTCTCTAAGGCACCTAGCAGGGATCAGAAATGGAGCTGGGACTCGAACCAGCACCCATTTGGGATGCTGGCCTTGTAGGCATCAGCCTAACCTGCTACACCACAGCTCTGGCCCCTAAACAATCAGCTTTTGTTTTTGAGCAGAGACTTCATTTTGAGCACCAGTATAGCATGGGGAAATCAGTTTTAGATGTTTCTATTTTCCTTAACATCTAAGAATTGCAATATTGTTTCAAGCAGTATTAGATGTCTTACATCAAGTTAGAGCATACAATAAATAAAATAAGTCATATTTTTATGGCCCTTTCCACATGAGGGTTCCTATAAAGTTTGGAAAAGAATCAGATTTCTTCACTGCCCTTTATTAAACAGAAGATAGCAACTTGTTCTAGTAAGACTGAAATCACCAACATCTGTTTGCAAAGCAAAGCATCTAAATATGTAAGCGAAATAAATCACAACCCCATAGTATTTAATCACACACAAGAATAAGTGATTGTATTTAGTCATGATTTATTTTCATTTGATCTGTCCAGATCAATGACAGCCTCATTTGGAAAGTATGTCTAAATGTACTTTAGCTAAAAGCAAGTTACATTTCTGATAAATGTTCATTTTATCTACTTTAAATAGAAAAGTGCAATTTATTCTCACATTTAGGGAGGTTAAAATATGCTTGGATGTTTTGTATTTCCAATGTCCTTCAATGTTTTACAGAGAAAATGGTGATTTACAAAGGATGACAACTTGCAAAATAGGCTTCTCTAGGATTTATGAATTGCAAAATGCTCTCTTGATAGTAATCAATGGTGGAATCACCGTTTAAATCCTCTCATTTATTTGCAAACTCATTCGCTGCAGACATGGAAATAGAAGCACCCTCTTAAAGCCTTCCATGTTACAAAAAAGAGACATTTTGTCTTTATTATAAAGGAATTGAGTTAATGGCTTAAAGTTGCAAACTTTTGTATTAGACTACCCATTATCTTCTGATGATGTGAATCAACATATTTTTATTCTTACAGTTAGAATCTTAAGAACACGGTCAATGTAATATCAAATCAGGATAGAGTCTGATTTAATCACCATTGTGGGGAGTACTTTTCTAGTTTAACTGCAAAGACTCAAAAGCAAAATTGTTGTACTTAATAATAATCAAAATGAAATAGTGCAAACATTGAGTTAGTATATCTTTATTAATTTATAGACATTTAATGCTAGACATTTAGAGTATAATTGGCTAAATCTTGACATTCAGATTCACAGACCTAAAACAATGGACAGCTTAATAAACTTGATAAAGATAACTTCCAAATTACACACTCAAGATTACACAATTAAATATTCATTGTATTTATTTACATATCAAATAAACTTTTCAAAATTAGTATATATGAACTAAAAATATTAGACTCATCCTTAATGGATTCCAACATCTCTTTTACACATTCACATGAGTGTCAACTCCTTCCTTTGACACTTAAGCAATGCAATATTTTTTGTCTCCATTTTTCCCATATGCTACATTCAATCTAGTTTTAACTTCAGAGCATTCATTGAATTTATCTACTTCTCACCAACTCCACTACTGTCATCCGGAAACCAACTGCCACTATCTCTTTTCTTGATGAATGAGAAAAATGCCTAATGGACTTCTCTTATTTCTCACATATATACTCCTCATTTTGTGGTACTTTCTACAAGGCAAAAATATTGATTTTTTAAAACAGAGTGTTGAGAATGTACAACTCATATGCTCAAAACCATCGGTGTGTCTCTGTGCCAGGTCTTATCTTTTGGCCCTTCTGTTCTTTCTGCTGTATTAGAAAGGTTGATTCTGTGTTTTCTGTTTTTTTTTTTTTTTTTTTTTTTTTTTTTTAAGATTTAGTTATTTACTTGAAAGTCAGAGTTACACAGAGAGAGAAGTGGCAGAGAGAGAGAGAGAGAGAGAGAGAGAGAGAGGTCTTCTATACACTAGTTCACTCTCCAATTGGACACAACAGCTGGAGCTGCTCCATTCCAAAGCCAGGAACCAGGAGCTTCTTCCAGGTCTCCCATGTGGGTGCAGGGGCACAAGGACTTGGGCCATCTTCTACTGCTTTCTCAGGCCATAGCAGAGAGCTGGATTGGAACTGATGCAGCCAGTACTCAAACCGGCGCCCATATGGGATGCCAGCACTGAAGGCGGCGGCTTTATCCACTACACCACAGCACCGGCCCCCACTCTGTATTGTCTGTACTCTTAAGTTTCATCTGTATGGTTCTGGTTAATATTTATGAAATACTATTATGGGCTATTAGGGAAAGATGTCCTCAAATGTAGGCTCTGCTCCTTGTCCCTGCCCTTGGGGTGCTTACAAACTGCTTTGTTGACCGTGCTGTAGTCAACACTGTCCCTATGCTGTGCATCTAACTTTTGTTTTGTTACAGTAATACTTAATAAAAAAGGATGCTGTAAGTCACATAAAATACTGAGGGGATGCAAAATTGAAACTTTCATGAGGATGGGGGAGGGGTAAAGGATGGACGCATTCTTAGTTAATTTAAAAATCTATGATTTTTCTAGTTCATAAAAGAAATGTATCCATTCCAGAACTTTTTAAAAAAAATATTTGTTTTCATGGTCATGCCAACTATGTTGTTTTGAGGAACTAAGTCTCACTCCACCTATACCATAATGACTTTCTTTTCTTTGAATATGGGATTTTTTTTTAGTATTTCTAGAAAAGCTGGTTATGAGGCCACTGAAACCAACTGGGGGATGTGCCACTGGTCTTGTTCTCAGCCTGATAGGAAGGAGGTAGACTGATGAGGTCCTTGGACAGGTGATACAAATTCATTTCACTGGAGAGCAGGCGTTCGGTACATTGGCTAAGACGCCACTTTAGATGACTGCATCTCATGTTGGAGTGCCTGGGTTCAAGTCCCATCTCTTCTCCTAGTTCTCTTTTCTTATTAATGCAGACATGGGAGGCAACAGTGGTGGCTCAGGTGGTTGTATCTCTGTCATCAACATGGGAGACCTGAATTGGGTTCCTGGCTTTCATTTGAGCCAGTAAAAACTGCTGTGAACTTTAAAGGAGTGAACCAATGAATGGGAGCCTGGTGTTTCTCTCTCTCTTTCTCATTTATCTCTATGTCTGTCTCTGTCTCTCTCCCTCTTCTTCTATCTCTCTTTCAAGTGAATTAAATGAGTAAAAGTTAAAAAAAAAGTAATAACAAAAGAATCCCTAGACCTTCATTTCTTAGGCTGCTTTAAAAATAGATTTCAAGTTAATTGCTGTTAAGGAAAAACACACATAAAAGCTTGGAGGTAATTAAAATGGCAAACTATTTGTCTTTTGGCTTATGTGGAGACATTTGTTTGCTATGTAATAAAGCAAATATTGGGGTTTTTCCAGTAGCCTCTAGGCATCTTTCTTTTTTTTTTTTTTTTTTCTTTTTTTTTTTTTTTTTTTTTTTCTATTTTTTTTTTTTTTTATTTTTTATTTATTTTTTTTTTTTTTGACAGGCAGAGTGGACAGTGAGAGAGAGAGAGAGACAGAGAGAAAGCTCTTCCCTTGCCGTTGGTTCACCCTCCAATGGCCGCCGCGGTAGCGCGCTGCGGCCGGCGCACCGCGCTGTTCCGATGGCAGGAGCCAGGTGCTTCTCCTGGTCTCCCATGGGGTGCAGAGCCCAAGCACTTGGGCCATCCTCCACTGCACTCCCTGGCCACAGCAGAGAGCTGGCCTGGAAGAGGGGCAACCGGGACAGGATCGGTGCCCCGACCGGGACTAGAACCCGGTGTGCCGGCGCCGCAAGGCGGAGGATTAGCCTGTTGAGCCACGGCGCCGGCTAGGCATCTTTCTAATAACCACTAACTTTAGTGTTGAAAGTAAATATCATCAATAATTTTGGTTTCCCTGAGATTTCAACTGTGACCAATCCTTGAAACCTAGAAATAATCTCTGTGATCATTCTTACTAGTTTTCAATCATCAAAACACCTGCATTAAATCATTATTATTGTAAATACATAGATAATGTTTTTTCTTATGAGCCCTAGTTAAGTTCCAGGTATTTGAAATATTTTAATTTAATATATCATCACAGATGGAAATTTGGAATTCCGTGTCTGACCTTACCTTGATTTCAAATAGTAATAGGCTTACCACCAGTAGTAAAATGATTTGGAAAGAATAATAGAATGCAATAATAAACATTACATAAATCATACTGTATTGTTGGCTAGAAGGAAATTCTTATGGAAGACAAGGTTTGGGGAGATGAAGCCACACAAACTATTGGAAATAATGATAAAATGACTATAATATTGATGGTTTCTCATTACACTGGAGAAGTTAGAGAGATTGAATGATTAGAATATTATTTTAAATCTCATCTCAAGATAAGTAAGAATACCAAGGACGTTCCATGATTGTCTTGAAATAGTATCTTAACTTTGGTAGCACTAGAGCTAATATATCCAGCTTTCATTCCAAATAACTAGGACCACAATAGAATTACAAAATAAATAAAATGTGTCAGTTTGAAGGTCATTTACACTAAATTTAATATTTAATTTAGAAAATTTGTGAAAATGAAATGTGAGTAGTTGGATGATTCAAATTTAACTATACAAGGATTTTTTCTAAAACAATGTAGAAAATGCATGTTATTTAAAAAATCTGTGCATGGGTTTCAAAAACCTTTGCACTACAATATTTTTATGTTTTGATTCTACTTTTCTACCAGGCTTTTGAAGTGCACTCATTTTAATCTCCTAATTCTATGATTTCTCCTCCCAGAAAGAAAATCACCCTATTCTCACCAATCTGAGGAGACCAGTCTTCCCTTCCTTGTAAAATATGTTTATACTTAAAATGATGTTTGGGAGGTCAGCGGTATGGCACATTAAGTTAATCTTCCACCTGTGGTGCCAGCATCCCTTATTTGGCTCCAGTTTGTGTCCTGGCTGCTTGTCTTCAGATCCAGCTCTCTGCTGTGTCCTGGGAAAGCAGTGTATGATGGTCCAAATGTTTGGACCTCTTCCACCCATGTTGAAGACCCAGAAGAAGCTCCTGGTTCCTGACTTCAGATCGGCCCAGCTCCAGCCATTACGACCATTTGGGTAGTGAACCAGCGGATGGAAGACCTTTCTCTCTCTCTCCTTCTCTCTCACTCTCACTCTCTCTCTCTCTCTCTCTCTCTCTCTCATTGTCTGTAACTCTGCCACTCAAATAAGTAATAAATAACATCTTTAAAAAAAAAAAAGGGATGTTTGTGTTGCACAAAGACAACCAATTCCCTGAAGCCTCAATCTACTATTGCTCATTGTATCCAAATCCATAACTAAAGCAAAATTACTAAATCAATCAAGGAGAAGAAAAAATCTTATTTAGAAGAAAGAGAATAGCTATTTAAGGAACTACGAGATTTTTATTAGTTATGTTGGCAGAACTTGAAGGATATTGGTGAGAACAAGTTCAAGATAGTAATGTGATGGAAGGCAGGTAATGTTGGGCGAACTAGGTCTTATTAGAGTCAATATATTGATTTAATTCCTGCCACAGAAATAGCACTAATAGTAAATCTGATTGGATGATGATAGCCTAGATTCAACATCAGCCTATAATAAGGGTAGTTACCCAATTTCTTTCCTTATAGTAGATACTGCGATCATGACTTAGAGAGAGAGAAATATTTGAGCAAATTTATAAGAGTCAAAATATCTGAATAATATCTTCCACTGCAGCATGCCTCCAGTACCCTCTTAGAGACAAAGCTTAGCATTGTCTCTGTAAATACGAGATGCTTGAAGATGTTTCATTGATTAATGCAGAGCATATATTGAGGAGTGACTTCTGAGCTGAGATGAAATAAATACATAAATAGCAGAGGTGATCAGAATTCAAATATAGGATATCTCCTATTTTTTTTCTTTTTTAAAAAGTTTTTCATTTATATAAGATGAACAAATTTCATGTATTTCATATATACAGATTTAGGGGCATAATGATACTTTCCACCCTATCACTGCCCATGCTCCTGCCCCCCTCCTCCTTTCTTATTTTTTAATTTTTACAATGACGTACTTTTAGTTTATTTTGTAATCATAAACTTAACCCTTTACTAAAGAATTCAACAGATAGTGAGAATAAAAAAACACTGCTCTTCATTAGCTAGACAAGAGCATTAACCAACAATAAAATCTCAAAATCTAGATATTGCTTAAATACATTATTGTTCTTTATTCTATTAGTTACCACAGATCAAAGAAAACACATGCTGTATTTTTGGGGACTGGCTTATTTCACTAAGTGTAATGGTTTCCAGTTGCACCCATTTTGTTGCAAAAGACAGGATTTCATTAGTTTTTATGACTGAGTAGTATTCTATAGTGTGTGTGTGTGTGCTACATTTTCTTTATCCGGTCATCAGTTGATATACATCTGGGTTGATTCTATATCTAAATTATTGTGAATTTAGTTGCAATAAACACTGGTATGCAGATTACTCTTTAATATGTTAATTTCACTCTGGGTAAATTCCCAGGAGTAGGATGGCTGGGTCATATAGTATATCTATTTTCATATTTCTGGGGAATGTGTCTACTATTTTTTGCTATTTCCCTTATTTTTGAAAACACGGTTGGGAAACAGCTAGCAGAATTTTCACATCACCTCCTGAATTATAAGTAGGGGTTAATTATAGTAAAGAGGGAAAAATGAGAGCTCTTAAAACTTTTATTTCTTAACAAAATAATAATCCAAAAGCAATATATAATAGCTGGCAGATTGCAAATATTATTACCATGTTCAAAGACATGAAAAATGGAGAGATATCTTTCATTTCCTCTTTAAATTTTCCTATTTGACCTCTGCAGAAAAGCAGATATTGATAAATGAATGTGCATTATTGTTATTTTTATCAGTGTTGACTTCAATTACACCTGCTGTGATAGTGGTTTTATCTTTACTGGATCCAATCAACCAAGCCTTTAGCTCCTGGTGCACGCTTTTATTTATTTTCCCTTTATCAAATAGGAAATGTCACCAGAAACTCTGTGTTCGTACATAGTAAGGATATCAATACCACTTAACTGCCTAAGCTCAGAGCTAACACAGTTAGCAGCTCCTCATTATAATCAACTTCATTGTTATGTTTCCCACTTAGTTTTTATCTTATTTTAATATATTTAAAGTACACTTAATAATTGTACATATTTATTAGGTACAGTGTGTTATATATTAATGTTAACTGTCACAAAACACACTGATCGCCAGAGTAAGGGAAAGGGTTTATTGGGGAACACCCAACAGACCGGAGTGAAGGGGCGGCAAAGGAAAAAGAGAGAAAGTATAACAGAGAGCCAGAGGAGAGGAGCTAGTGAGGAGAGAAGATAGAGCAGAGAATAGAGGAGGAGAGCAGAGAGCAGGAGAGGAGAGCTAAGAGAGCACGTGTTCAGAAACAGGTCCTTTTAAAACTTTGCCCAAGGGCGGGCAGGGAAGCAGGAACAGTGAATTCCATTAGGATGGGGGTGGAGCCTGGCTCAGGTAGCTGGGCCATGAGGCCACCTGGCTAAAACTGCGCCAGTTTCCTAACACAGTGTGACATTTAAAAGCATGTATAAAGTGTTTATGATTATTAGATCAGAATAATTGGCATGTTTATCATCTCAGATTTGCATCATTTCTTTGTATTGGGAGAATTTCAAATCCTATCAATTCCATTAAGATATTCAGTTCATTGTTTTCATGCATGTCAACCATTTCTGTGTTATAGGAAGTAAAAGTGATTCCTCTTATCTAACTGCACTGCTATAACGACTAACCATCGTCTCCTTCTCTGTCCCTTGCCCACAGTCTTCCTAGGCACATAGTTGTCTTGATCATTTCATGTTATATAGGACACTTTGCTGCTCAACTGTTATTGATATCATGGTGATTGCAGTTTGTGTGCTTGAAGCACTGAATATCCGTGCGACTTGGTTAAACAATACACCAGCCAGAGGCTGGGATAAAATCTTAGCTCAAGATAAATTAGGGACCTGACACCTCAGGGAGAAGCTGAACAACAGTTGAGATTCTTAGATTTATGGAAGCAACTTTTATTTTGTGTATATGTGTTTGTGTGTGTGTGGGTGTGTGTTGCTTTGAAACATTTCTAAAAACCACAATAGGATACCATTTGTGAGAGTGGACAAAGCCAAAAGTATTTGCTGTTAGTAAAGTCTTCTGTACAAGTTTGTTTTGTTTACTTATTTATTTATTTATTTTAAACAGGCAGAGTGGACAGTGAAAGAGACAGAGAGAAAGGTCTTCCTTTTTCAGTTGGTTCACCCTCCAATGGCCTCTGTGGCCGGCACATCACGCTGATCCGAAGCCAGGAGACAGGTGCTTCTCCTGGTCTCCCATGCGGGTGCAGGATCCAAGGACTTGGGCCATCCTCCACTGCACTCGCAGGCCACAGCAGAGAGCTGGACTGGAAGAGGGGCAACTGGGACAGAATCCGGTGCCCCAACCAGTACTAGAACCCGGGGTGTTGGTGCCGCAGGCGGAGGATTAGCCTATTGAGCCGCAGTGCAGGCCTGTACAAGTTTCTTTACCAATTGTAATTTACAGCAACTCAGAAACAATCATGTTCCGTGTCTGGCAGTTACTAATAGTATATTGGTTTGGTAAGTTACTATTAGAAACTGCATAACATTGGACTCCAGTAGGCCCTCATCCTTATAATCTTATAAGGATGTTTAAATGAACAATGTACACTTTACTTCCTAGACATAGTCACATTTAAATGCCTAGTTACTTGTAACATATTCATTTTAGGTATGTGTATTATTTATATTCTCTTAAATCTCAGTGATGCACGTCACAACTTATCCAGGGAAATAGTTGAAGTTCTATACTGGTCCACTGAACTCTATGAATACTAGCCTTCAGTAACTTACAGATCCTTCTTGTATTTTTTTGTTTGATTATTCTATCCCATTCTCATTGGGCTTAAATATCACAGATATTTCACTGCCACATGAACTTAGCAAAAAAATATCATGACTTGGGAAATCCTTTCCCTACTTGTCCTTGTACACTACTGCTTTCTCTAGTAGAAGCTAATTATTTATACATCACTCTTTCAATGGGGACCATCTTTCTACTATAATTAAAGTATAATTCTCAATCCCCACCTCCTTTAACACTATGAATCCCCATAATTTATTTTTTGTTGTTGAGTGGTTTAATGGTATTGGTCAATTTTTAATATTCTATGTAACTCACCATTCTGTTTACTCTTCAGTGTTTGTGTTCCATAATCCTATTGTACAGTCCTGGAGCATAAGACCTTTGATTTTTTCTACGTGTTCTGTTTGTTCAAATTGTCCAGAACTGTTCATGTAGAAATACTCTCTGTATAACTGAGTAGCACTCATGAGTAAAATAGCCTGATACAGTCAGTCAGACAGAAGAACAAATACAATCATATATTGTGTGCAAATGCATGTTTGTGAGTGTGTGTGATGCAAATGTGTGTGTGTGTGTGATGAGAAGGATAGAAGGTACTTGCCTGGGTAAACATCAACAAATTGTTGAAGGTCTTGGATACTGAATCAATTAGAAGCCTTAAATATGCAATTCTAGGAATAACACTTGCAGAATTTTTTCCACAGGCCAAGGAGCTTAGTTGTAGAAACATCATTTCAGATTGCCAAAGATATACAAGACTATAGAGCCTACCTGGAATGAAGAACCAAAGGAAAATAATAAAATTCAGAAAAAAAGGATACAAATAGGAAGGTCTTCTGCGAATGGTGCTCAAATACAATGACAGCAAGGACGGAAAATAATAACCACTATGACATCGATTTTTTTTATTTTTTAACTTTTATTTAATGAATATAAATTTCCAATGTACAGCTTATGGATTACAATGGCTTCCCCCTCCCATAACTTCCCTCCCCTCCCCCGCTCCCTCTCCGCTTCCATTTGCATCAAGATTCATTTTCAATTCTCTTTATATACAGAAGATCAATTTAGTATATATTAAGTAAAGATTTCAACAGTTTGCACCCACATAGAAATACAAAGTGAAACATACTGTTTGAATACTAGTTATAGCATTAAATCAAAATGTACAGCACATTAAGGACAGAGATCCCACATGAGGAGCAAGTGCACAGTGGCTCCTGTTGTTGACCCAACAAATTGACACTCTAGTTATGGCACCAGTAACCACCCTAGGCTGTCGTCATGAGTTGCCAAGGCTATGGAAGCCTTCCGAGTTCGCTGACTCTGATCATATTTAGACAAGGTCATAAAAAACAGGGTGAGGATAGTAACCAATGATCCTAAGAGTGGCATTAACCTGCATTAAGTGGGGAAGAGGACCATCAGTACACACAGGTTGGGAGTTAGAGCCATTGGTGGTAGAGTAGAGGTTATGATTACAAAGGAATGAGGCCCAAGTGTGCTAGACAGGGTCTAGAACAAAGGACAGTGTCATTATTAGAGGAGCTACGAAAGGTGCTGTGTAAGCCACAATTAAGTTTTCTGATTGACAGAAGGGTCTTGATAATAATCTGTTGGACTTTAGTCCTTGTAAATTAAGAGGCCCAGACCTATCTATCTCTTCACATTGGGTACATCCTAATTTTAAGAAGTGTTTTGGAGTTTCAACTACAGAAATGACAATCTCAGGCTGTGACCCAGTCCAGAATGTAAATATGAAAACCTGAATTTAAGTACCTTGCCTTAAAATGAATGTGTGAGCAGTGTGTGTGTGTGGGTGTAGAACGGGATGGGGAGAGGAAACTTTGTTGGGAATAGTATTAGTAAAAGTTGGACTATTTCCTCCAGTGCAGTGATGGGGCATACAACCAAGTGGAAGAATGCAGTCCAGGGACAAAGATACGCCTGATGATCATGTGATGGCAGATGCATCTAAAAATGACTACGGTCTTGTGATGACATGGACCATGAAAGAAGACATGTTTTGAATGACTATGGCTCAAACTACTTTGCTTTAATCAAGATTACAGACTAATTTCATTTTGTAATTTTTTAGGCATTAAGTATTTAGTACTTATTCATCTACAAGATATTAGAAGCTAATGTGATTTACTTTGGTTAATTTGCTAGCTGTTTTTGAAATTTCTTACAGAAATTTTTTATAGAATTTATTCATCTATTTATAAAACATTGTATTTTATCTTATTTCCTTGAGTAAGGTAATTATAATTTTGAAATGTTACTATAAATAGAAAATTATTTTATTTAACATTAAAATATGTGTACATTATTATCTCAATTTGGAATTGTATTAGAACACTTAACTTTAATGAAGTTAATAAGTAGAAACTAAGAATTCTATGATATGGAATACCTTTTATTTTATGTGTTGACATTACTATGCTATATTCTTTGTAAACAAAAGCTATTACTGTTTATCCCCCTAGCAGAACTAAAACACAGAAATAACTTTGTCTTAGCAGGAAAATTCATATTTTTACTTTTACAGCATGAATTAAAATAGTGTTTGGGTTGTCATATGATTGTGTACCTTCCAAACAGACACAATTACTTATATCTAATTTCCCAAAATATAAGATATTAGTGATTCAAAATTTGAATAATTTTCAATGCTTTCAAGGTTAAGACACAGTATTAAACATCTATGTCCTATGTATCCCACTTGGAAATTTTCAATGTTGAATTAATCCCTAGTAGCAAAGTATTCTGAGACATTGAGGTTTGAATACTGTCAACAAAACATCTCAGATTGTCAGTGATGTCATATAGCAGTATATGAACTTAATTATTAGAAAATGTTTTTAAATATATAGATATAATCTTCTGCCTTTTTCTCAGGTTTAGAGTGATCTGAAATGTTATAAATGCAATGTCTGAAACACATACATTCAATTCACATTTGATGACTGAAAAAGCAAAACGAAAGAAAGTACTCTATTGTCAGATAGTCCTGAAAGCTCTTTCTTCAGAGATGACAATGGTACTGATCCTAAAAACGTTACTATGAAATAAGACAGGGGAAACAATTGGCAGGTAGTACATGAAGATGAAATAAAAGTTTAGTATTTTATATGAAATATGATATAAAGAGTAAAGTTCTGTAATAATATAAATTAAGCCAAGTATCAAAGGGAGAAGGATAAACACTCCACCACCCGACAAATACTGTGGTTGAGGTACACAGAAGAGTAAATTATTTTTCCTCTCTCTCATAGGAAGTCAGAAATACTGCCTACATATAATCTTAGATTTAAGTTCTCAATAAATTGACAGTGAAATAGTGTTATATTTCTTGACAAAAATGGAGGAAGAGACACTTTCAGAGTAAGTTACTGGTTTTGTTTTATCAGTGGTTTCACCCTGAACAATCTTAGGATAGGGTTTCTACTACTGTCCCATGATTTGTCCCTCTAAACATGATGTAACTGACATAATTGCCATGGTTACTTTCTGGATGGACAGGAGTCAGAGCATTCACTCCTTCCTAGTAGAAATCCCATTGAGTTTATCTCATGCATGTTTATATTCATCGTTTTAATTTCATATGTCTGCTTATTGTTTATCTATTGACAATAGTTTCAGAAAAAAAAGAATAAGTAAATTCCTTGATAATGGCTTATTCTCACCCTTTAACATTTGTATTTCAGTCTCTTCACTCAACAAACACAGAAAGACACACAGACACATAAAACATACAAGCACACATTTTCCATCAAAGTGATAGTCATTTTCAACTTCCCAACTATGATACATATGAGATGACTAACACCAGCTTTGCTAAGTGGACTTCACCAGCATGACCACTCATTTAAATCTTCAAAGACAGTCTATAGAATAAGTTCCACATTCAACATAATTTGATAGTGTAAGTTTATGATTATTAGGAGGTAGGAATCACCAGGGTCACCTAAAGACGCTGCTCTGTCTTCTCATGCTTTGCTAATCTCACCAGACTAAAATTTGATGGACTTTCTGAACTGTGCTTAGGGAAGAGTGCTTCCTTTATGTTTTATGCTGCTTCCTCCTTCATGACTTGCAAAACAGCACTAATCTAATACCAGAACTGGGTATTAGATAGAAAATTTTGAATCTTTCATTTGTCTACATCCTGAATTTGGGCAACATTGCTGTATGTGTACTCAGTGAGTCTTCTTTATCACATGTCAGATATTGTCTGTGACATTTCTTTTGGTTTTAAACATTGCTTGTAGTATGTCTGCTATTAAAATCTAAAATTCTTGAATGATTTTGGACAATTAGAAGAAAGCTATATAAAGTTACAAAAAGAAAGTATATTTATATGTTAATATATTAGACTTTAATTATACCCATATTGCCTTAGGTAATGATAATAATAGTGATAACATAAAATTCTAATAGATGTCAGTTGTACAACATCATTACCTCTTATCTCCTAACCATGGTGTATTTTTTTTTTTTGCAAGGGGAAAACTTGCAGTCAAATACAATCTAATTGATACTGTGGGGTCACACACAGCTGGAATTTGAACCCAGGTATTTCTGAATTTGGTAGTCATTGCTTTTTGCACTGCAAGATACACAAAATTCTGGGAATGATGCCTGATGAAAATGATCAATATTGAATATATCCTAAAATACACAAGGCAAGTAGTATTCCATGTGTCAATTAACTTTCTGATTTGCATGCCAATATTTCACACTGTTTTGAATACCTGCTTTGATGAGAAATCCTATTTTGGATATTTTCATTTTTTGAAAAAACAAAAATAATGAAATCATTAATTACCTGAACAAAGGTATTTATATTTTCTGTAATACACCATTATAAGCATTTATATGTTTTTTAAAATGTCTTTGTAAAATGCAATATTATAAGCAACCTTTGTAAAAGTTCTTTTGCTTTAAATTGATTTTGTTAATTGTGCTAGTTCTATTGTAATGATTTTGTTCATGTCTATAAATTTCTTCTAGGGTATATCTGAAATGTGAAACAGTAACAACCCCAATTTTATAAAATATTTCATGAAATATTTATTGATAAGAATTTTCATATTGCTCACACTTTAGAGTTTGTTACTTGAGTGTTAGATGAACACTTGGTTAAATAAAGTAACTTATTTCCTTTCCAACTGTGGGTGAAAGCTAATCTTGATATATTTAAACAATGAAATCCATGTTTATCAAGAAAATATAATGAAAACATAGTCAAAAAATACTGATTAACTTGCGGCGCCGGCACACCGGGTTCTAGTCCCGGTCGGGGCACCGATCTTGTCCCGGTTGCCCCTCTTCCAGGCCAGCTCTCTGCTGTGGCCAGGGAGTGCAGTGGAGGATGGCCCAAGTCCTTGGGCCCTGCACCCCATGGGAGACCAGGATAAGCACCTGGCTCCTGCCATCGGAACAGCGCGGTGCGCCGGCTGCAGCGCGCCAACTGCGGCGGCCATTGGAGGGTGAACCAACGGCAAGAAGGAAGACCTTTCTCTCTGTCTCCCTCTACTGTCCACTCTGTCAAAAAATAAAATAAAAAAAAATACTGATTAAATCAGATGATTATCTTTTCCATGTATCAGTTCCAAGTTCGTAATCTCAAATACATTAAGAGGACATAAATAAAACACTCCTGAATGGAGAATTGTTCTGTTTTCTGAATCAAATTTGATTATATGCTATAGAAATGTGGGACATTTTAATGCAGTGTCAGGCTTTATTCTACATTTTCATGTAAAATCATTAGATACTCATTCACTATAACATTAGCACACATAGGAGAGTAAGAGAATGAAAAATAATGAAAGAGTGAGAATTAGGCTTTAATCTTAAGTCTCTGTACCCATCGCCCCTCTGATTCCCAAGGCATCCATCATGTGAGGCAGGAAACTGCTGAAGAGATATTTACATAGTGTTGGAGTCCACCTTTACCCAGAATGATAGCTTTGAGCAACACATTTATCTAAGAGAAAGCAGTAACTTTGTAGAATAACAGTGACCACTATTCCTGAACCAGTTAACATCAAGCTACTAAACATTTTTAACCACTAGTAATTGAACTAGCAAACTTTTGTTAAACTCGTATTAACTGTGTTCTTTTCTCATTGCTTTATTAACTCGTGCACATCTCCATTTTAGAAAAGACCAGAGCAGTAAGCATTTGAAGTAACAATTAAGCCATCTTTTTTTTTTTTTTTTTTTTGACAGGCAGAGTGGATAGTGAGAGAGAGAGACAGAGAGAAAGGTCTTCCTTTTTGCCGTTGGTTCACCCTCCAATGGCCGCCGTGGCCGGCACACCGCGCTGATCCGAAGCCAGGAGCCAGGTGCTTCTCCTGGTCTCCCATGCGGGTGCAGGACCCAAGCACTTGGGCCATCCTCCACTGCCTTCCCGGGCCATAGCAGAGAGCTGGCCTGGAAGAGGGACAACCAGGATAGAATCCGGCGCCCCAACCGGGACTAGAACCCGTTGTGCCGGCGCCACAAGGCAGAGGATTAGCCTGTTAAGCCACGGCGCTGGCCAATTAAGTCACCCTTTAAAAAACCCATATGCTATAGTGGAGTGCCTTTGTTGAGTCTGGTTCCACTTCTGAGTCCAGTTTTCTGCTAATGCATACCCTGGGAGGCCACTGTGTTTACTCAAAGGTTTGGGTCGCTACAATTCATGTCGTATACCAGTGTGTCATCCTCCTGGGTTTGGCTTGACTCAGCCCCATATGTTCCAAGCATGTGTGGATTTAACCAGTGTATGGAAGATCTCCATCTACCTTACTTGTATTAGTCTCCCCCTTACTATTTGAAGCAAATATTGAAGGTCATAATTTCAGTTTAAAGCCAGAAGTATACAATGGCCCATGGCAAAGTGATATCAAAGAAACTCTGCAAACTATAACTCAACACATGTGTCGGAAGACAGCTCTAAAATAAAAATTTGATAGCTTATGAATTTGTAGAATTTTTTAAAGATTTATTTATTTATTTGAAAGGCAGAGTTACAGAGAAGAATAGGCAGAGAGAGAGAGAGAGATCTTCCATCTGCTGCTTCACTCCCCAGATGGCCACAAAGGCCAGAGCTGAGCCAATCCGAAGTCAGTAGCCAGGAGCTTCCTCTGGGTCACTCACGTGGGTGCAGGGCCCAAGGACTTGGGCTATCTTCTACTGCTTTCCCAGGTCATAGCAGAGAGCTGGAATGGGAGTGGAGGAGCCAGGACTCAAACCAGCACCCAAATGGGACACCAGCACTACAGTGGCGCTTTTACCAACTACACCACAGTGCCGGCCCTTGAATTTCTTGAATTTTGTTTCTTTCCACACATTCTTATTATTCTTGCTTTCCTATAAGATACTGTGTATTCTCTCTTATAGATTATAAGGAAAAAAATCTGTATATTTCTATGCCAGGGTCATGAAAGAAAGTGTGTAAGAGTGATTGTGATCTGTAGTTCTCCCCTCTTTTTTGCTTTAGTTCCCAAAATATTTGCAGGAAGTGTTGAGAATGCAAGATCTTGAGGTAAAAGGAAGCTGGCCAGAAGATATCTGACTCTGCCTTAGCCCCTGTCTCCCCATCACAATGGCATTGAAATGTTTTAGCAAGAGATTCATATAACCAGGGATATAAAATGATATAAAATCCAGTATATGCTACTGTTCGGGATCCATCAGCTCAGACTGTATTTACCACCAGACAGCTTCCCTGTAATTTGTAGGACCAGTTCTCATAGTATATTAAGCTCCTAATGTTCTTTGCTGCTGGTCTGTATGTGGCATACTCTCTTCAATTAACTTGTTATAGGTATGTGTGTGTGTGTGTGTGTGCTATTTCACCAGACTCACATAAGTTGGAAACCAATGAATCTGCTTCACAGGCAGGTTGAGTTTTCATCTACTTAGTATTGAAAAGTATGAAGAGGACAAACACACAAATTAAAATAACCCTACCTCCATTACATATCATTACCCTGAAAGGACAGAGTGGGAAATACTAGGCTTTCAAATCCCTTGCCCAGCCTGCTTTCTTATGAAAATCTTTGAATCAAAGTCTTTGAAACAAAACTTTTTTTTTTTATTGGAACCTGTACTGGAATTTTGGGCTATGTATATTAAAAATTACTTTCAGTGAATAACAACTTTGTATTGTTGCTGAAATATTTCAAATATAAACAATCAATAAAGAGATAGGACAGCACTTAGCTCTTAATTAGAATTAAGCTTGCATCTCTAATGTCATCATTCATTAAATTGTAATTTACCTTAAAACAAAAATTATTTAAACATGATATGATAACACCATACTAAAACTTTGATAATAATGTTTTTCTAATGCTATATTCTGGATTCAGCTTAAAAAAAATCCTATTATTCCATCCTTATTTCTTTTCTCTTATTTCATATTCCCCTCTAATATCATTGTCTTGAAAATGGTTATTGCTTCCACATTGTTCTTTTATTATTCTCCATATACTCACCCTAATCCATACGCCGTATTTATATAATCATGATTCAGAACTGCCCATCTGATTCTATATTTTCATGCTTGATCTACCCATAGCCTAAGGATAAACTTTAAAATGCTTAGCTTGTAGAAAATCCTTCATGACCTCTATTAAATTCCTTTAGCGTTTTCTCTTGTGCCCTCCATTAGCTCTGTATATATCCATATTCAGGATTCCCTAGGATACTTCAAACTTATGCCTCTTTTCTCAGCTTCTTATCTGGGTTAGCATTTTTGTGAATTTGTTATAATTACCATTTTGATATTTATATTAAAATAGACTAGGTTTGAAAAACAAATTTTATTTATAGTGTCTTCTATTTATCCATCTAAAAATGTCTGAAATGATTGTTCACTTAAAGGAGTATATGTAGAAAATAACTAGCAATAAAACTTACCCTTTTCCTGATCCAATCTTCATTCTAGAAATAACAAAATCAATATTGCACTTTCAGGGTCATTATATGTACATCGTCCAAAGGCAAAATGCTTGGAGTAACAAATAATTAAGGACATCTAAGTCCTTTTAGTCTAAGACACCTTTTAATAAGGGAGAGCTTCTGTTACATCAACTTGATTTTGTTGCTAGCCCCTTTGTATACCAGCCTATGATTCTGTGGGCCATGACACATCCAATAATGTGTAAGAAGCTACTAAGTCATTAGATATCAAAGAACAGTTAGGTATATAAGGCATTATGATTGAATAAATAGAGAAATCTGTAGAAAATAGTGCCTTATTTATTTTCCAAGTTCATATTCTGAAATATTAACCCCTCCTGTGAAGGTATTAGGAGCCGGGTCTCTAGGAGCCTGAGATCAGAGCCCTTAAGAACAGGATTAATGTACTAAAAATAGAGGTCTTATAGTTCCTTCCTCAAAATTTTGCAATAGGTGGGTGCAAGGAAAACTTGGTTCCAGGAAATAGCACTCATTATGCACCAAATCTGCCAGCACTTTGATTCTGCAATTCCCAGACTCGTTGAATTTTGGGAAATAAATTTATCATTTATAAGTCACTCAGAATATGGGATTTGGGGACCATCAAGTTACTAGAGGAAAACATAGGGAGAACAGTACAAGACATTGACATCAACAAAGACTTGTTTGATAAGACCCCAGAAGCACAAGCAATAAAGGCAAAAATAGGCAAATGGGAATATATCAGCCTAATAACCTTCTGCACAGCAAAGGAAACACTCAACAAATTAAAGATGCAACCAACAGAATGGGTAAAAATATTTGCAATTGAATTGCAAAAAGAATTATACATTCTATAAAGGGTTAATATCCAGGCTATCTAAAGAGTCCAAGAAACTCTACATCAACAAAACAAACATCCTGTTAATAAATAGGTTAACTATATGAGCAAACATTTTTCCAAGGATGAAATAAAAGTGGCTAACATACAAATAAAAAATGATCAGATCACTAGCCTTCAGGGAAATGCAAATGAAGACCACAATGAGATTTCACCTCACCCAAATTGGAATGCCTATCATCCAAAAATCAAAAATAACAAATGCTGGGGAGGATGTAGAGGAAAAAGTACCCAAATACTTAATTCCCACTTGTGGTGAAAATGTCAGCTAGTACAATGGTTATGAAGGATAGTATGAATATTCCTCAGAAATCTGAAAATAGATCAATCGTATCGAGACCAGCCATCCTGCTGCTCCAGGAAATTTATCCAAGTGAAATGAAATCAGCATATGAAAGAATTATCTGTACCTCCATGTTTATAGTAATTCAACTCATTATAACTAAGATTTGGAATCAACCCAAATATTCATCAATGGATGACTGGATAAAGAAATTGTGGTGCCAGCACCGTGGCTCAATAGGCTAATCCTCCGCCTTGTGGCACCGGCACACCATGTTCTAGTCCCAGTTGGGGCGCCAGATTCTGTCCCAGTTGCCCCTCTTCCAGTCCAGCTCTCTGCTGTGGCCTGGGAGTGCAGTGGAGGATGGCCCAAGTGCTTGGGCCCTGCACCCCGTGGGAGACCAGGAGAAGCACCTGGCTCCTGGCTTCGAATCAGCGCGGTGCACCGGCCGCAGCACACCAGCTGCAGCGGCCATTGGAGGGTGAACCAACGGCAAAGGAAGACCTTTCTCTCTGTCTCTCTCTCTCACTGTCCACTCTGCCTGTCAAAAAAATAAAAAAAGAGAAAGAAATTGTGGCTTATATACACAATTAAAAACTAATTAGTCATGAAATCCTGTCTTTCACAACAAAATTGATGCAATTGGAGATTATTATGTTTTATAAAAGAAGCCACTCCTAAAAAGACAAATATTGTATGTTTTCCCTGATACAAAGTACAAAAAAGTGTAATGTATGTGAGCAAAAATAACATTTTGAGATTGATTATTGCTTATAACTTTTTTCTATTCTCTTGAGGAACAGTGGTCTTTCTACTTACTACTTGCTGAGTTCTTTATTTAGTGGAGCTTGTTATTACAAAGTGAAAGTATGTCATTGTAAAAATTAATAAAATAAGAAAGGGAGGAGGCAAGAGTGTGGGAGAAAGGGAGCGAGCTAAGTAAGAAGTATTGGAGGGAGGTAGTTGGAAGTATCATTATGCTCTTGATACTGTGTATTTGAGGTACACGAAATGTGTTTCGGGGCAGTGCTATGGTGCAGCAGGTTAAAGCCCTGGCCTGAAGTGCTAGCATCCCACATGGGCACCGATTCTGGTCCCTGCTGTTCCTCTTCCAAACAGGCTCTCTACTACGGCCTGGGAAAGCAGTAGAAGATGGCCTAAGTCCTTGGGCCTCTGCACCCATGTGGGAGACCTGGAAGAAGCTCCTGGCTCCTGGTTTCAGATTGATGCAGCTCCAGCCATTGCCACCATCTGGGGTGAACCAGCGGATAGAAGACCCATCTGTCTCTACCTCTCACTTTCAAATAAATAAAATAAATTAAAAAAAAGAATTTTTATTTTAAAAAAATTTATTTTAATTAATTAAATTAAATTTTAAAATTTTATTTTAAATAAAATAAATCTTAAAAAAAGAATATGGGATTTTGTTATTGTAGACCAAAGTGACTAAAAATGGTAAAGGAAGTCAAGGTTGTATTTAGACAATACTTTGAGGCAGAAAAAAAAGATGGGGGAAATGTATAAATTAATGGGAACTGGAGAGCAATGTAAAAGTTATCTTTTGCTTTGGGTAATGTGGTAGGTGTTATAACAATTTTGAATATTGATAAAAATTAGTCAATAGTAAAATCCATCATATTAATCTGTTTTTATGCAATTTTTTGACTGTATACTTTGGGAGATGAAGATGAATTGAATACAGAATATGTAATAGAATGTTAGTGTCCGATAGAAATGTTATCCATTACTTATTCATGTTATTTCCATAGTCCTGAAAGTAACATGAAATATATGGGTACAGTTACTGCTGCATTGGTAGATAAATTGATGTGGACCTTGTGAAAATTCTCTTCCACTATTACCCTATTGGTAATTGAAATAATTAGCAAAGTAATTGTAAACTTTGTCTACTAAACTAAATCAAATATGAGGAGTCTCAAAGTTGGTTTAAATGAATTGCAATTTGTTAAATCTCATACATCAACTGAGATATAGATAGACATACCAGGAAATGTAGATGGTTCCATTTTGTGTGTAATTAAGATATCCCACCTTCTTCTGTCTTGTGTCTTGCTTTGTACAATCTTAGGATTGTCCACATCCTTAAGGCAGAATTTGACACCCAGTTCCACATATATTTTTATGCCATGGAATAGGACAGAAAGAAAAGAGACAAGCAAGCAAATCCTCTGCTATAGAAGTGATGCTGAGGTTACAAACGTCGCTTCTAACCAAATGTCAGGAGGAGATACAGTCACACCACTAACCAAGGCTCTACGGAAGCAAAGACATGTGAGCTGTAAGTGTGCAGGCTTATGGACTACTAATACTTGATGAAGGGAAGAAATTATTACTAAAATAATGAGGATATTTGATACTGGTTGGTAATTAGTGCTGTCTTCCAAGAGGATATATTTATCATGAAGGAGCGAGAGTCTTTCCATTAATGAATTCACTCTCCATATGCCTTCAATAGCTGGGGTTGGTAACGTTGAAGTTGAGCACCATAAACTCCATCCCTGTCTTCCACATTAGTAGCAGTTTCTCAAGCATTTGAGTTGTCATCTGCTGCCTCCCAGGTTGCATTAGCAGAAAGATGAACTGGAATCAGAGTAGACTTAAAACAGACATTCTGATACAGGATGAAGGTGTCCTAAGTGGCGGTTTATCCTACTGCACCACAATACTTGCCCCTGAAAGTATCCATTTTTCTATCCATATATTCAGTAATAACATAATGTAAGCATTTTAAATGCATTGTAAAATTTACCTATATTTTAAAAAAATATTTATATAAAGGAAATTTCATGCAGTTTTAAGAATATAATGATACTTTCCACTCTCCCTCCCTCCCTCCTTCCTTTCTTATTTTTATTTTTATTCATTTTTAAAGATGTATTTATTTATTTGAAAGATAGAGTTACAGAGAGAGAGAGAGAAAAGGAGACACAAAGAGAGATCTTCCATCCACTGGTTCACTCCACAAAGGGTCGCAAAGGCTGAGCTGGGCTGGTCCAAAGCCAGGAGCCAGGAGCTTCTTCCAGGTCTCCCACAAGGGTGCAGCTGGCAAGGACTTAGACCACCTTCCACTGCTTTCCCAGCTGCATTATCAGGGAACTAGATTGCAAGTGAAACAGCTGGATCTCACAACAGCAACCATATATGGTGCCTGTTCCATAGGCAGCAACTTTACCTACTATACCACTGTGCCAGCCCCCTTACTTTTATTTTAACTTTCGTGATGACATACTTTCAATTTACCTTGTAATCATAAATTGAATCCTCCACTAAATAAAGAATTCGAGAAGTGGTAAGTAGAACTACCACTGTTTCTCAGAACTATAGACTTGATCTTTAAACAATATTCAAATATCAAGGTGTCAATTTCACTCATAAACATTCTATTTTGTGCTCTCTATATTAGTTACCACAAATCAGAAAAAAACATGATATTTGTCTTTTTGGGCCTGGTTTATTTCACTAAGAATAATTTTTTTCCAATTACATTCATTTTGTTGCCAGTATCACAGGCTGCAGTTCTACCTACTATACCACAACCCCAACCTCAAATTTATCTATCTTTAATGTTAGATTAAATGTTGATTGGTTGGTTGTTCCTTATCACTTACTAAACTATTTCAATTAAATAATTGTTTTCTATATACTTTAAAAATAATGTAAACATTTTTCTGTAAGAAAGCAACTAAAATTTGTACTTTTTATACATTTTATGTTATGTTTTCATAGGAAAACAACCCTGCTGGTACCTTAATTGTAGACTTCTAGCCTCCAGACATATGATAAAATAGTTTTCTTTTGGTTTTTAGGTCACACGGTAGTCTCTGCTCTTTTTTTATGGCAGGCGTAACTAACTAATACATCATATAAAATGTTGTTCTCCAAGGTTATATATGCCAAAGTGACAACTTACACATGGTCTGTCTAAAAAGATTTTGCAAAGAAGAGTGATGAGTCAAGTCAAGTATTGTAACATATTAATCAGTTGATAGAAAATGTTCAGACTATGTGAGCTACTCACCTTTTATTTTGTAATGATTATCAGACCACAAGTTGAAACTGTCAGTGGCTTAATTATTTATTACTAAGGGCATATGTCATAGAGTTCTCCCTACACACACACACACACAACACACATACACATAAACATACACATGGTAACATCTGAGGTGCTGGATAGAATGAATGTATTAGTTTAATTGTGGTGATCATTTCAATATGCATGTAAATAAATATGTTATACATTAAGAATTAAAAATATATTATCTAAAACAAAGTAAATTTTAACTACCATCTTCCTTCATTCTTTCTGAACTCTCATAGTAGTGCTTTTCATGGTCATATTACTACCAATAGTCTGTTCAAATAATCTGTTTTTTTTTTTTTAATAATCTATCACGTTGTACCACAACACCCATCCCTGCAGTATTGCTTTTCGATTATTATTTTTGTGCTAGAACCTGTCTAGTGATTTTCACTTTGCCTTTGTTGCCATAATAGCCCCAATTTAATAGGCCAGGGAGCTTTGTGGGGATTGTGCTAGTGTCTGGATGGACTTCCAGTTATATATTCTAAAACTTGAGATATACTTTAGGATATATTTGGGGACCCAATGAATTTACCATAAGATATATCTGAGCTAAACTCCATTGACCATCTGACTGCCATAATACCCTCCACAGACTGGAAGACTACAATGAGGTTTAATTTTTAATGTATTTTTCAACATTTATTCATTCATTCATTTATCTGAAAAGCAGAATGACACAGAGACAGATGTCCTCAATCAGCTACAAGTCAGGAGCCTGAAACTCGATCCAGGTGTCCTACATGGGTGACAGGGGCCCCAGTACTTGGGCCATCTTCTACAGCTTTCCCAGATGTTTAAGCAGGGAGCTGGAGTGGATAAAGGCACAGCCAGACTTGAGCCAGCATTCCAATATGGCTGAATTACAATGCCAGCCACAAAACTGACTTTTTTGATATTCTGGAATATGTGTCATTTCAGTGCCAAAGTTCAGCAATTTCACAAAAGTATAATTACTTACTTTCTCCGTGTTAAAGTCATGCAGCTAAATTGTCATATGTGCCTTTATGGAATGATGGAAGATATCGCAAAGCATTTCAAAAAATTCTTGAAAAATGGAATTAAGAGATCAAATTATTTATTGAAAAAAATGTAATCCCAAGCATAAATTTCTTCCTAATACATATCTCCATGAGATCTTGATGACCATGTGTATTAAGAGTATAAGTATTTATCAGTGTTGCATTTTTGTTCAAGTAATCCCAACTGTGCTTCATCACTGCAAACTGCCTTGTCCAGAAATTGACTGAGATGGCTTGGTGATTCAAACTAGAACCATTCTGTTCCTAAAAATCCATGAGAATTGAGTCAACTGGCTATCTAGCTCTTCTTTATGGATGCTATGTTCAATTACCTACTTCTTGATTTATTTTTATCCCCACATGTGTTCTTCCAAAGCTTAATTGTCTGATCTTTTTTGTTTAGCTGTTTGTTTTGCATGTTTTATTTTTGTTTTTGTTTTTCTTCTTTCTTTCTTTCATCCTTTCCTTCTTTCCTTCCTTCCTTCTTTCCTTCCTTCCTTCCTTCCTTCCTTCCTTCCTTCCTCCCTCCCTCCGTTCCTTCCTCCCTCCCTCTCTCCCTCCCCCCCTCCCTCCCTCCCTTCCTTCCTTCCTTCCTTCCTATTTTTTTTTTTTTTGTGGGTGGGCCTTGATCCAAAGCCAAGGTTTATCCTGCATAGTAAAGAATTGGCTTTGCCAAAGGGAAGAAGTGGTTGGTGCACAGAGAACAGGTAAATTACAGATAATTTTCATGAACTCAAGTGAGTTGTGACTCCAATTGAAGTTCATCTACTATATTTGCTCTACTAGTTGAACACTGACACATATCCAAAGTTTAAAAATGCAGCCAGGACTTTGACTTGACTTTTTCCCATTAATTGTTTTAGAGACCACTAGGAGCAGTTTTCTTTCAGCTGGCAAGGCTATCAATACACCTTCATTTTCTTATAACAAAATGTATGCCACATTAGTCCAAAGAGATTCACCATCTTCCTTTTCCACTATGCATCTGGGTATCAGAGGATGTAAAGCAAATTTTGCTAAAATTCAGGGCTCGTCAAACCAGAAGACCTAGTGGTGTGAGACAGATCAAAGTATCCCTTTTAGCATGGAGGATAAGCTGTTCCATTTGACCCCTACTACAACCTGAACAGAACAATCCGGCCTAATCATCTGCTTCAGATTCTGGAAGCAACACATTTTTCATCTGAATATGCCTTGCTGCTCTTTTACCTAGTGACCACAAAACCTAATAGCTTTGAAGGACTTCCAGAACGTAAGAAACCTCCATAAGTGTCCTCCATTGCTTTGCAAGCTGATATTCCCCTTGAGACATATGAGCCCGCTGATCAGATCATACTTGAAATATCAGTGGCAGAAGGAGACACTGTTTTGGGCCTTTGTTAGACTGTTAGAGGTGATTAACAATGCAGACAATTAGGATTTTGCAGTCAAGAATTTCTGTCCTCACAGATGAGGCTCACCTTTAGAGAACAGCTTTCCGATTGATATGAACCTGAGAAGATACTGAACATTCGACCATGGTTCTCTGAGTTACCATATATCTTGAATTATTAAGATGGTACAGATATTTCAATCTTCAGATTCATTAAATGTAGAAGAATGAAGTCTAACAAGTTCATGAAAATATATGACAGAAAAATGAAGAATTTCAGTGTCTTCTTTGAAATAAAAATTAACACCAAGATCAGCAATTATATCTTTATAGGCAATGAAAAACAGATTTAAGAATCACATAATGTTTAGCCTATTATTTAATCTAAATACAAACTCTAATTAGCAGTGTAATAAGCCTTTGATTACTTCCAGTTTGTATTTTGTATGTCCACGTTTGGTAGTTTAATCAACAACCTCCCTCAAGGATATTACCATAAGTGAATATTGAGCCCTTTAATTTCTTTTTAATGCTCCTCACTGAGCTGGCCCCATTGAAGATGGCTTAGCAAATTAATTGCCTCATATAATTTTTCTTCTTAAGACAGTTTGGAACATAAACTTTACTTTAGCCTATTCTCCCTACTGCTTCTGTTTCAATAAGTAGGTATGTTTTTCAGAAGCCATTGAAAAAAATAGGATTTTCTTCTAGTTAGACACCGTAATACCAGAATACACGTCAAATAATCAGGTAATTATGCAAAATATCTTCTGTTATTTAATTAGGAATGAATTATTGTGTAGTAAATGGAAATACATTGTTGAACATTTTACTTCTGATATAGATTTGGTATCACTTTTGACGAAATGCTTATAGAAGAATCATAAATTAACATCTGTGTAGCACTACTACCCACAAAGCAAATAAAGTAGTTTAAAAATTTTGTCAGAGATGATATTATACAGTAGTTAATAATTATTCATATTTAGTTCAGGGCAAGCTATAATAGTCAAAATATTTAACCTAAGGTACAGTAAAATTCGGTCATTCTGTTTTTGCTTTAAATTGTGTATTGACTTACTTATGGTACATAAAATATTTGTGTAATCAGATGTTATTGGATTTTTTACTGCTTTATTACCTAAGTTTATTGTTCAATCAAAAAAACATATATTTTAGTGCCCATGCTGACAGGAAGTAATTCCAAATCCTTCATGCTGAAATTCCTCTTCATATTTTCTACTTCCCTTGGTAAAAAAGAGAGGAGCCAGTCAGCAGTTTTTATATTTTCTCCATTTGTTTTCCCTTTTCATTTTACCTAAGGTAGTTCACTATGAAGCACTGCACAAAGTTTTGACTATTCAGAACATGAGAGACTTAACCCCCAAATGTAAGTGTTGGAGAATTTTGCATGAGTTAGATAACTTGAGATCTGCTGGATACATTTAGTAACTAAAAATGTATTCTAAGAAATGTAGAATAGAAGTATGATACTTCTTTGACTCTCTGAGTAACTTTTAATAATATAAAATACAAAGAAGATCAATTTAGCTTTAAATATTTCAGTAAAAGTTTAAATTTTGAATACTGTGTTTTTTTGCTGAATAATTTTTACAGTATACAATTTGTTTAAATTTCCCTACACATTGAAATTTATAATATAGTTATTAGAAATGATCTTTTTAATTGAGGAGTAACATTATGTCATAAATATAATGTTGGGGCTGGCATTTTGGTGTAGTGGATTAAGCTGCAACCTGTCAGCATCTCATGTGGGTGCTGGTTCATATCCTGACTGCTCCACATCTGAACCAGCTCCTTGGTAATGTGCCTGGGAAAGCAGCAGAGGATGCTCCAAATATTTGGGCCCCTGCCACCCACTTGGGAGAGCTGGAGGAAGCTATTACCTTAACTGTGGCTGGGCAGGCGGAAACTGGGAGCTTTGAGTTCTACCCAGGTCTCCCACATGAGTAACAAGAACTGTGCCACTTGATTCATCACCACCATCTCCCAGGAGCTGTAGTAACAGGAAGCTAGAATCAGGAGTGGGAGGCAAGTACAAACCCAAGCTTTCATATATGGGACACAGGTGTCTTAACCAACACTTTAACCAGCAGGCTAAATGTCTGTCCCTTTAAGAAGTTATTGTATTTTTTGCTAAATTATCTTTCATATTTATCAAATAAGCAATATTCATTATTGAGTATTGGGAATTTGAAGGCCTACTTTGTCTTGATAGATGCAGTCAATGAAGTGTTATAACCACAGTAATAACAATGACAACCTCAATGGCATAGCATAAAAACACTTTATTTTTCTCTTGTAATAATGCAACACAGAGCATCTGAGAGATTCATTTCATACACTAAGTCACTCAGTGACCAGTCCCTTGCTCTTGCATCTTTTCCTTCCACCCCGATCGTCCCTGCATCTGTTTGACTGGCAGCTTCAGGCAAGGAGGAAATGTGTAGGACTATGCAAGATGTGTCACTAGGTGGACCTGCGAGTGGTTGGTTCACTCCTCTTATTTAGCCAACATTCATGATCTCGATCATGTTTACTGGCAGGAGAAGCGGGGAAATGCAGGTGGAAAACAGATAAGAAGACAAATGGGTTTGGGAGTGGTGTATTGTGAGTGTCTTAAAACATGAACCAGATGGTCAAGATGTGGTTCTCATTCTGAGTTTTGGGTCCTAAGACCATAAGGCATAGACAGGATCATGAGAACAGCAGTCTCCAGTCATGACATTACTCAGGGTTACTGTAAACCTGTTTACAACACTGGAAGACAGGAATGAAGAAACCGAAGAGCAATGTTAGAAATGATATGCATCATCTGTATGAGCGGTTAGTGTATACCAGACTCACATTTATATATTTCAAATTATTGGTTTCTGAGGAACTCAAAACATTCTGCCTTAAGTGCCATTATTAAACCCACTTCATTGGTGAAGAAACAATTTAAAACGTATCCTTTAAACAGAGATTAAATAATTTGTATTTGTTCAAGATTCATAGAAAGTAAACATTAATACAGATGACCTTCATCTCAATTCCATGTTTTCAAACTCTAGATAATATTTTTCTCATGAAAAAGGAGACCCTAGAAATTATACTGTCAGAAATAATTACAAAACACTTTTCTTTCAGAATTTAGTCTAATGTGATGTAATAGAAAGTTTGAGAGAAGATACTAGAATCAATTTATACCCATGTATTTAATTCAGCTACCTCTTAATTCAAGTGAAATTACTCAGAGTACAGGAAATATTGAAGATTTATTGAATTAATGTGATTTTTAAAATTTTCAAAAGTATGTTATCATAAGTAAGAATACAGACAAGGATAAATCCAACAAAATACATCCAATTACTCATTTATTCTCTTTTAAATATTTCTCATTCACTTTATCTATTTGAAAGAAACACAGAGAGATAAAGAGACAGAAAGTGACACACACACACAGGCAGAGAGATATTTTTTATCTGCTAATTCTCTCTCAAATGCTTGCACCACCTGAGGCTGGGTGAAGCAAAGGCCAGGAACTGGGAATGCAGTCCAGGTCTCTGATATGGATGGTGAAGACACAAGTACTTGAACCATCATCTGCTGCCTGGCAACGTGTGCATTAGCAAGAAGCTGCAATCCAGAGTAGAGCCCATATTGTTGAAGAGACACTGGGATTAAGGTATCTCGAGGGGTGTCTTAATGGGCAGGCAAATCCTTGCCCCCATTTATATTCTCATTTTATTAAAAAAGATTTATTTCTTTATTAATTAATTAATTAATTTGTTTGAAATCCAGAGTTATGGGGAAGGAGAGCTAGAGAAAGACACACACACACACACACACAGAGAGAAAGAGAGAGAGAGAGAGAGAGAGGAGATCTGCTGGTTCACTCCCCAGTGGCTGGAGCTGGGCCAGGAGCCAGAAGAAGGGCCCAAGCATTTTGGCCGTCCTCTGCTGCTTTCCCAAGTATGCTATCAGGGAGCCTCATCAGAATCACAGTAGCTGGGTCTTGAACCAGTGCCTTTATGGGATGACAGCACTGCGCAAGGTAGCTTTATAGGCTATGCACCATGTTGGGACCCTCCATTTAAATTATTAAACCACATTTATTCAGATAGCAAATATTTTTCCTATAAATCTTTTATTTAAGGAATACAAACTTCATACACTTCATAATTACAACTTTAGAAACATAATGATTATTCCCACCATACCCGCCCCTCCCACCCAAACTCCCACCTCTCTTCCTTGTCCCTCTCCTATTTCCATTCTTATTTTTTACTAAAATCTATTTTCAAATAACTTTACACATATATGATTAACTCAATTCTAAATAAAGAGTTCAAAAACAGTATGAAAAGAAAAATGTTTCTCAATATGAAGACAAGGGCCATTCAAAGTGCCAATTTCGCTTCTCCAGATTGCCTTTTAGGTGCTCTATTAGTTATCCCAGATCAGGGAGAACATATATTTGTCCTTTGGGAATTGGCTTATTTCACTAAGTATGATGTTTTCCAGTTTCATCCATTTTGTTGAAAATGACCAGATTTCATTTTTTTTTCTTACTCTGTGTAGTATGCCATGATTAACACATCTCATAATTTTTATCCAGTCTTCAGTTGATGGGTATTTGAGCTGATTCCATATCTTAGCTATTGTGAATTGAGCTACAGTAAACATGGAAGTACAGGTAACCCTTTCATATGCTAACTTCATTTTTCTTGGGTAAATTCAAAGGAGTCAGATAGTTGGGATGTGTGGTAGGTCTATATTCAGATTTCTGAGGTATATCCATTCTGTCTTCCATGGTGGCTTTACCAGTTTACATTCCCACCAACAGTGAATTAGGGTACCTTTTCCCCCACATTCTCACCAGCATTTGTTGTTTGTTGATTTCTGTGTCAAAGCTATTTATTTTTTAAAAGGTTTATTTATTTATTCAAAAGGAGGAGTTACAGAGAGGCAAAGGCAGAGATAGAGAGAGAGGTCTTCCATCCACTGCTTCAATCCCCAAATGGCCACAGTGACCATAGCTGGGCCAATCTAAAGTCAGGAACCAGAAGCTTCTTCTGGGATCCCACAAGGTTGCAGAGATCTAAGGGCTTGGGCTATCTTTTATTGCTTTCCAAGACCATAGCAGAGATCTGGGTCAGAAGTGAAGATGGGACCCAAACTGGTGTCCCTTTGGGATTCTGGCACTGCAGCCAGTGGCTTTACCCACTATGCCACAGCACTGGCCCTATGAAAGCCATTTTAATACCCTTATTGTGGTTTTGATTTGCATTTCCCTGATGGCCAGTGATCCTGAGCATTTTTCATGTGTCTGTTAGCCATTTGGATGTCCTCTTTTGAAAAAATGTCTCTTAAATTCTTTGCCCATTTCTTAACTGGGTTATTTGTTGTTGTTGAGTTTCTTCATCTCTGTATCTATTTTGGTTATTAATCCTTTATCAGTTGCATAGTTTACAAATAATTTCTGCCATTCTGTCAGTTGCCTCTTCACTTTGATGAGTGTTCTTTTTGCAGTAGAATAGCTTCTCAATCTGTTGCAATTCCATTTGTCAGTTTTGGCTTTGATTGCTTGTACCACTGGAGTCTTTTGCAAGAAATATTTTTTATGCCAATGTCCTGCAGGGTTTTCCCAATGTTCTCTAATAATTTGATGGTATTGGGTTGTAGATTTAGGTCTTTAATCCACTTTGAGGAGATATTTGGGTAAGGTGTGAGGTAGAGATCCTGCTTCATATTTCTACATGTGGAGATCCAGTTTTCCCAGCACCATTTGTTGAAGAAATTATCCTTGCTCCAGGGATTGATTTTAGCTCCTTTGTCAAAGATAATTTGGTTGTAGATTCATGGATTGATTTCTGGCATATCAATTCTGTTCCACTGGTCTATCCATCTGCTTTTGTACCACTACCAGGCTATTTTGATTAAAACTGCCCTTAAGTATATCGTGAAATCTGGTATTGTGATGCCTCTGACTTTTTGTTGTAAAAGATTGCTCTAGCTACTCATAGTCTCCTATGTTTCCATATGAATTTCAGCATCATTTTTTCTATATCTGAGAATAATGTCTTTGGTATTTTGATTGGTATTGCATTGAAACTGCAAATTGCTCTCAGGAGAATGGACATTTTGATGATACTTTTTCTTCCAAACCATGAACATGGAAGTTTTTTTTTTTTTATTTTTTGTATCTTCTAGTTCTGTTAGGTCCATTTGGTTTATAGTGATGATTAACATTGTTATTTCATTGCTGATTTTCCATTTGGTTGATCTGTCAATTGCTGAAAATGGGACATTTTAGTCCCTCATTACCATTGTATTGGAGTATATGTCTCCCTTTGGATCCATTAACATTTCTTTTAAATAGCCAGGTGTCCTGTAATAGGTGCATATACATTTATATTAGTCACATCTTCCTGTTGAATTGACTCCTTAATCATTACAGAGTGTCCTCCTTTTTTGTCTCTTCTGTTTTTGTGTTGAAATCTATTTTGTGTGATATTGGGATGGCTACACAAGCACTAGTTTGGTTTCTGTTAGCATGGAATATCTTTTTCTATCCTTTCACTACCAGTCTGCATATATTTTTGTTGGGGAGATTTGTTTCTGTAGGCAGCAAATAGATGGTTTTTTTTTTTTTTAATCCATCCAGCCAGACTCTGTTTTTTAACTGGAGTTGAGTCACTTACATTCAAGGTGGCTATTGATAAATAATGACTTTGCCCATAAATATTTTTTTATTTTTTCCTATGCATTTCCTTTGTACTTTTACTAGGAGACTTTCTGCCTTCACCTTCTTTCATAGTGATGACCATTTTTCTGTGTAATACATCCTTAAGCATCTTTTGTGAGGCTGAATAAGTGGTAACAGATGCTTTCAATTTCTGTTCATTATAGAAGGTCTTTATTTCACCTTCATTCATAAATGAGAGCTTTGCAGGGTACAGTATCATGGGTTGACAGTTTTTTCCTCTTAAGACTTGGAATATATCTTGCCATTCACTCCTAGCTTTTAGGGTTTCTGATAAGAATTCAGCTGTGACTTTAATTGGAGATCCTCTGAAAGTAATCTGGTATTTCTCTCATGAACATTTTAGAATCTTTTCTTTATATTTTACTGTAGAAAGTTTGACTACAATGTGTCATGGTGAAGATTGTTTTTGGTCATATATATTAGTAGTTCTATGTGCTTTCCTGCACTTCAATGTCCATTTCTTGCTCCAAATTATGGAAGTTTTATGTAATAATTTCATTAAAAAGGCCTTCTATTCCATTCTCTCTTTCTATGCCTTCATGAACTCCTAAGTCCTGTACGTTGGGTTGTTTGATACTACCCCATATATCTTCAACACTGTTTTTTAGTTTTCTAATTTTATCTTTTTTTTTTTTTTTTGATCTGACTCTAAGCTTTCCAGTGACTTGTCTTCTAACTTGGATATTCTTTCTTCTGCTTCACCAAATCTGTTGTTAAGGCTTTCCACTGCATTTTAAATTTGATCTATTGAATCCTTCATTTCTAAGATTTCATTTTGATTTCTCTTTAAGATCTAAATTTCATGGAATAAATTTTCTTTCATGTATGTACAGATTTCATTTGTTCATGGATTTACTTCTGATTACTTCTAAGTAATCCTACGATCAATTTTTTAACTCTATTTCTTGCATTTCTTCAATCTTTTCATATTCTTGTAGTGCTGCATTCTTTTAGGGGCATCACGTTGTCTTCCTTATTCTTGTTTCTTGAATTGCTAAGTTTATTATTTGAATTTGTGGAGATAAATACTGGTTTCATATTTTTTTTTTCTGTTCAGCCCTTCAGGGTAAATGGAGTGTCCAAGGTGACACTCAGGTCGGGCATGGTAAATCTCTTTTTTAATCAGAAAGAAGGTTTGTTTTATGCTGTTGTTGTAGTTTCATGCTCATCTCCTCTCTTCAGAGGATACCAGTGCCTGGGTGCTAGCCCCAGTGGCTACAATATTCATCCATGCTACCAAAAGAACCACACAAAGGATCTGTGCAATCCTTGGTGTAAGCATGGATTCCATAGGAATGACTCTCACCTGGAAACCAGGCAGCCCCAAGTATGTGGATTCACCCACAATGACTACTCAAAGTCCCAGCCCCTCCCTGAACTCTTGCACATGGCCACAGTATTTTCACACTCCTGGCACATAAGCCTTCCACAGTCACCAGCATCCAGATCTCTGCCAATTCTCCCAGCAAGACTCAGGCATCTCCTCTCAGCTGATTGCTGGGCATGTGGACAGGAACTGACACAGCTGTTATATATGTCCAAAATGGCTCCTACCCTGTCTTGGTTTGTGAGAGGATGTCAGTGCAGGATGGTCAGGGAGAGAGAAGTGTGCCCCATTTTTTTCTCCTCTTGGTTAGCCGGTACATGGCCCCCACAGGACTCCCACCCAGCCTCTTCCAGAAGCTTTATCACCAGTGGCTTGGGCTGCTGCTGTCTGGTCTCATCTCATTTTACAAACCTTTTGCTGAGGCTCTCTGCAACTGGAGTCTTGAGTTGTGTGTGTCCACACCCTCCATGTAGGTCCACAGTGTCCCTCTAATGTGCATGGAGATTCCACAGCCATTTTCTTCCTAACTCTTCCCTAAGACTGCACTCTCTCCACTTTCTTAAATTGTCTTCTCCTAGACAACAGCAGTATGCTTCCTTCCTATTCCACCATCTTGAATCTCCCCCAGATAACAAAACTTTTTACAGAACAGTCTACAATCGAATGATCCTGATACATTAACAAGATAATTTCACAAAATATATTCATGTTTTATTGCATAGTATTGATATGCCATTGTCAGGAAAATAAGTCAATGCTCTGTAAGTCTTTCAGTTTGTAATAATGTTTATAATATTCTAAAATGTCACTATTTGCTTTAAACTAGTGATCTTCTTTTGAAACTCAGGAAATTGATGTTAATTCCTTTCCTACTTCTGTGCTTATTATTGGATAGTTTTGTTAAGAAAAAAACAATGGAATGGAATCATATAGTTACAAATGAAGATAGACAACTGGAGAATTCAGGCTCATAGGCAGTCAGCCAGTACCAAGTAGGAAAGTACACTAAGCCTTTTAAATTTTTAACCATTTTCCAATTACAGTTAACATACCTGTTCATTTATGCACTCAAAGTTCACCTGTTGGGGCCAGTGTTGTTGCACAGCAGGCAAAGCCACCACATGAAACACCAGTATCCTATAAAGGTAAAGTGGAAGATCAAAGAGGATCAAGAATTCATAGAGAATGCTTGCAAAGAATTGGAAGTGAAATGATCTGAATATCTGTTTCACAGAAAACTTGGTTTGCAATATAGAAAATTGTATAGAGGGAGTACTAGCATGTAGAAGTTACTTTGTGGGGTGGCTATTACTAACAGAGCTTTGATGAGAGATTGATGGAAGCTGGGAAAGTGATGTCTAAATGCAGAGGGATCAATACATGTGTTGCAGGAATAAATGGACGTTAAAAGTGATAAATTGTGGTAATCAATTTAGGGTAACTTTGGTAGATTATGTTTACTAACTTCCCCTACTGGGTGAAATGCAAATCTATTTATTGAAATAATAGGTATAAGTAACTTGGCACTGGAAAGAACCATCAGAGGTCTAATTTTGGTCATATCCAAGTTGATGGTTTGAGAGAAATCAATTAAATCTAGAGATCATGATGGGAGCATGGACTGCAATATGCAAGAATTATAAATCTACAATTGATTTAATTCCAGTTGTGTGGCTAGTATTATATGGCCAGGGTCTATAGAATAGCAGAAGAACACCCAGTATTTAATTTTAAGTAACGCCAATTGTCACAAAGCAGAAAGAGTACAACGTTCCAGCAAAGATTATAAAACTGATAGCAAGATACATAAAATAAAACAAAGAATAGTTTCAGGAAGGCCAGTGGAGAAAATTGTATGAAGTTCAACACCATCGATGCTGATGAGATGTCAATTAAAATATGGCAAACAATTTGAACAGTTTTCATGAGATTTTATGATAACTTTTTGTTATGCGTTGTGATGAAGTATTGGGATTAGAAAGTATCAGGTTTATCTGGCTCAATTACTTAAAAGTTGTGACATTTTAGACATACTTTTTCAATCAGCTGAGTCTGTTTTATAATCTGTAAGCAATGATGAAAATCTAATTGATCATTATAAATGTTATATCTAAGAGTTTAGCATATGCGAATGTCATTCCCACTGCTTCTTCATTTTCTCAGAAAAGAAACTCAACAATGTGGGCTCTTCCCTCATTCTCACTTACTACTCTTTTTCCCTTTGGGCTTTCTTGCTGTCTGCCGGGTATTCAGGGAACAAAAACCTCAAGTAACTGACTGTATCCATTTTACCAGAGTGTAGCAGTGTATTCCATTAAGACTGTGACTTTGAAGTGACTCTATCAATGTTACAGACCAGCAAGGTCGAACAAAGTCATTCTGTGGCCATGACAGAGAGAAACAAAAATAAGACCAATCTGTAACCAAGTCCAGTGACAGACAAAAACAAAAACACTGCTCAATATGCAAAACAAATTCTAACTCTCCCTTTTCTGGGTTATCATATGTGACCTTGCCCTTATACCAGCTGTAAACTAGCTTCACTTTGTTTTTCCCATCTTCTAGGTAAAATTAAGATATCAACATTATCCCCATTTATGAGAACACATTATCCAGAGCAAATACCTGCTTTCCTGAACCTCTCCAAAGCCATCTACTGCTGTCTGTCCTCCATATCAAGCCCATCCCAATGCTCTTTTACTGAGGCACCATGATTACGCACCTGTTGTGGTATATTTTTTCTTTGGCATCACTATTGATAAGTTCAACATTCCTCAATCACAGGTGTCTTCTGGTGTGTGGGAATTTATTTATTTTATTTTTCTTTCTTTTCAGTTAGTGAGCATTTATAGTTTTTCAAGAATTGTATAGAGAATGTTAAATAAGAGGAAATGATGTTCCCAATTTGGATTAAATTTAGTAAAAGTCTGGCACCCAATAAGAGTAGACAAACCCAGATAAATAGTTTAGAGGCAAGAGAGTGTGTTGAAATACAAATGTTTTTCTCAGTTACTGAGAAAAAGAAAATATTTATAAAGACTAATTTATGTGTTAAATATTACCTAAATAGCCTTATCATACCTTCAAGGAAGATAGAGCTGGAGTTATCGTATGTGGCCTATATTGTAAATAACTTTCTTACTATTTATTTATTTATCTATTTATTTATGAGACAGATAATGAAAGAGATACATACACACACACAAAGAGAGAGAGAGAAAGAGAGAGAGAGAGAGATCTGCCAGTGGCTACTGTACTGTGAGAAAGAGAGAGAGAGAAAGAGAGAGAGATAGAGAGAGAGAGAGATCTGCCAGTGGCTATTGTACTGTGCAAACGCCCACAATAGCCTAGGCAGAGCCAGACTGAAAATGGTAGCTGGGAATTCAACCCAGTTCTCTGACATGAGTGGCAGAAGGCCAAGTACATGAGACCATCATTGCTGCCTGATAAGGTCTGCATCACCAGGTAGTTGGAAATGGAAGCAGAGCTGGAGATTGGACCAGGCACTCTGAGAGGATGTGTGGGTACTGCACTGTCTACACTGACCAAACATCCACCCTTTCCAATAACTTTCTGACATGGGATAAAATGCAAGGGTAACAGAAAATTATGAATGAACATAATTTATCATTCAGAGTTTCAGAAATTTTATTTGTTGAATTACAGTGCTGAACCAAAACATACATGAAAATTAAAAATATGAAAATATGCAACTATAAGATCATCAGCGAGTATTTTAATATTTAAAGAAAGAATAGTACAATAGGAGTTTATTCATTTTTTTATGACTTACTTTCTTAAACTTGTTTTGAGAAAGTTTTACTGAAAGAATTAGAAAATTCTTGTCACTTTTGATACTTATCAAACTGATGTGTTGAAACCACGGGAATTAAGAAACTGAGTCTGAAATTTTAATAGTAGGGAAGAAGCTTATCTTCTGTGGGATGACCTTGATTGTGGCTTCTAAAAAGATGTGCCTGTCTAACTTCCCTGGTGAGTTTTTAATTAATTACACATGCTCAGACTTCAGGCTAGAGACTCAAATTCATAGGATATCAGGACTGAGCCATAGGATGAGGTTGGAGGTCTTGGGATCTCAGAAAATGGTATAAATTCTTAAACCTGTTGGAAAACTGCTTCATTAAGAAATTGCTTTATTAAATTCATGTCCACAATGAAGAATCCATTGCAGAAACATCACCTGAGATATTGAGAAACATATTGAAACAGATTATAAACTTTTCCACTAAAAATCAGAAGAAATCATGATAAGACAAATCCCTGTAGAATGAGTGACAGAGCTTCTTGACTTTATCTGTGCCACTCTTATCAGATTTCACTTACAACACTTTTGTTCCTCCAAACTATTATAAGACAGCTAGACTGTCATTATAACCTTTGTTTTCCACATAAGTGAACTAAGTTATAGAGAATTTGTAAAGAATCTACATTTATATTTCCAATAAATGACAGAGTAGTGATTTGAACCCATAACTACAAGGCATTCCATCTCACAAACCCTCCCACACTATTTAATAATCTGATGTAGGAAGTAAATAAATTAAAGTATGTAATTGGTTAAAAACAGAAATGTTGGATTTAAATTTGTATTTCAAAAGTTTAATGGCTATGTATTTTACATATTAATTATATTTCCTAAAATAATAATTGAAATAGCTAGCTTCACCTCTTTGTTAAGCAGTCTCTTCATTTTATTTTTCTTTATCCCCTTAACTCCACATATATAGCAGGTTGATAACTCTCGGTCATGAGCTAGCTAGTCAAATGAATTAGAATCAGACTGTAAAAACAGAAAATCTGCTAAAAGCACCACAGTTAGAAAGGCCAAATTTAAAACAGTAAAAATCAACAATGTGATAAAATGCATACCAGCTTAAATTAAATATAGCATATAGTTAAAGTCATTTAATGAACAGAATTAATTTGCCATTTTATTGCTATAATTATTTCTCCTCATTAAATCTTTGCAAACAGATCAGATAAAACATAAAACATTAATCAGAAGAAAATCTCAGAACACTTTTTAAAGATTAAGTTTTTATTATTCTGACTAGCAATTATTATTAGTCAATATTGGAAAGTTTAAATCACCATTCAGGCATATCTCTCGTTCCTTATGATGCAGATATTGCACTAACCTAATCTGGCAACCGCCTTTTTAACAGCTCTGTAATTTGTTCTTTCTTACATCAGAATCATGTAACTTCAGACATGACACATATTCTGCAATGTTTCTTAGAATCTTAATTTTATGCCTTTTGAATTACAAATTGTTTAGCTTGAAAATATGTCTATTTCACATGAATGTATAGTTGGTTACCTTTATTTGATAGCTTGCACATCCTTGGGCCTTGGTGGTCAATGCAAACCACACTGTGCCATGTGCACTGCCCTCCAATGTTTAACTTACTGCTTCTTGTTGCCCCATCCATCACCAATATGGTGATGTCATTAATTAAGAAAACAGTCTACTCCTCAAAGCAGTTGTAGTGTTTTTTTTTTTTTTCATGAAAATCAAAGGCATTTTTCTAATATATACACATTCCCATAATGACTGTGATGGGAATGGCATACCCTGAAGCTGAAAAAGCACGGTGTGCATAGCCATCCTGGCCCTGTCCCAGTGACTTTCTTCTGAATTCTTCACTGGCAACTACACCAATCCCATATCCGGTTTTCTCATGCCCTTGCCATTGTCTATTCTTTTATTCTTATTAGAGGTGGCAGTGCTTAGATTCAGAAGATCTCATCGCTATGCCTACATCTTTTTTCTTTATAGGTTTCACCAAATCACTAAGGAAGGATTATTCATCTAATGCCTTTGTTATAAAAAATGATTTCTACTTTTCTCTCTGGTACTGAGAACTACAGTCTCTCTCTTCTCAAAATCCTTAAATCCTCAGGTCCATTATTCTGATTGCTCTTTTTATTTTAGTTTCAAGTATGTTCAGGTCACTGCTTTCAAAGAAAAAAAGGTGTTCCAAATAATACTCTAAATTCTATCTTTGATAACTTAAGTCTTTATTTTTATAGAGCAAAAAGTGCCATGCATCTGAAGTATTCCCGATTACTCTTTTATACTGATTAAAATGTCAGTGGTTATGCAGCCTCCTTGAGAGTTCCCATCCACACAGCATCATACACCAGACCTGCTAGGGCCTCACCTGCTTCTCCAGCCACAGCTTCCAGTATTCTGGCCTTAGAGTTTACCTTTCACTCACATTCCCTGTTGTGTCCTCACCTCTCAACTTTGATCTTATCTTTCCTGTCTGGAAACCTTTTCTTTCATTTCTATTTTCACTTCATTTCACTGTTAATTTCACTATTAATCTCGATTCTTAATTCAAGCCCCTATTCAGAAATGAATGTCCTCCTGATCACCCTGAATTTCCCAGTTCTCCCTGATGTTATCATCTGTGTGTACTTTTTCTCAAGAAAATAATTGAATTAATATTTTCTGAAGTATATGGATTGCCTCTTTATTTTTGTTTCCTTTTATAAGATTAATACTATTCAAAGGTTAGGGAACTGACTTATTTTTAAATTAATAATCCAAGGGCTGCTCTGGATTGTGGATTGTACCGTGAATACCATTGCTGTTCAAAGAATTCTTATTAAGTTATAGGAAGAAATTTAAGACATGGAACATTTGAAATTTGTGGTTCACAGAGTTTTAAAACTGTGGACCATGTGCATTAATTACTTTTGATGAAAACAATAACTCAAGAGAACAGTACAGTTAGAATATTAAAGACATAAACGTTATATATGAAACAACTTTGTTTTAATAGGAAAAATAAACACATTAGAATGGAATGTATCAATGCTATTTAATTAGAGGTTGGTGTTAAGTATGTTTTTATTATTTCTTCATTATTCTATTCATTAAATTTTTATTTCCTAAAATAATTAAATTGACACCATATTATTTTCAATAATCTTGAGTGAATTAATTATATGTTGATATACAAATCTGTTTCATAGGAAATGGATATATTTTTGTTATCAAAATTACTTTTTCTGTTGCTGAGTCATTTTTTCCTAACTGATCAAGCCTATAATTTAGAATACAATAAAACTAAATTATCAAAGATTTTAAGAGGGATTCATCAAAGTTAGTAATTTCAACTTCTTAATTATTAAAATATATATTCTGTAGATGTCAACTCAAAGCTTCTGTGAACCTCACTGTATCTGCGGTTATGGGTTCCATACTTGTTAAAAATTGTAAAGATGGAAAACACGTATTAGTTTTAAAGTTTTGTTTTAAAGATGTAAAGAAGAAACAATGATTTCCATCTTGACAAAAACACTTTGATGGCTCATGTTCTGAATCCACCTCATTTTCCAGATATCACTATTTCAGTATTTCAACCACTATTCATTCAGTATACACAGCAAACCTGATTGGTTTTGCAGAGAAAGTTGGTTTTGAGAGCTTCATCTCACATCACTAAGCTGAGGACTTATAGAGATATATTTGAATGCACCTTTATCTAATGTCAAAGACAAACTGATACTCCAGCAAGTGTAGAGAACACTCGGCCCAGTAGCCATGTAAGTCACACAAAGTTATTTGAGCCACAGCAACTGCAGGTGGGCCTTGAAATTCAATAAATCTACGGTAGGCCAATTTTTAGTTACGGATTTTGTATGGCTCTCGGATGATTTTATAAACATTCAAATGGCCCATGGCAGAAAAGATGTTCCCCAACCTTGTGATGCTAAACATGTCACCCATCTGAATCTCTGACATAATATTAGGGAAGAGAATCACTAATTAGAATTTTCTCTTGGGCTGCACAACAAATACAGAAGGCTGCAGACTAAATATTTTTGCTACCTGTTAGTATCCTCGGAAAACTCTTTCTGACTTTTCTTATGCTGTTTCAGCATTTTTGTCATAGGAGAAAATCTTTTTTCACCAAAAACATTATTCCTTTTTAGAATGATCAAATCAGGGACATAAATGTCGTTTTTATAACTCAGGCCTCCATTATGATGAATTCCCATCAGCAGTTTTCAAAAGCTATCTTCATTTACTCTTCCAAGCACTTTGAAAACCTTTAAAATCATCGTTTATTTCCTTAGTCACTAACAGTAATTTAAGCAGTGTGTCTTCTGCAGCTGCCAATAATACTGATTTATTTGTTATGTTTGGCGTTTTTTTTTTTTTATAATCAAATGGCAATTTTATTTCACTGAAGAGTAACTTGCTGAAAATTAATAGAATTTGTTTGTACTTAGCTTTGAGGAGCAACTTTAGGCAAAATGTGTTTAAAAGGAAAAAATATATTTTACAATCTCACTTGCAGACAAAATCAGTTTGTGAGTCAACTACTTCCACCCTTATTAATCTGAAAAATTGATTAGCCTTACTATTATGAAAGCAAGACCTGTTAAATGTGACCAATACATAGTGTATGTGGATGTCCAGACTTTTTTACTTGGCATTGAAATCTGTGTCTACAACAAATTCTCAAAAACTCGCAAACTCCTAGTAATAACATTGTTGAATCAATAAACTAAGCCTGAAAATGACTCACTATTCATTGTGGGGGACCTCTACCTCGTTACTATGAATATCTTATATTCATTATCATTGCTTATAGATAGAATCGCCCCACAAGGAAGTCAAAATTTAGAAACAATTTGATAAAAAAGATTTTGCTCCAATAACTTCCAAATACAATAGGTTTCATGTGACAGCAAAATTCCTCAAAGATGATCAAGTGTTAAGGTCAGTTCAGAGGGATCCTTAAGGAAAATTTAATTATATGCTGCAATCCTTTCTCACAGTGGATCAGAGTGAGGCAGAAAAGGTGTTTAAGTTTTAGAAGACAGTCTGTGGAAGTTTTAGAAATATGCAATACCAAAAAATGTAATGTATTTGAGTAAAACTGACATTTTGAGATTCAATAATTTTTCAGAGCCCTTGTCTCTACTGTTGAGGAGCCTTGTTTTTTATATTCTTATTAGTTGTTGAAGTATTTACTTAGTGTAGGGTTAATCTTATGAGTATAAAATAAGCTGAAAGTAGATCATTGTGAAAATTATAAGAAGGAAGCAGAAAGGAAGGAGGAGGGGAAGTGGGAGGAAGGATAGGAGGGAGGATAGGGTGGGAAGTGTCACTATGCTCCTAAATCTGTATAAATGAAATTAATGAAAAACAATTTAAAAATCAAATTAAATTTAAAAAAGAGAAAATACCAAGTATCAGACGCTGATACTCAAGCCTCTCCTATAACTTAAGACCTGTGTGGATTATCTTCTTCTAACCTGGGTATCTCATTTGCTTACTGGGAGAGAAAAAACTTACCACATAAACCATCTTGATCATTAAAAAAAGGAATTAAAAACCTGAAGGATCCAATGTCTACTCCTACAATGATGAATTAAAGTTGTAATCATGGTCCTAAAATATGAAAAGAAATATCACTAAAATATTTCTCCTTTTAGTGAAGAATTAATTTGTAATTATGGGCAATGAATTCAATTTCCAGAGTGATTAATTTCTTTTCATGTAATACAGCAAAATGTATGTATTTTCTTTTTAAATATGTTTTATTTATATATAGGGAACAAATTTCATGGATTTCATATATATACAGTTTTGAGAGCATAATTATACTTCCCATCCTACCCTCCCTCTCCCCCCTCCTCCTCCCTCCTTATTTTTTAAATTTTTTACAATGACATATTTTCAATTTAATTTATAATCACAAGCTTAACTTTCAGTTTAGTAAATAATTCAATGAGTAGTAAGTAGAAAAACTACTATTCCTCAGGAGTATATGAAGGGCTACATAAAACACACCAAGCACCAGAGTTAAAGGAAAGGTTTATTGTCAGGGGCTGGGGTGGGGGACACAGCAGGCTGAAGAGAGATGGTGAGTGTGGGAAAGCAGGCCTTGTTATAGCCTTGAGGGGTAGGAGGGATGTTGGAGCACAACTCCTGTTAGGGTGGCGGTGGAGCTGATGCTTCTAGTTGGGCCATTTGGTCACCTGGCTTTCTAGTACCCCGGGCTGGGCTTATTGTACAAGATGGCAATGGGGCCAGAGCCTAAGGTGGCACCTGGGGTCTAAGATGGCGCCTCAGACAAGATGGCACCATTTCACTATCAATATGGGCAAGGGCTATAAACAATAATCTGATCTCAAGGTGTCAATTTTGCTCATGTACAAGGACTATAAACAATAATCCAGTGGAAATGAGGTCCCTTATATACCTAGTGATCTTATTTCTCTATTGACCAACATATACTCTGATTATTTAAATGTCCTTATTTAAGAGGTAGAAACAGAGAGAGAGAGAGAGAGAGCACTCTCATCCGCTTCTTTATTCTCCAAATGCCTGAAATGACTGAGGCTAGACCAAAGACAAAATCAGGAGTTGGGAATGCAATCTGGGTTTTCCATGTGGGTGACAGGAACCCAGTTGCTTGAATCAACATCACTGCTGCCTCCAGGGTCTGGTTGGGGAGAAACGGCAGTCAGAAGTCAGTCAGGTATCTATCCCAGACACTCTGATATGGAACACAGCTGTCTTAACTTCTAAACACCTGTCCCAATATTAATATTATTATTTCTCACACTTGATTCTTTTTCTTTAAACAGCATTAAAAAGTTGGTTTTATTGTCTGTTTGTTTCCAGTTTCAAGTAACATCATAAAATTTAAAAATAACAGAGTTATTTTCATTTATTTATTTGTGGCCATGATATGGCTCACTTCTATACATTTGCAATTAGACAGTCATTGGAAAAATTTAGAAGTTACCACATCAAATCACCTGCCAACCCTCCCTCTTCTTCATCTAACCAAACAAAATACTCCTTGCAACTTGGAAATGAATACCTGGGGGTATGAACCATATTAGCTTTTATGTCAGGTCACATAGGGCTCATAATGAACTCTGAGCAGTACACTCCCGACATGACAAAGAATGTAGGTTTGAATCATTAAATTAGTTTTCTGTCATCTAAGCCCGTTCTAAATGACATTTGTTTCCAAAGTCTTTAAATGATTGATAGTCTGGTATTTTAAAATACTCAGAAGGAATTCTTAGCTATAACTCCTTTAGCAGACAACAGGTACTAGAAATAACACATTTTTTCTTATGAGGCATCTTTAAAAAGATTGTGGAAAATACACATTATGATAAGTCTATGCATGGGTTTAAATTTTTTTACATCAAAATAAACATCTTTTTTTTTTTTTTTTTTGACAGGCAGAGTGGATAGTGAGAGAGAGAGAGACGGAGAGAAAAGTCTTCCTTTTTCCATTGGTTCACCCTCCAGTGGCCACTGCGGCTGGCTCATCGCACTGATCTGAAGCCAGGAGCCAGGTGCTTCTCCTGGTCTCCCATGTGGGTGCAGGGCCCAAGGACTTGGGCCATCCTCCACTGCCTTCCCGGGCCATAGCAGAGAGCTGGCCTGGAAGAGAGGCAACCGGGATAGAATCCGGCGCCCCAACCAGGACTAGAACCTGGTGTGCTGGGGCCGCAAGGCGGAGGATTAGCCTGTTAAGCCATGGCGCCAGCCAAATATCTTCTAATTATATTTGCCTATGAACTTCTTGAAGTGTGTTTTGTATATACATCAGAAAGTTTGAAAAGTTCACTATTACGTAAATAACAACTATTTATTGTATGTACTAAATATATTATACTTGCTACATAGCTTATAGCTATATAGCTATATTACTTACTATAAATATAGCTATACTTACTTGCTATATAGCATATAGCTACATTGAAAACAATGTAAAAACTCTAAATTTTTATTCCAAAATAATTTTAAGTATAATGAAAAATGTAAAGGTATACTTAAGGATTAGACTCAATAATTGTTAAAATTTTATCATACTTATATTTCCTCAGAATTTTCACACTCATAAAAAATACTTAACAGCTAAAATACTTAAAGTTGATTGAATATAATACTATAATCCTAAAATGTTTAACAAATACACTCCAATCTTAAGAAAGATTTTTTCATATTTAGCCATAAATCAATTATTGTACAAACACAATTATCAATACTTTTACTATTATCTAATATGTGAGTATATGTTATTTCTTATTTTCTGGTGTTCTTGACTATTCTCAAAATAATTTTTTACTGATTTTATTTAATTATTTGAGAGGTAATGTTACAGACAGTGAGAGGGAGAGACAAGGAGAAAGGTCTTCCATCCACTGCTTCACTCCCCAAATGGCTGCAACAGGCAGAGCTGAGCTGATCTGAAGCCAGGAGCTTCTTCTGGGTCTCTGATGTGGGTAGGGGGGGCAAAGCACTTGGACCATCCTTTGCAGCTTTTCCCAGGCACATTAGCAGGAAGCTGCATCAGAAATAGAGAAGTCAGAGAAGCTAGGACTTCAACCAGCGCCCATATGAGATTCTTGCTTAACCTGTTAGACTACAATGTCTGGCCCACAAAATTATTTTTAATAGCTGTTTTTCACTAACAACAACAAAGTAATCAGTGCCCACAGATTTGTTTTTCTCTTCTATCTCTTCAAACAATTCATTTTAGTGCAGATTTTTCCTCCATCTTTTTATTACTAAAATTTTACCTCCATCATTTGCGTTCACATGCAGTGTAAATTAGTACCAAACAAATTTGACATTAGATATCTCAATTGAATATTTAAACACCAAAAATACCATTTTCTCTTTTCATTGTGCTTCATTGTTACTATTTTCTTCTTGCAAATAGTATATAATCCATGCCCTGGTTCTGTAAATTCCGTGGGTACTTAGTTCTCCAGGAACATTTTACATAATAGCTTTAATACGGGTTGATGGTTCCCCTCTGAATCAAAAATTTCACTGGGGACATTGGCAAATTTCATATTCTATTATTCTTTATATTTTTATTCAATAATAAAAAAATTCAATTTCTTAAGAAATAGGAGAACCACAGTTTATCTGTGTCTTTAATAATAATTTTTGGATTGCAAATCATGTGACTATAAAATAAATTGAAATTGTACTGGGCCAGCATTCTCATTTAGCAAGTAAAACCACTGCCTACGACACCAGCACCCCGTATGGGCACCCAGCTGCTCCACTTCTGATCCAGCTCCCTGCTAATGGCCTGAGAAAGCAGCAGAAGATGGCCCAAGTGGTTGGGCCTTACACCTACATGGAGACCTGGAAGAAGCTCTTGACTCCTAGATTCAGTCTGGCCCAGTCCTAGTTGGGCCTTAGAGATTTGGGGAGTAAATCAGCAGATGGAAGATTCTCTCTCTTTCCCCTCCTCCTCTCTGCAACTCTGCCTTTCAAACAAATGAAATAAATCTTTTTTTAAAAAAAGAAGGTATATTATCATAAAAAATAAAAGCAAAGAAAGGAAGGACAAAGGAGGGAGGGTAGGAAGTATCATTCTATGCTTTAAATTGTATATATGAAATACATGAAATCTGTTCTACATAAATTTTTAAAAGAGTATTTAAAAAAATAGAACTTAGCTGGGAAATCTGTGATTGAAAGTAGATTTATTGGCCAGCACCACGGCTCAATAGGCTAATCCTCTGCCTGCGGCACTGGTCCGGGCATCGGATTCTGTCCCGGTCGCTCCTCTTCCAGTCCAGCTCTCTGCTGTGGCCCAGGAGTGCAGTGGAGGATGGCCCAAGTCTTTGGGCCCTGCACATGCATGGAAGACCAGGAGAAGCACCTAGCTCCTGGCTTTGGATCAGCGCTGTGCGTCCAGCGGCCACTGGAGGGTGAACCAATGGAAAAAGGAAGACCTTCCTCTCTGTCTCTCTCTCTCATTGTCCACTCTGCCTGTCAAAAAAAAAAAAAAAAAAAGTAGATTTATTTGGTGACTTAATCCTTCATACAGATGTAGCAAAGTACTAGACATAGCCAGGCAATGGGATATTACTCAGTACTAAGAAAGGAAAAAGAATGCTAGTATAAACAGTAGCTATATACACATCATAAATAAGTCTAAATCATCAGAAAGAAAAAAATAAAAAAGGGAGAAAAAATAAATGAAAAAAGGAGGTCCATGCTTTAAGGGCTATAAAGTGTAAGCTTTCATTCATATAACATTCTAATAAAGAAAAAAAAAAAACTATGAAGACATTATCTAGGATTGAGAAGATAAATTGGTTTCAAGTAGACACAAGTGAATTTCAGGGATAATTAAACCATTTTGTATTACAACTATGGTGGTATTTCCCTAACTGCTTGTATTTCTCAAAACTCAGAGAACTGTGGCCAACAGTGTGGTACAGCACATTAAGTTGCTGCCTGTGATGCCATTATTGTACCAATGCACAGAAGATCCCTTTCTGTCTCTCACTGAAACTCTGTTTTTCAAATAAATAAATACTATTTTAAAAACTCACAGACCTGAGTATTAAAAATCATAAATTTTGTTGTATGTAAACTATACTTAACTATACATCTATACACCCAACAAAACAAATATATGCACATATATATACATGTATTGTATGCATACTTTTATATCAATTCTTATTCAAAATGCTCCTTTTGATGTAATTTTACTTTAACTTTTAATATTAATACATTATATTAATATATATTATTTCTAGTAAACAGTGTCTTTTGAGATGAAAACTCAGTCTCATCCAAAATAGATCTCTCTCTCTCTCTCCTCATCTCTCTGTCTCTGTCATTTCTCTCCCTGTCATCATAAATGCATGCATGTGTGTATGTATATGTGCACAAGTGAATTCATATAATGATCATTCCTAACAGAAGAATCTGGCATTGTGTGTGCACAGTGTTATGAATATGTTTTCTATTGAAATTTTTGGGAGTCCTTATGAACTGAATTCCATGACATATGAAGAATACAAAAACTTTTGAATATTGCTAGAGCTGCCATAACCATCACAGTGTTTGGATTAACCAACAGAAAATTATTTTTTTACAGTTCTGCAGGCTGGAAGTCCAAGATCCAGTGGTGGCAGGTTTGGTTTCTTCTCAGGCCTCTCTCCTTGGCTTGTAGCCCACCACTTTCTTGGGTCTCACCTGGACCTTGTTCTCTGATGGCACATCCAGGTAAATTGCTGTCTCTCTTTAGTGTGGATTTGGGCCACACTTCAATGACCTAATGTAACCTCTGCTATCTCTTTAAAGGACCTATCTTCCAAAATAATTACATTCTGATGTCTGGAATTTGGGTCTCCAGCTTATGAATTTGGGCACAGTTAAGCCCCACATGAACAATGAATTTCATAGTGGAAAGTCCCTTGTGTGAGGAGGGTCCCAGAGATCGTAGTCCACTTTTACCTCTCCTGCTTAGTGGCTTGTGACCAATAACTGGATTCTTCCAATCAAGATTTTAGTAATGTCCAACAGGGTGGAATTAGAATTGGGTCTAATAGGTGATCTTGAAAATTAGAGATAATATTATGATGTAGTGGACATGTAATATGTCCTCTCGTAGAAATCATTGAAAGGACACAAAGTATGTATTGCTTCCTCAGCATAAATTTGAAAAGAAAGTGGCTGATTCTATTAACATTTTACTGTGCATTTCTGTTTCACATGGAGTGTCTCTAGCCATTGGGTGGACGACTAGTTTCTCGAGAAAGAGATCACCCACTGCCAGGCCTGCTTTCTCTTTCTCTTCAACTTTGTTACACAAGTATTGACATTTTCTGTGTTTGCACTGTTATACAGAAGTTTGAGAAAGCACTGTATTGATAAGAACATATGCAAATTTAAATCAAACCAAAATGCACTACATACTATGTTAGTTCTTTGCTTCGCCCTCAAGGAGAAATAACAAGCAATGAGTTCTTTCCAAAAACATGTAATTTTATAATAATTTTAAGACATTTTTATACTTTATTTAAATTTTTACAATAACATACTAATCTTAAATTTTCATAATGGAATTATTCTCTTATTGAAATGTGTGGCCCTATTTGATATAAAATGGAAACAAACATGTTTTTGTTATTATCAACATAAACAAAAATAATTGCATGGAAGTGGATACCACAGAGAAAAAATAAAAAGACAGCTTTTAGAAGCTGGCATTTATTCTTCAGATTTAGTGAGGATGGGAGAATATTTTTAATTGTATAGTAGACAAAAAACCATAAATAACATGATACAAAATTTTTTTATTCACCCAATCTTCTCCATAAAAGTCTACATTTAACTTTCCCCAGCTGTGGTCCATTCACTTCTGAATTTATGATAAGTCTGCAGAGAGTAGAACAGTAACTACATTAGCCTTTTGCTCCTCTGATTACACAGGAATGCCATCTAGTGTCAAAACTGTAACTGCATCCTCAGATTTCACACCACTTCCCATAAAATATGCTTTAAAGAAATAGATCACAGTGAGTAGCTGGAGGCTATCGTGTATATGTTGGCAACAGGAAGGATGTGGCCCCTGTAAGCTTGTTTTTTATTATCATTTTTATTAGAGTGAATGTCAAATTAAATAAAATATAAATTAGATCATTATTTTTTAGAAAAATATAAAGGGAAATTATTATCCAATAAGCTAGATATTTCATCAATTTATTTTAAAGTTATACAATTCAGAAATACTAAAAAATACTGTTCATAATTTATTGATTATTATCAATTTCCATTTAACATAGGAAAATAGTAAAAGCAATTTATGTGTAAGATTGTTTGGAATTACAATTATCTTAACTAATGGTATTCATTAAATATTTATAATAAAATAATGTTTCATTTATAATACCTTTGCTATAAACTTATGTTTTCTTGTCTATTACTGGAAATGCTGCTTGAAAACCACTGATATCAAGTACTGAGAAAATCTAAATGAGAATGAAAAATGTTTATTAATTTGATTTATTAGTTTCTCCTTTTGTAGCTGACTCGCATAAGTAAAGAAACTTTTGCACACTTAATTTTCATCTCTATGAAGCCAGTTTCATTTTGTAAGTGTCATGAAGTACAACTTTATTAATTAATTTTCTATAATGTAGAACAGTGTTGTATAAGTGCTAGCATGCACTTGAATGGAATTAAGTAATAGCAGGAGACAAAAGTGCAGGTAGCAAAGGAACACGATTGGTTTATAGAAATTGTGTAAAAGTACAGCCAGCACTGTGGCAAAATGGGTGAAGCCATTTTTTTTTATTTATTAAACTTTTATTTAATGAATATAAATTTCCAAAGTACAGCTTATGGGTTACAATGGCTTCCCCCCTCCCACAACTTCCCTCCCGCCCGCAACCCTCCCCTTTCCCGCTCCCTTTCCCCTTCCATTCATGTAAAGATTCATTTTCAATTCTCTTTGTATACAGAAGATCAGTTTAGTATATATTAGGTAAAGATTTCAACATTTTGCCCATATAGCAACATCAAGTGAAAAAACTACCATTGGATTACTAATTATAGCATTAAATAGCAATGTACAGCACATTAAAGACAGAGATCCTACATAATTTTTTTTTTCAAATTAATTAATTTTCTATGCCATTTCCATTTTAACACCAGGTTGTTTTTTTTTTTTTTTTCATTTCCAATTCTCTTTATATACAGAAGATCACTTCAGTATATAATTAGCAAAGACCTCATCAGTCTGTGCCCACACAGAAACGCAAAGTATAAAAATACTGTTTCAGTACCAGTCATAGCATCACTTGGCTTTAGACGACACATTAGGTACAGATCCCACATGGGGTGTAAGTACACAGTAACTCCTGTTGCTGACTTAACAATTTGACACTCCTGTTCATGGCGTCAGTAATCTCCCTAGGCTCTAGTCATGAGTTGCCAGGGCTATGGAAGCCTTTAGAGTTCGCTGACTTTGATCTTATTCCGATAGGGTCATAGTCAAAGTGGAGGTTCTCTCCTCCCTTCGGAGAAGGGTACCTCCTTCTTTGATGGCCCCGTTCTTTCCACTGGGATCTCACTCACAGAGATCATTCATTTAGGTCTTTTTTTTTTTTTTTTCCATGATATCTTGGCTTTCCATGCCTGCTATACTCTCATGGGCTCTTCAGCCAGATCTGAACGCCTTGAGGGCTGATTCTGAGGCCAGAGTGTTGTTTAGGACATCTGCCATTCTATGAGTCTGCTGTGTATCCCACTTCCCATGTTGGATCTTTCTCTCCCTTTTTGATTCTATCAGTTAGTATTAGCAGATACTTGTCTTGTTTGTGTGATCTCTTTGACTCTTAGACCTATCAGAGCTATCAATTGTGAGCTGAAATTGATCACTTGGACTAGTAAGATGGCATTGGTACATGCCATCTTGATGGAATTGTGTTGGAATCCCCTGGCACATTTCTAACTCCACCATTTGCAGCCAGTCCGATTAAGCATGTTCCAAATTGTTCATCTCCTCCCTCTCTTTTTCCACTCTTAGATTTAACAGGGATCACTTTTCAGTTAAAATTTAAACACCTAAGAATAACTGTGTGTTAATTACTGAGTTCAACCAATTGGAAGCCATTTTTGACTATGACGTCCCATATGGGTGCTAGTTTCAGACCCAGCTGTTTTGTTTCCAATCTAGCTCCCTGCCAATGCACCTGGAAAAGCAGTAGAAGATGGCCCAAAGGCTTGGGTCTCTATACCCATGTGGGACACCCAGAAGAAGCTCCTGACTCCTGGCTTCAGCCTGGCCCTGTCCCAGCCATTGTGACCATCTGGGTAGTGAACCAGCAGATAAAAAAAAAAAAAAAAAAAAAAAAAAAAAAAACCTCTTTCTCTCTCTCTCAATTCTACCTTTCAAATACATACTATTAAAAAAAAGAAAGAAAGAAAAGGAAAAGAGGCAAGAGATAATGAGTTGAGTCTGTAGAGTGTGCCACAGTGGCTTGTTTTTCTGGGTACAGACACATACTGGCATTTGCCATGAATAGAGGCTTGATTCCCAGATAACAAACAGCACATGGCTTCTTTCCTTAAACTCAACTTGAATTGCTGTAGGATACTTTTGTGAAAAGGCAACCTCAAGCAGTGGCAACATAATACAACCTGGCCCAGAGTTCAGGTCTTTTGGAATGTGCCTGAACCCATGAGAATTAAGAGGAATCTTCAAGTAGAGTTCGTGATTCTAAATTAACTCAACCATTTGAGTGAGGCACTAGAAGGCAGAGTTAAACTCAGTACTAAGGGCAGGTATAACCAGTTGTTACTTGAGGATTTCCCAATGCTATTTTTAACATAATGAAATGATCCTGCCTTCCAGAGTTCTTAAAAATAATAAATTAATAAATACATTAGTGTCAGTTGTGGGTGTTTGCCTGAGTGGTTAAGATGCTGAGTAGGACCCCATATCAGAGTACCTGGGTTTAATCCTGTCTGTAGCTCTTAATTGTAGCTTGTTGTGACTGCTCACCCTGGGAGGCAGTGGTGATGTCTCAAGTAGCTGGGTCTAAAAACCATGCAGGGGATCATATGGCAACTGGTCCAGCCAGTCATTGTGGTCATTTGAGGAGTGAACCAGCAGATGGGATTTGTTTCTATCTCTCAAAAATGCATCTCAAATCAATAAATAGATGCCTTTTTCATCCTGTTACAGAGGAAAGTAAAATTCAGATGTATACATGTATTAATCAGAGACAAAAATTTAGGATCGAAATCTGTTTTCAAAATCCACATTTTTGGGAAAAGAATTTAGCCCAGCAACTAAGAAAAAGATTGGGATGTTCACATCCCATCTGGGAGTTGGAGATTGGAATTCTACCTCTGCTTCCTACTATAGCTTCCTGCTGATGAACACCTTGGGAGGCAGCAAGTAATGGCTGGAGAAACTGGGTCCTTGCCACATATGTGGGAGATCTACATTGAGTCTGGGCTCCTGGATATTGCCTTCAGCCTGACCCAAATCGAGCTGTTGTGGGTATTTAGGGAGGTGACCAGCAGATAAATAGATGGTATCTCTCTCCCTCTCTCTCTCTCTCTTGCTCTCTCTCTCTCCATTTTAATTGAATAAAAAATAAATAACAAAATTACAAAGGAAAATCTCTCTCTCTTTCTCTCTCTCTCTCCTCTTTCTCTCTCTTTCATATAAAAACTTTTTTTTTTAATGTAAAAAGTCTTGCCCAGTGTTGTGGCACAGAGAGTTAACCCATCCCGCCCCTTGTGACACTGACATCCCTATTAGACTGCAGATTCTGATTCCAATCCAGTTCCTAGATAATGCACCTGGGAAGACAATAATAGATGGTTCAAATGCTTGGGCCGCTGCACCTTTGTGTGAACCAAGGATGAGCTCCTGGTTCCTGGCTTCTTCCTGGCTGAGCCCTGACAGCTGTGGGCACTTGGGGACTCTCCTCATCAGTTAAATGCATTATTTTTAAAAAAATTAAAAATGAACAAAAATAAATCCCCACATGTTTGGTGCTGTTGCAGAACGCATCCTTGAGTTAACTTTTGTCATAAATTACCTACATTTGAGTAAGATACTTAGTATCTTTGTTGGTAGAATAAGAAAGTAAGTGGTATTATCTATATATTTTCTATTTTTTTTCTATTTATTGGTGTTTGTTTTGAAAGACAGGGAGCTCCTGAATCTCTGGATTCAATACCCAAATCCTCACAACAACTAGAACTGGGATGGGCTAAAGCCAGGAGCCCAGAATTCAATCTGGTCTGTCACATGAGACCAAGTATATAAGCCATCAGTTGCCGCCTTGCAGGGTGTACATTAACAGAAAGTAATTGGTCAATCTGGGACTTGAATTCAAGCACTCCAATTGAAACATAGGTGTCCCAGTATGCCGAAGAGCTGGTGTTTTCACACAGTTCTGGTGGGAATGTACAACAGCATTGCCAATTTTGAATTCATAAGTTTCATTTATAATTAACTGTACACCTATGCAAGCCTGTAATCTCACTCCCAGGTATTTGACTACGGGGGTAAAAAACATGTTCAGACAAAATCTAGCAAGAATGTACCCATTGAACCATTAAAATCTTAAATAAGCACAATTACTCTTCATTCCATAATTGATTTATACAACCAACCAAACAAAAGCCCTTGGGGCATGTCCGTACTGCTCAGCTATAAAGATGAATCAATGTTGATATATACATATAGAACACCTTAAAGTCTGCACAATACATTTTATTAACTAGAAGGAACTAGAGGTAACACGGTATGCTTCCCATTTACTTGAATTTCTGAAAGATTTGCTTAAGTGTTTGCTAACGGCCAGGAAATAACCAAAAAGACAGCATGAAGGAGATTTATGGTTGTGGATAAAGAACAACTTGCACATTTCAAGGCTCATGGAACTGTACACCACAAAGTGAAATTTAGTCTATAAATTTTTAAAGTAAGTAAGTTACTTTCTTGGACTTTGGTGTACTAAATAAATTTGGGTTTGAAAGGGTTAACAATTTCTTTAAGTGTTTCTGTTGTGGACTTTTAATCTAAAATTTTTTTTCCACTAAGTTTAATACAGCTTTATATCCCTCTTTGCTGAATTTTGTGTCTCTAAGTACTTCTAAGTATAAGAGATCTTCAAAAAGCTCATGGAAAGTATGTATTATGAAGAAAATTAGGAATGGATATCAACATTGTTTTACAATGGAACAAGTGTATTAAGCTTATCTTGTCTTTCCATTTCACATTAAGTTTTTCAAGAATGCTCATAGGCTCAAGAGTGACATTGTATCATTCAACTACTCATTTTCTTTTTCAGATAAGTGTATCTATTCATCCTGGCTTAGTGTCAGGTGGCTTGAAGTCATTGGTTCTTTACTTGCATTCCTGTATTACTTTTATAGCTGCCACCATTGCTGTATTTTTGCCTGAATCTTTGTTTATCATAATTATTTGAATCATTTTACTTTGTGATTTAGTTAACTTCTTTTTAGAATAATCACAATATTATTTTTATTTTCCAGATCGAGAATAAAAATAGAGAATTCTATCCAAGAATAGTATGCGTATATTTATCATTAGAAAACATGTTGTTGAAAAATTCCTTTATAGAGTGTCAAAAATCCCATATTAATATTAATTATCAAAAATCTTGCATAAATTTCTCCCAAAATATTAGGCAGTTCATTAAAAATTTTTAAAATATGAAAGTTTACTGGATTTTATTAATCTGGTTTCTCCATTAACAAGAAAAATATGGTAATGAAACTTCTATAGACCAAGTGAACATTGTTATTTTGTTCTTACTACTTTCATATGTTCCTGATTTCCTTTAAATGTCTTTCTGAAAATTTTCTCAGATAACTTTGCTTCCTTGTGTTTTCCCTTGTGATTCCATTTCATTTGATTAAGCAATAACACTTATTTGCAAAAAGATGCAAAAGAAGCATAATTTTCTTTTCTATCCTCTATTTCTTACCCATTGGCAATGTTTTAAGTTTTACTCCATTAACTAGCATAAAAAAACTCCTTTAATAGTTATTAGAGTACATGATTTTCCAAATATGTTCACTGTTATTTTCAGCAGCATATCAGGTCTATTTATTTTGCTGCAGGTGTTTAATTTTGCAATTTGATCTCTAGTTTATCATTGCTACTAAGCCTATCAATCTATTCCATTATGTTTTGTTAAATTCCTTTTTTGTTAATGTTTCTTAAAACCCAATTTTACAAAACATACTTCAACGTCAAGCAATGACTGACAACTTAATCCATTTCACAATGTAAGTCAAACACAGTGCATAGAATTTGAATTGTTTAATAGAAAATGATTAGATTATTATGTATCTTAAAGCATCGTTGAACACACCTGTGACGAGTTGCAGGGCATAAAACACCTTCACAACTTGTCATCTTTCTGATCTTTTGCAAAATGAACAACCCACATCTGTGCCCATGGCTATTTTCATTAGCCTCTCAGTGATCTGACACTAATCACTTCTGCTGTGTAAATCATATTTACTATAGCCAAAGCCTGACATTTTTTAGAGTCTGACAATTATATATTGTAATAGCAATGAATCAGCCTACTAAGTCTTTTGCTTATTATTAGTCTTCATTCTATATCTTCAATTTTCTTCCTGTATCACATTCTTCTTAGTATAAGTAGGGCAAAGTTAAAAAAATACAATACTTTCAAAATAAAATTGTGCAACTTGGCTTACATTATTCAATGTTAAATATATGTACTACTTGGATCATGAAATTCATTATAGACTTGTAAACAGGAATGGTGATATTTCACCTTAGAATGTGTAAGGAATTAATAGCAGTGACAATCACATCTACTTGATGAGAATGAAGCAAAATGAGGTCCCTTGAAAAATGTCCTAACATGAAAGCAACAAAATATAAAGAGAGGAATAAAAAAGGTTATGTCAATTACAGTTAAAAAAAAAAATCCAGATCATCCTCAATCTCAATCTGTTAGTTAATCAGAGGACATGTAAAACTGGCCAAACAATTAATAAAATTTTGTCAAAATCCAGCACTTTTAATATGCAATTCTGGGGACTGGCGCCGTGGCTCATTTGGTTAATCCTCCGCCTGCGGCACTAGCATCCCATATGGGCGCCAGGTTTTAGTCCCAGTTGCTCCTCTTCCATTCCAGCTCTCTGCTGTGGCCTGGGAGGGCAGTGGAGGATGGCCCAAGTGCTTGCCTTCTGCACGCGCATGGGAGACCAGGAAGAAGCACCTGGCTCCTGGCTTTGGATCGGCGCAGCGCCGGCTGTAGCGGCCATTTGAGGGGTGAACCAGCGGAAGAAAGACCTTCCTCTCTGTCTCTCTCACTGTTTATAACTCTACCTGTCAAATAATTTTAAAAAATCAGGAAAATTGTGCTTACATTTTGGAATATGTTTATCAAAATCTACTATAAATGGAAATTTTTAAAATGTATCATGCTTAGAAGTCTTGGAAAACAGAAATAAGAAGTTCTTGCAACCTAAACAATTTTGACATGATGAATTTTTATATTATTTTGCTTTCAAATTTTTTTTAAATAAAGAATTTGAGGTTGTTACATACACAGTAGTCATTAAATAAAGGATCATGGAACAATTTAACAAACCTCACATATCTATAATATATTGTATTATCAAACAAAATAAATTTTTAGTTAGTGTTGTTTTTCACAAATTAACTCAGAAATTTATGAAAGCACTACTAAATCATTTTAGGTAGATAGATATATCACAGTAATAATATTTAACCATAACTAAAGAACATGAGAACATTAAATATAGTACATAAAAATCTATTCATAGTTTTTCATAATACACATTTTCCATGAAGTTTTTTTGAAGAAACTTTGTATAACCTTTACATATATAATATTGTACATTTATCATATATTGAAAAATACAATGTGGAATATGAATCTTCAATCCATATTTATGTTTTCATTCTTTTTTATTTTACCTGCTTTTGTACAAAATTGTCTTGGTAATATATTTTATTTTGTTTCTTTTCAGTGAATTTAGTAGAAGGTAGCTAAACGTATTACCCTTGATATACTAAATTACATCTTTCCTTTTTAAAGGATTTATCTTATTCACTTGAAAGGCAGAGTTACAGAGAAGCAGAGACAGAGAAGAGGGAGAAGTCTTCCATCCTCTGGTTCACTCGCCAAATGGCCACAAGGGCCGTAGCTGAGCTGATCCGAAACCAGGAGCCAAGCGCTTCCTCCAGGTCTCTCATACTGGTACAGGGGCCCAAGGACTTGGGCCATCTTCTACTGCTTTCCCAGGCTATAGCAGAGACTGGATCAGTACTGGAGCAACCATGACTCGAACTAGCGCCCATATGGAATGCTGACACTGCAGGTTGTGGCCTCACAGCACTGGCCCCCTAAATTGCATCTTAATTGGGTCACACATTAGCATATAATATGTGTGAAATATTTTTTTTCATTAGGTCTTCTAGGTTGAAGTCAATACTCAAATGAGTTTTGTCTTTGATGATGGATGATACCATCCTTGAACTCCACAGTATTTACTGAATCTAACTTTTTCTCATCTGCCATTCAGTAAAATCCTGGTATGAGGTTCTGCCTTTAGTAAAACTGTGTTTGAATTGAGCAGGCAATAGTGACATTTAGAAGTACTGTTCACTGGAGGTTCTATTAACTCTCCAAAACGTTCTTATTGATTTAACCATTACTGTCATTTAGCTTCTCAAAGTCTATTCTTTGCTAGAACAAAGGAAGGAAATTCTGGCCAGATATTTGATGTGCGTTTCTCCTTTTCTCTGCCATGGAGCACTGAGTGTTTTCAAGTAATATACATTTGTGTAAGAAATTATTTTAAAAATATAGACATTTCATATAGAATTTCATTTGAAGTACCATATCATATTATGTCATTAAAATGTTTCAAGCAAAATTTTTCTCTAAAACTGATTTAAATTTTTCACCAAATTCACATGATCACATTACCTGTATTTCCTTTAACTTTAGATAATTAAAAAAAAAGTTTTAGTTACCTTTATTGCTAAGTATGGTATTCTTCACAATATTGGCAGGCAAACAGGGCCAGCACATAGGATATTGTAGCTAATAATGATCTACTTTTCAGGCTCTAGTGTGTTCTCGTCTTTACTTGTCAAATTCTGTACATAGCTGAAAGGCAACACTATGAACCTAGTGGGTTTGCCTCTCAAAATTCATATTTTGAAACTTTAACCTATCCAATGTAATGATATTTAGAGGTGGGCTTTGGAGAATTGGAACCCTCATGATGTAGTTAGTGCTCTAATAAAGAGACTCCTGAGCCTCTCTCTCTCGCACTCTCTCTCTCTCTCTTTCTCTCTGACCATCTGAGGACATAGTTGGAAGAAAACCATCTGAAAGCCAGAAAGAGAGCTCTTCATTAGGAACCAGGGCCAGCACCTTGATTAGGGACTTCCTCGACTTCAGAATTTGACAAGTCAATGTTTATTCTTAGGGCCACTCAGTTTACTGTATCCATTACTGGGGCTCAAGAAAACTGGGGGAGATGATGTAATATCACAATAACTCACCTTATTCTTTCTCAAATCAGGCAAGAACACTTATCACATTCTGCTTCTTTATGCTTGTTGGTGAGTGTACCTCACCTCTTATATATAGATGTTACAGTATTTTAAGTAATGTTTTACCAACTTCTGGAGCTCAGCATAATGCTGTGCACATACTAGTGCTAATGATCGCTGGATAAGGGTGGAAACCTGATCTAACTATGACATCTGAGAGGTGGGTGTTGTGGGAGGTTTTAGGTCATCAGAGGCTCACCCCTAAACGTATTTCTAACAAGAGTGTTGGTTATTGAAGCCCAGTTTTTTCCAGCTTCTCACTGTTTCCTCACTCAGCATGTAAGCGTTCTTCCACACATGCTCCCCTGTTGCTGGGCTGTGCCATATGCCAGCTTAGTAATGGAGCCATCTGATTGATTCTGCACTGTGGACCTCTAAAATGTAAGCTAAAAAAAAATCACAAAAAGTTGGCTGATAAAGAGATTAATTGGAATCCTAAAGCTATGCTACTTGAATTTTTATTGGCAGTTTTATGAAATTTCTTTTACTTAGGTGCTGATGATTAGGATCTCTCTCTCTCTCTCTCTCTCTCCTCTCTCTCTCTCTCAGCAGTAGTGCACAATGGATATAACTTTATGAATATGAAATTTGAAACAATCCAAGATAAACATTCATTCACTAAAGTGAAATGAAAACAAGGCTACTGTCCCTGCCCTAGAATAAATGAAATGCTCCCAAATGCTCATTTTAGATCACTGTTCCCTGATCTATCAAAATATAATCTTCACCATGCGAATACTAATACAAATTTGACTTGAAAAATTTGCCACTTCCTTAAACAGTATTTGGAGTGGATATAAAACATATAAATGATTTTTAATAAAGACCTCATTTTTGTTTAACTCCACAGTTCATTGGTGGTTTTTAAGTTTTAAAGTCTTGTTTACTTATTTGAGAGGGAAACAGAGATAGGGAGAAGAGACAGAGAGAGAAAGGGGGGGGGGGATTTTTCATCAAGTGGTTCACTCCCCAAATGCCTAGGGAAGCCTGAAGCCACTAGCATGGAACTTATCTGAGTAGCAGGAACCCAAGTATTTGAGTTATTATCCGCAAAACACTTTAACAGTAAGCCCTCAGTTTGGCAGCAGGTACTGATAGTATCACTTCATATTGGGTTGCTTTCATATGGAGAGAATGCTTTCAAATATGTTAACAAATAACTTGATATATTCACTGTTATTCTATTGCTGTTAAAAATATTAGCAAATTTAAAGAGCTGGCCATGACACAGTGCATTAAAATATGACTAAATATAAAGCTTAAACTGATACATTTATCAACAAAAAACATTTTCTTATAGACATTTCATTCCCAAGAAGCTATTCTTTTTTTAGCCAGTAGTAATTACATAATTATTATTAATAAATATTTTAGTATAGAAAAATTTCTGTAAGAAAAAATCCTTAACGTATCACAAATACATTCCAAAACAACATAGAAACTATTCTAGTTAGAACAGAAATATATTTGATGTAAGGAACTAGGTACTTATAAAACTTCCTATTTCCAGATGTGTTATTTGCTTATCAAAATGAACTGTTCCTTTAAAAATGATGTTTCATTCTACTTCTATAGAGAAAAATATTTTACAGTTTGAAAATACATGGTATTATGCTATTTTCAGACAAGTTTTTTATCTGTCTTGGGAAACATGTGTTCCCTCTGTAATTTTAAATCACAATATATTTTTTCTTGCTTGAGATATTCTTCCAGATTGTCAGTTCAGTTTAACCTTTATTGTTTGATTGCTTATTGTTTGTTTTTCATGGACATTTTCCACATTTGTCAGACAGAAATTTTCTATACTGTAGCTTTAAATTATCTTACAGTTCTTACAGGCGGATTTAACAGTCCTGGACCATTTTATGTTAATTTCTCATCTTTTGGATTCCTGCATGTATGGGTGGAATAAATTTTGTTCTACTACTTCCTGGACAAATTTGAGATTTTGATTCCTTACAGAAAAAATTTTGTTTCTTCTCTTTTTTGTTGAATAGACCCATGTCCATGGTACATCTCATTCCTGCTTCTTAGGCCAACTGAGCAGGGACAATTTTGCTGCCTGTGACAAGGACGGTGCTGTTTTTCAAGAATCCAGCATTCATGGAGGATTTCAGTTGTTGCCCTATGATTTATTCAGACTCAGTGTTGAATCTATTTGTGTGTGTGCGTGTGTGTGTGCGCGCGCGTGTGTGTGTGTGTGTGTCTTGACGATTCTTGTCCATCTTGAGCTCCTGGAAACCACACTGTCAGGTTCCAACTTATCCATCTTTACTTGAGTTCTCACTTCATTTTCTCACAACAAAAAGTGTTAATCATGAATTATCATAAACAGTATTTTTAATTGTTTATAATGGAGAAAGCATGCTGCATTGCCTCCTTTTTCTGTTATAGTAAGTTATTTATTTCATTTTGAAAATATACTATAAATGTAGAACTCACTCAATATTTCTATAACATTATGGTGTAACTTTGATTTAAATGAAAATTATTATTTTTCATTAGTAATTTTTTGTTTAATGGATATTAAAAGAACTTAATTTCAGTGTTTAGCCTTTTAAACAATTTCAATAAAACATTAACCTTGAAGATAAGTAAAAAGATACAATCTAATTTAATATATTTTATACTTACCTTTTGACTTTTATCTATAAATTCCCAATATGAAAATTTGTAAATCATACAAAGAGTAAATTTTCTTTTTTTTTAAATTTTTTGACAGGCAGAGTGGATAGTGAGAGAGAGAGACAGAGAGAAAGGTCTTCCTTTTTGCCATTGGTTCACCCTCCAATGACCGCTGCGGCCAGCGCATCTCGCTGATCTGAAGCCAGGAGCCAAGTGTTTCTTCTGGTCTCCCATGTGGGTGCAGGGCCCAAGCACTTGAGCCATCCTCCACTGCCTTCCCGGGCCATAGCAGAGAGCTGGCCTGGAAGAGGGGCAACCGGGATAGAATCCGTCGCCCCAACCGGGACTAGAACCTGGTGTGCCGGTGCCACAAGGCAGAGGATTAGCCTGTTGAGCCACGGCGCCAGCCACAAAGAGTAAATTTTCAAAATTAATCAGTCTTTTCTACAATTTTGTAGACTGTTAATTAGCCTTATTTCTTTTAGTAAAGGAACGTTTATGACTGCTATTCATATATTTTATTGTTATAAAAGCTCATTCTACAATTCTCATATGTTTTAAAGCATCTTCATACAGCATTCATCCTAATCCTTCTCATTGGATAAAATGGACTTGATCTTTTCTTTCCCATATAAAGAGTAGTCACGTTTCTAGAGAATAATCACCTTCTCACTACAAAGATCACTTTCCTAACCTGTTATAATTCCTTAGATAGCATTATTACCAAAGTTTTCATTACCCTGGTCACTCATCTGCTTTCTTGAGTTCATTATTTCAATTTTAAATATTTAAAATAAACACAGTACTATATGGGTGGTTCGGTCTGCACAGAAAGCAAGTTACCTTATTTAAAGTAGACACAATTATATGAAATAACATTAAATTTGCATTATCTTTTCCAAAGACTTCCCTTGAGCAAGCTTATCTACCCATGTCTCTGTCTAATATCTCTCTCTCTTTCTCTATCTAGTTCTTGCTCTAGCTCTGTGTGTGTGTGTTTGTGTGTGTGTATGTGTGTGTGTTTAGCCCTTGTTTGGTCACTTTACATGAATGGATGAGATTGAAACACATTTTTTTTATTTCTCATTACTCCAAAAATCTTCCCTACTATGTCCTCCATAATATTTGTATTGTAGTTTTATAATGTATCTGAGCCTTCAAAAATCATTTTTCTCAAATGTTTGTCGCAAATAACATAAAATCCTGACATGGTTTTCTTTGCTAAGACAGAGTGACAAAATTAAATACAAATCAGCAGAAAAGAGATATGATTGAATACATGCAACTGTGTTGTTTCCTAATAATGCCTTTGATAAAGCAGTTTTCTCCCTTTACTTTTGTGAAAGTTAGAAAATATGTGCCAAAATAATCTATAATCTCTTTAAATGGGGAAAATCCAAGCTCTACATTATGTTTTTACATTTCCTCCCTTAAGTACCAAAATATGCTATTGAAATTGATTAATATAAGTACAGATTACATAAATATGGACTATATAATCTTTAGCATTTAAATCATCTTTCCTTTATGTCTTCACACTCATAATATAAATGCCTATTAATTCTATATATATGTAAAGCATGTAAAATGGGAATCGTCTATTCATATATCTTGTAATAAACTGAATTATTTTTCCATTTTATTAAAACTGCTGCAGCATAAATGAGAGTTATAATTAGATAGAAATCATTCTAGATAGAAGCCATTATACTCAACCAAATTACATTTCTATATAAAATATTGCTTTGCATTGGTTTTTTGTAAACTCTTCCATTCTAAGAAAATAAATCTTGACTAAGATGTGGCTACATTTCTTCATGTAATTTTGACAATGATGATTTTGAAGTAAGACTCTTCCTGTAAACTAGGATTTGTTTTTTCTGCATACATGTGTCTGATCTCTTCTTGTAAGCAGCTGGATACCAACACAATAAACTGAAGGAGCTAAAAAGGCAACTCTATTGTGGATAATCATTAAGTGTTTGTTGCTGGCTGAATGGAATAATTCTCAGATAGCATCAACTACTATCAAACAGGAGTGACAACAATAAAAATAATAAAACATGCTACATATAATAATTGTGCTGGGTAGGGAACGATTGAGCTTTCTGCTCTTGAGATTCTATAGCCATTTCTTTCATATCATTACATTGTTCTATTTCCTTTTAGTTTTACCATCTTCATCAATCTCCTGAATTTTCAAACTCTGCTCCTAATCCATTTATTTCATCAGTCTCCCATATTAACACAATTCATGTTCCACATATACACTGATGACTATTATTGATATCTAGACCCTTTAGAGTGGAACAGATTTCCTGTTAGTCTTTCCACCTATTTTGTTTTGACTAAAACATACCAGTTGTTGAATAATATTCTTTAAATTGAGTAAGGGGCATTGACATGTATTTTACAATCTGTTTTCTTTCCCACTGCTTTAGATTTATACCTTGAACTAGGTGATGCGCAAATTCATGGAAAAATTCAAAACATCTCAAACATAACTAACTCAATGCATCCACTTTGTGAAGTTTTACAAAGTACTTGACTACTCTAAGCTTTAGTTTCCCTTTCTCTGCAGCTAGTGAAATCATAGAGAAATAACATAGGGTTGTTCTGAGGATTCAATGACTGATCTGCATAGTTTTTAAAATAATGTCAGTGACAAGATCTGACTGGATACAAAATTAATTATTTCATTTTAATTCTTTGGTTAGATAAACTTCTTGGCCTTTCTAATATTTAATCAAACTTAAAAACTCAAACATGCATCATTTTCACAAAGATGCAATTGTTTTTTCTCTATATGTTGTAAAAACATCTCTTTAGGCATCTGTCCTTTTTATTTTATTTATTTAATAAATGTAAATTTACAAAGTGCAACTTTTGTATTATTGTGGCTTCCCCCCCAAAAAAAAAATCCCTCCCTCCCACGGCCCTCCCCTCTCCCATTCCTTCTCCAATTCTGCCCTTCATTGAGTTTCATTTTCAATTACCTTCATGTACAGAAGATCAACTTAGTATATACTAAGCAAAGATTTCAACAGGCTGCTCTCACACAACCGCACATGGTATAGAGTATTGTTCGACTAGTAGTGTTGTTTTTAAGTTTCATAGTAAAACACATTAAGGACAGAGATGCTACGTGGGGAGCCTGTACACAGTGACTCCCGTTGTTGATTAACAATTGGCACTCTTATTTCTGACATCAGCAATCACCCGAGGCTCTTGCCATGAGCTGTCTAGGCTATGGAAGCCCCTTGAGTTCATCAACTCTGAACTTGTTTAGTCAAGGCCGTGTCACAGTGGAGGTTCCTTCCTCCCTTCGGAGAAAGGCGCCTCCCTCTTTGATGGCCCGTTCCTTCCGCTGGGGTCTTGTTCAGCAGGATCTTTCATTTAGGTTGTTTTTGCCACCGTGTCATGGCCTTCCATAGGCATCTGTCTTTGTCACTGCCAGAACTGGAATATGTCCACATAGTCTCCACTTTTCTCACATTCTAAAATAATGCCTAGTAAATTGTGGCTTTTCGTTTGATGCCTATGAACTGAACTAAAAAAAAAAAATCCTTTTCTCTTAGTCATATACAGCGTGAGGAAGAAATTAGAGCTAATAAGTGTCACAAGCATTTTGAAGCTCTATGTTCACTTGCTCTTCAAAACTTTCATCCTCTTTCAAGTCAATCGAAAGTAGAGGACACTGCCATTTGCTCTAAAAATTGTCTCTTATGGACGCTTTATGGTATCTGTCACTTTCCTCTCACCTCCATGCCATCATCTGGTGGCATTTTCAATACCTCAGTTACTGAAAGCGGCAGTTTAATACTGAAGTCAAGATTGCTACAGATAAATTTCAGAATTAACATTGAAGTTTTTTTTTTAATTTTTGACACAGAGAATACTGTTGTTTTCCTCAAAAGTGATAATTCATGATCTCCTTGTCTTTTCAAGGAAGTTTCATTGATAGGAGCTGACAACATTCTTGCTGCATTGACATGTAGCTAAAATTAGCTGATGACTGATTATCAACAGAGCTTAGTATAATATCAAGGTTTTTATGTTCTATTTCTATTGGAGCTATTGCTAAAACTATTCCTGACTCTTTGAACTCACAGTATCGTAGATATTCTAGAAGATCTCATTTATTTACTGTCCATATATCCATATATATATAATATTCATGTGCCCAGATATATATTTGTGATGTATAGTTGTAACCCACATGCCATTGCATCACACAGGTATTACTGAGGATTAGCCAGAATGCAAATGAGTGACATGGAAAATGATATGATAGAATATTTATATTTTTTAAATTTACTTATCAGATAGAGTTAGACAGTGAGAGAGAGAGAGAGACAGAGATAAAGGTCTTCCTTCCATTGGTTCACCCAACAAATGACTGCTATGGCTGGAACTACACTGATCCGGAGCCAGGAGCCAGGTGCTTCCTCCTGGTCTCCCACGCAGGTGTAGGTGCCCAAGCACTTGGGCCATCTTCCACTGCCTTCCCATGCCATAGCAGAGAGCTGGACTGGAATAGGAACAGCCTGTACTAGAACCCGGCGCCCATATGGGATGCCTGTGCCACAGGCGGAAGATTAGCCAAGTGAGTCATGGCGCCGGCCCCAATATTTATATTGAGGAAAGTGACCTAAAATAATCCTTGAGCCAGACTGGAATTCTTTACTGTAAGTCTCTACTTACAAATTCTTTATTCTAACAAAGTATTGTTGGTTGCCCATATTTTTTTTCACTCAAATGCATGTCATGATTTAGGAAAAGTAGCACCTTTGTTCAAATAAGAGAGATAACTAAATAATAGATCACAGAGAAGTAAAACTTGAGTGCTAAGTTCAATAATTAGGTATAAATAGAAGATTATAAAGTTGGTGATTATAAAATTCTAAGCCTGTACCATGGTCATTGTCAGTTTGCAGAATACAAAAAACAGAGAGCATTCTCTATATTTAATTAGCATATAGCATAACTGTGAAGAAAAAAAAATGTGTAAGATGTAGATTTAATCACTCAACATTTATAATCATTTAATCATTTAACATTGTCTCTGACACATCTTTCACTGCTCTGATAAATAGTAAAGAAATGATAGAGACAGTAATATTTGAGATGAGAGAGATTTCTGAAAAGCATATGGAAGTTATAGGATGTAGTGTGGTAGGTTGCATTCATAAGTTCCAGGGAAAAAAAGTAAACATAACGAGGCCACATTGAGTTGGTTAATTCTATTTTGTTTTGAGAAGAACAATAAAGGTCAAATTATTATCAATCAGAAACATGCATATTTGGATTAAAGAGAGAAAAATCTCTCTATTGTCAAAGTAATGTAAATGTTTCTAGTTAAAATTATATCACTCAAAATATTGTAAGAAAAAGGTCAGAATAAGCTAAAATCCATAAATTGTTTTCTGGTATAACAATTTCCACACATATTCACATATACTTTAATAGGAAGGGTTTCCAACTATTTCTAACCCTATGAGATTTTCATTTGCAAGTAAATTTGAGTCCTTTCAGCCTTGACTTAAATTGTGGATAAAATAGCTTTGTGCAACATAGAATAAAGGGTTTTAAGAAGGTTTAGAACATTTCCAGACAGAAAATAATTCAGGCAAAACATTGTGATGAGATAAGTGTAAAGACCACAAAACCATAGGGATTAATTTTCCTTTTAAATACAAATTTAATATGGAGCTATGAGAAAACTCATTGGAAGATTAGAAGTAAACCACAAAATAGTAACAATATTCTGAAATGTTGACTATATTTTGTTTTTATTAAGATAACTTAAACAGAATTACCTAACTAACCTTGTGTGAGGGAACTAAAAAGTTTATTGAAATGGTGTATTATGAGATAACTATGCATAGAGTTCAAAAATATTTTATACCAGAATAAACAAATTTTTAAAGATTTATTTTTTTACTTTATTTGAAAGACAGAGTTACAAAGAGAGGAAGAGAGAGAGAGGGAGTGAGAGAATGAGAGAGAGAGAGAGAGAATGAGAGAAAGACATCTTCCATTCTTTGGCTCACTCCCAATTGTCACAGCAGTATTGGAGAGGGCAGGCCCAAGCCAGGAGCCAGGAGCCAGAAGCTCCCTGTAGGTCCTGCATGGGTATAGGGGCCCAAGGACTTGGGCCATCTTCCTCTGCTTTCCCAGGCAAATTAACAGGGAATTGGATCAGAAGTGGAGCAGTCGGTCTTAAACTAGTACCCATATAGTAACTAGGCAGAGGCTTAACCTGCCATGCCACAACGCTGGCCCAATAAACTTATCTTTTAATGACATTTTTCCACAAGCTTTTGAACTTGTCCTCATACTTTGTTATATTATCCGTTAGTCACAATAAAATGACTGTTTTTTACAGCATACACAATATTCCTTAAAATAAATAGTTGAAATTTATTCTTCAAATTTGTAATTATTGTCTAAAATTTGCACGATAATTTCCATAGGCCTGGTTAATTCTCCAAATATACAAGTATAGATAAATAAGTGAAAATTGATTAGGTTACAACACAGAGAAAACAAAGGCTAAGATTGACCATTTTTGGTAATAAAGCCAGTGGAAGCCAATTCCATCTTTTTTTTTTTTTATTGGCTGCTTTCTCTTTCATATATCCTACAGCTTTCTTTACTATACTCTTTCCACTTAATACTAAGCATATTCGAGTTTCTGTATTGTATAGGGAAAACGTGTCTTTCACAAATCGAATGTACTTCCTACTTTCATTCTAGCTCCTGTACTTCATCTTCCCGTTTTTCCACCTCTCACAAATACCCTGTAAGAGTAAACTATACTTACACCTGCACTTTTTCTGTGTTGCAATACTATCCCTTAACTGCCCCAAATCACCATCTAAATTTAAGTTTGCACAGATTTTTCAATAAATCACTTAAGCAATTTGATTTACAAGTATATTGGTGTTAGTGATCACCTGTTCTTAAATATTCCCACTGGCATCTATACCTAGAAAACAGTATTCCTTGGGTTTGGATTCTAAGCTTTCTTCCATGTTCTCTGCCACAATCTCATCCACCTTCTTACCTTCAGGAGTCATCTATGTAATGTGATTTGAAAATCAATGCTTTATGAGGAAAATTAAAACTGAGTTTCCCATATAACAAATTCATGAATAACCCATCCATTTTCAGTTATCTTCTCGAAGCAAAGACTAAAATGGATTCTGATATCCATATGTAGATATTTAACATTTGTTAAACATTTGTTTGACATATGTTACATCTACACCAAATGTCCTAAAACCTAGCACTCAACCTGATACATAATGTTTGTTTTATATCAATTTGTTGTAAACTAAAATATTTAGCCAATTAAATATCTATACTTAAAGACATAGTACACTAAAATGTTACCTTCAACTTTAGGTTATTATTATCAAATGTAGGAAATATATTCTGAATAATTTGAATAAAATTTGAAAACATCTAATCAATGTGGGTTAGTTGCTGCTATAAGGAAACTCTAAAAATATACCCTAATCTATAGTTATAAATCAAGAGCAAATATTCTAGAATAAACTTTTTTTCTTTTTTAAGATTTATTTGTTTCTTTGAAAGGCAGAGTTACAGAGATAGACAAGGAGAGGCTGAGAGAGATCTCCCATTAGCTGGTTCATTCCTCAGATGGACGTAACAACCCGGGCTAAGCCAGGCTGAAGCCAAGAGCTTCTTTCAGGTCTCCCACATGGATAGTAGGTGGCAAGGGAGTTGGGCCATCTTCAGCTACATTCCCAGGCATATTAACAGGGAGTTGGATGGGAAGTGGAACAGCCGGGGCTTGAACTTGGATCATATGGGATGCTGGTATTGCAGGCCCTGGCTTAATGTGTTGTACCACAGTGCCAGATCCATAGAGTAAATTTAATGCCCCATGTATATTCTGTTTATTTCCTCATTTATTTAGGTTTGGTGGCAAATGTTTTAATTCAAATATGCTGTCTATAATCAACCATTCTCTACTGTTGCTCAATATGAACTCTAGGAGTGTTATTTATTTTAATATTGGATGACTAAAAAATTTTAAGGATTTATTTGTTTTGAAGTTGCACGGAGAGAGGGAGAGAAAGAGAGAAAGAGAAAGAAAGAGAGGAAGAAAGAGAGAGAGATCTTCCATGAATTAATTTACTCCCTAGATGTCCTCAAAGGCCAGCGTTGGTCCAGGTCAAAATCAGAAGCCAGGAGCTTCATCTGGGTGTCCCAAGTGGGAGATAGTGTTCTAAACATTTGGGCCGTCTTCCACTGGTTTCCCCAGACTAATAGCAGGGCGCTGGTTCAGAAACAGAGCAGCTGAGACAAGAACCAGTGCCCATATGGGATACTAGTGTTGCAGGCAGTAACTTTAAACACCATGCCGAAACATCAGCTCTTGATGATAATAGTTTTATGGACTATCTATAACACTGAGTCTCTCTAAAATATATGATTGATCAAAATAAGCCATATCATTAGACATTACAAAAAGCACCTACAGGTGATAGTGTGGTGGATCCCACCTTTGTATATATATATATATATATTTTAGGTCATTTGGAAAGCAAAATTTATGATACTCAATTAGAATAAATAGTAAGTACATTAGAGTCATAAAGATAAATAAATGAAAAATCTTAAATATGACGTTAGCTGTATTTGGAACTGCTTTTCCTTTGCACACACATACATATTTTACATTATTTGGCTTGCATTTAAGTGATTTTATATAAATTTTGATATCTCTGTTCTTAAATACAGATTTATTAATTACACATCAATTCATGTGGTTTAAAATAGATTTTCCATGAAATTTGTGATACACTTTTATGTATTATTATGATGAATTTTTCCATATGTAGTCATAAAACAGACCCAAAATAACAGCAGGAAAACCACAGCAACAATAGCAATCTTTTCTAATTTATCAATACAGATTTTAAAAGTTTTAAGAAAAATAAATAAAAAATTAGGTGTTACACTGTAGGATAAAGATGTCAACATTACAAATCAATCTTGTCAGAAAATTTATATGAAAAATTTCACTATTTGTTACACATTTAAGTGGTGGACTTGAGTGAAGAGGGAGAGAATAGGATTATATGTTCTCATTCCTATCTTTTCAATATTATGGATGGTCTAAGAGAATTTTATCTGTGTTAAAATGAACTCCGTTTTCATCAAGCTCCTATTCAACTGCAAATAAGAAACAAAGAAAGCTGTAGCAGCCTATTAAAAAAATACGATTGTTTTTTGCTTCCTGGCTCCCCATACAATTGCTACTCTGCACCTGCTCTACCATGTCCAGCTACCACCTGTTGCCAGAATGATGGGGATGTCTGATTCTGAATTGTGAACCTGCAAAATGTAAGCTGAAATAAACCATTCCCCCCTAAAAATGGTTGCAAAATTTCATTTCTAAACCTTATGAGGATTTACACAATCTAGTTTTTCAACTAAGGCAACTTCACCATTCCAATTACATTCATAGCTCTATCTCTAGATGATCTTTTAAAGGAAACTGAAAACACTATATTTTGCAAGAAAATATTTTAAACTAAACAAAAAAGTCCAAACATAAATTCTTCTCAGATACTCAAAAAGTGATTTTACTGACTTCTCTTTATTTGTCTGGAAATTCTTATTTTCTTTGCTGCTTTAATAAGGATTCCTGCTTCCTATCTTGTTTCCAAGAACTTTTCCGGTGTTTAGTGTTTAATCTGATTAACAATCGTTTTTCAATTAATAGTTTATTTTTTCTAATCAATCTATTTATTACCTTTTATGCAATCTATTTTATACACAAATTTAATTTGTGCTATCTGTGGTTGTAGGTTCAATTATATGATATCTTCCAAATTAGAAATTTCATGTATTTCTTTTCTTAGAGCAATTGACTGAGGAAAGTCAGAGGAAAATACCTATGCAAAAATATAACACACAGCCTTTAATAAGAAATCTTTAGGGACTAGCATTGTAGCACATCAGGTTAAACTGCCACCAGCGACGCCAGCACCCCATGTGGACGCTGATTTGAGTCCTGGGAATTCCACTTCTTTTTTTAAACTTTTATTTAATAAATATAAATTTCAAAGTACAATGTTTGGACTATAGCAGCTTTTCATCCCATAACCTCCCTCCCACCCACAACCATCCCATCTCCCACTCCCTCTCCCATCCCATTATTCACCTCGATTCATTTTCAAATATCTTTACATACAGAAGATCAACTTAATATATACAAAGTAAAGATTTCAACAGGCTGCACCCACACAGACACACAAAGAATAGAGTACTGTTTGGGTAGTAGTTTTACCATTAATTCACATAGTACAACACATTAAGGACAGAGATCCTACATGGGGAGCAAGTGTACAGTTAGGCCATAATCAAAGTAGAAGTTCTCTCCTCCCTTAGAGAAAGGTACCTCCTTCTTTGATGGCCCATTCTTTTCACTGGAATCTCTCACAGAGATCTTTCATTTAGGTCATTTTTTTGCTACAGTATCTTGTCTTTCCATGTCTGAAATACTCTCATGGGCTTTTTAGCCAGATCAAAATGCTTTAAGGTCTGATTCTGAGGCCAGAGTGCTGTTTAGGGCATCTGCCTTTATATGAGTCCGCTGTGTATACTCCTTCCCATGTTGGATCGTTCTCTCCTTTTTAATTCTATCTAACGCTAGTCCTGTTTATGCGATCCCTTTGACACTTAATCCTATTTTATGATCAATTATGAAATTAAACTGATCACTTTGACTAGTGAGATGGCATTGGTACATGCCACCTTGATAGGATTGAATTGGAATCTACTGGCACATTTCTAGCTCTACCGTTACTGGTAAGTCCGAGTGAGCTTGTGCTGAACTGTACATCTCCTCCATGTCTTTTTCCAACTCATATTTAACATGGATTCCTTTTCAGTTAAATTTAAACACCTAAGAATAATTGTATGTTAATTAAATAGTTCTACCAATAGTATTAAGTAGAAAAAGAAAATACTAAAAAGAATAAAAAAGTAAGCTGTTCCTTGACACTCAGGACAAGGGCTGATCAAGTCATTGTTTCTCATAGTGCCCATTTCACTTCAACAGCTTTTCTTTTAGGTGCTCAGCCAGGAGAACAGATGATATTTGTCCCTTTGGGACTAGCTTATTTCACTCAGCATGATGTTTTCCAGATTCCTCCATTTTGTTGCAAATGACTGGATTTTATTTTTTTTATTGCTGTATAGTATTCTATAGAGTACATATCCCATAATTTCTTTATCCAGTCTTCTGTTGATAGGCATTTAGGTTGATTCCATGTCTTAGCTATTGTGAATTGAGCTGCAATAAACATTGAGGTGCAGATAGCATTTTTATTTGGCAATTTAATTTCCTTTGGGTAAATTCCAAGGAGTGGAATGGCTGGGTCAAGTGGTAGGGCTATTTTCAGGTTTCTGAGGAATCTCCAAACTGTCTTCCATTGTGGCTTTACCAGTTCGCATTCCACCAACAGTGGATTAGTGAGCCTTTTTCCTCACATCCTCACCAGCATCTGTTGTTAGTTGATTTCTGTATGTGAGCCATTCTAACCAGGGTGAGGTGATACTTCATTGTGGTTTTGATTTGCATTTCCCTGATTGCTAGTAATCTTGAACATTTTTTCATGTGTCTGTTGGCCGTTGGGATTTCTTCTTTTGAAAAATGTCCATTTAGGTCCTTGGCCCATCTCTTAAGTGGGTTGTTTGTTTTGTTGTGGAGTTTCTTGATTTCTTTGTAGATTCTGGTTATTAAACCTTTATCGCCGGCTCCGAGGCTCAATAGGCTAATCCTCCACTGTGGCGCTGGCACACCGGGTTCTAGTCCCGGTTGGGGTGCCAGATTCTGTCCTGGTTGCCCCTCTTCCAGGCAGCTCTCTGCTGTGGCCAGGGCATGTAGTGGAGGATGGCCCAAGTGCTTGGGCCCTGCACCCCATGGGAGACCAGGAGAAGCACCTGGCTCCTGCCATTGGATCAGCGTGGTGCACTAACCGCAGTGCACTGGCCGTGGCAGCCATTGGAGGGTGAACCAATGGCAAAGGAAGACCTTTCTCTCTGTCTCTCTTTCTCACTGTCCACTCTGCCTGTCAAAAAAAAATTAAAAAAACCTTTATCATTTGCATAATTTGCAAATTTTTCCCATTATGTCAGTTGCCTCTTCACTTTCCTGACTGGAGGTGGTTCTAAGATGGCAGAATAGGGATGGAGCTCACTGATAGTCCAGAAAAGATAGTTTAATAAAAGTGGAGATAGTGTAGTCTCAGGGAAGAGTTAGTGAAAAAACGGCAGAAAAAACTCTTCCAGAATTAGAGGGACATGTTGGATCTATGTGGAGGGCCCGGTCATTCACATCTCAGGACCCCAGCTGCCAAGAGTCTCCTCCACACCAGTGTCGGAAAGAGAGGTGAGAAGAAACCACCTAGACACTGGTGGAAAAGTGTCAGGAAGAGTCTAGAGGGAATGCAGCTTGAAGCCCTGTGGGGGAAAGTACACCAGCCTAACTAGAGGAGAGAAAAAAATAAAAGGGATGGTACAGACACGATTCTCTCTCTCCACTCACCTTACAAAGTGTGCGAAACAATAGAACAGGTGCCATTTTGGACATGTGTAACAGCTGCACCAGCTCTGGGCTGCTCCCGCCCTCAGCCAAACAGAAAAACCTGACTCTGGTGGGGAGTAATAACAGGAGACTAAGACCTAGTGAATGTGTGGAGCTTATGAACCAGGACTATGGAAAAAAAAAAAAAGAATCCTGAGAGTGTGTGGGAGATCTCACAGTGTGGCTGAGACTTGAATAGTATTGGTGGGAGATGCCACAAGCTCAGGTAGCCTTGGCTACCCCATGAGAGACACTGCAGGGGGATCTGAGCTTACACTGAGGATTGCATGGGTCCTTTGTGTGGTCCTTAGGACAGAGCAGATGAATATTATACCCACTGGGGCTAGTGCCCAGGCACTGATCGCAATTGAGGAGAAGAGCTCAGCTAAACGGAATTACTTCCCTCCTGAATAAAAAGAAAAAAAAAAATATAGAGAGAGAAGATTTACCACATCAATCCTGGGTTTGCCACCTTTGGCACACCCTTAACCCTGAAGAACTGAACAGAGCTCTCTGGCCACACCCACCACAGGCCTCTAGAGATTCACCGAAAGTAGATAGTCCACTTAATCTAGGGTCATAGTACAATGAAAACAGCCACCACAGTGGAAAAAAAAAGAAGAAACCAAAGAATATCTCCATAATACCAAGCAACAAACTCAAAAACTGAAGAAACAAGAACAAGGAAGACAACATGACGCTCCCAAAAGAACATGACAGAAAATCTCTCTTGTGAAAATGAAATCTTAAAGAGGAATCAAAATAAAATGAGGAATTTAGTAGAACATGAAATTGAGATATTGAAGAGAAATAAAAATGAAATGAAAAATTCAATAGAACAAGTAAAAACACAGTGCACTTAAAGAATACACATTCTTCTCAACAGTACATGGAACTAACTCTAGGACTGACCACATACTAGGCCATAAAGCAAGTCTCAGCAAATTCAAAAGAATCAAAATCATACCATGCATCTTCCCAGACCACAATGGAATGAAGCTGGAAATTAGCAACTCAGGAATCACTAGAGCATATGCAAACAAATGGAGACTGAAAAACATGCTCTTGAATGAACACTGGGTCATAGAAGAAATCAAAAGAGAAATCAAAAACTTTCTGGAAGCAAATGAAGATAACAACACAACATATCAAAACTGACGGGATACAGCAAAAGCAGTGTTAAGAAGAAAGTTTATAGAATAGGTGCCTACATCAAGAAATTGGAAAGGCACCAAATAAATGAGCTTTCAGCTCATCTCAAGGATCTAGAAAATCTGCGGCAAACCAGACCCAAATCTAGGAGGAGAAGAGAAATAATTAAAATCAGAGAAGAAATCAACAGGATTGAATCCAAAAAAAAAGATAAATGTTTGGCAAAATGAAGAGCTTTTTTTTTTAAATAAATAAATAAAATTGACACACCATTGGCCCAACTTACCAAACAAAGGAGAGAAAAGACCCAATTCAATAAAATCAGATGAAAAAGGGAATGTAACAACAGACACTACAGAAATAAAAAAGTCATTAGAAATTACTGCAAAGAGTTGTATGCCAGCAAACAAGGAAATCAGAAATGGATAGATTCCTGGACACATAAAACCTACCTAAAATGAACTACGAAGACTTAGAAAACCTAAACAGACCCATAACCAAGTCAGAAATTGAATCAGTAATAAAGGCCATCCCAACAAAGAAAAGCTCAGGACCAGATGGATTCATGGCTGAATTCTACCAGACATTTAAAGAAGAGCTAACTATTCTCAAACTATTCAGAACAATTGAAAGAGAGGGAATCCTCCCAAATTCTCTCTATGAAGCCAGCATCACCTTAATTCCTAAAGCTGAAAAAGATGTAGCAGAGAAAGAGAATTGCAGACCAATTTCCCTGATGAATATAGATGCAAAAATCCTCAATAAAATTCTCGCCAATAGAATTCAACAACACATCAGGAAGATCATCCACCCAGACCAAGTGGGATTTATCCCTGGTATGCAGGGATGGGTCAATGTTCGTAAAACAATCAACCTGATACACCACATTAACAGACTGCAGAAGAAAAAACATACGATTCTCTCAATAGACGCAGAGAAAGCATTTGATAAAATACAACACCCTTTCATGATGAAAACTCCAAGCAAACTGGGTATGGAAGGAACATTCCTCAATACAATCAAAGAAATTTATGAAAAACCCACGGCCAACATCCTATTGAATAGGGAAAAGTTGGAAGCATTTCCACTGAGATCTGGTACCAGACAGGGATGCCCACTCTCACCATTGTTATTCAATATAGTTCTGGAAGTCTTAGCCAGAGCTATTAGGCAAGAAAAAGAAATTAAAGGGATACAAATTGGGAAGGAAGAAGTCAACTATCCCTCTTTGCAGATGATATGATTCTTTATTTAGTGGATCCAAAGACTTCTACTAAGAGACTGTTGGAACTCATAGAAGAGTTTGGCAAAGTAGCAGGATATAAAATCAATGCACAAAAATCAACAGCCTTTGTAATACACAGGGAATGCCAGGACTGGGCCTAGCTAAAGCAAGGAACTTTTCCAGGTCTCTTATGTGGGTGTAGGCGCCCAAGTATTTGATACAACCCTCTGCTGCTTTCCTAGGTGCAGGGAGCTGGATAGAAAATGGTACACCTGAAACTGGAACTGGTGTCCATATGGGATGCCCGCACTGCAGGTGGTGTCTTAACCCACTGCATCAAATCGCTGACTCCTTTAGCAGCTATTTCATCCTAGGGAATAATAGAAACAAAAGCTATTTTAGTAGAGTTAGACTAGATTGTAGAGGGAAGGGGTTAAAATTCAGATACTTAAAATTGTCTTTGAAAGAAATTGAAATTCATGTAAAAAGAAAGATTCTGAGCAACTTTTATAAGGTGAACTGACTGAATGGAAAAAGGTTAGAATTTTCTATTTATTAAAATAATTTTGGTAATTGAAGAGCTCCTGCCTTTGAAATATAGCAGCAAGAATGTAGACAAAATAAATGTAAACATACATTCATACTGCAATGAAAAAGATTAATATCCATGTATTTCTTTGTGTATATAATGTATTTACATTTATACATTATCTAATTTATGTTTGAGTCAAAGTGTAAAAATGCAAAAGTAGAGTATTTCCCAGATTTACCAACAGATTCTTGCAAAAATACTTGTGTCTTGGTATTGTGAAGTAAGTTGAAGTTATATCATTCTGAAAATTAAAAGAAACACTAAGAAAAGAAGTAAAAGGGTGAGAGTGAGGGAAGGAGGGAAGTATCATTATGCTCTCAAATCTGTATATAGGAAATACATGAAATTTGTTTCATTTATATAATTTTTAATTTTTTACTAATATGAAGAGAGCAAATTTTTTGAATTACATAACCACAGTTCCGAGGAGACAACCATAGCCCTCTCATTCCCTTGCTCCCCCCTCCCCATCTTTCTTCCTCTCTCTCCAATTTTCATCAGTTTTTGAAAGGACATAACTCCAGTCCACTCCATATTCACAGAGTTAATTTGCCACAAATCACAAAAGTCAACATGTACAAAGTAGAAAGTTCCACAAGAGTATAAACACAAGAGGAAAATGATAATCATACCCCAAAGTGACTGTTTCATTCCTATACATTTTTTGTATTCTGTATTAGTTGCCACACATCAGAGAAAACATAATGTTTATCTTTTTTCAGACTGGTTTATTTCACTAAGCATAATGGTTTCCAGTCACATCCATTCTGTTGCAAAAGCCAGGATTTCTTTCTTATGGCTAGTTATTCCACAGTGTGTATCTACCCCATTTTCTTTATCTAATCATCAGTAATTGACAACTGTGTTGATATTATATCTTTGCTATTGTGAATTGAGTTGCAATACACATGTAGTACAAATAACTTTCATATGCTGATTTCATTTCTTTTGGGTAAATTCCCATAATTTAAAAAAATGATGAAGGAGTTTACAAAGATTGTCCCTATCATCAGAGGGAATATTACACATAGGTCCAATTTACGATTGATTTTGACTAACTGCAAATTATTTATGAGCCACTCCTTACAGAAACATGTTCCAAATTACATTTCTCCAAACCCATGTAGTGATTAATACATTTCCACTGGATTGCCCATTTTCTTTTGAGCTTCGCAAGCCCTCTTCTACATGATCTTTGCATCTCAGTGGTGAGCCTGAGAATTCCATTTCCTAAAATCTGTTTCGAGTACACAGAAAGCTTACATTTAGCCATGAGAAGCTATAAAGTGAGATTTAGAAGTCAGGAGGAAATAGGACTTCTGGTGCAGCTGCTGCAAGATATAAAGACATTTGGTAGATGTGACACTGGCAACAGCATCCAAATGAGTTCCTGCAAATCACCAACTCTGAGGACTCAGCCAAATAATTGCACCTGATGTCACTGCAGGTGGCTTTCTCACATTCCTGAATTTTTGGATGTTTGAGGCCTGTGGCAATTTCCTTGACAAATACAAACCCAACAGGGTAAGAGATAAAATTACTGAATTTCCTACAATAAAATTTTTTTTGTCCTGCTCAAATAAATATTTTGAATACATCATGTTGTTTGTTTATTTTTATGTTTTGTTTTTAGTTATCAGATTTTGATTGATATATCATGTTTTCAAAAAATTTTATTTTGGTAAGAACACTTAGCATGAGCTCTATCGTCTTAACACTTTTTGATTTTCTTTTATTTTTTCACTTAATAGTTTATTTTTGAAATAGCATTTTAATTCATATTATACTCAAAGGCTTAATGGTTCTACTATATAAAGAGTTCAACCAGTAAAACTTTTTACTGTACAATGTTTACTCTATTTTTATAAGTGACAATGAGAGAGAGAGGGAACACAGATTATTGCACTCCCCAAATGTCCAGAGCATTAGACTTTAGGACCTTAATCCAGGTCTCCCACATTGATGATGGAAACCAAACACAAGCCATTGCTGCTGCCTCCAAGAATCCGTATTACAGGAAGCTGGAATCACAAGTCAGAGGTGACTATTGAACCCAGGTTCTCTGAAATGCCAGATAGTATCCTAGCCCATAGGCCAAATGCCCGTTCTCTAAGTCCAGTTCCTTTAGATATACACCCAGAAGTTGGATTGTTTATTTAATGGACATTCTATTTTTATTTTTTTTTTTTGAGAAATTTCCCAAGTGTTTTCCATAATGGCTGTTTGACATTCCCATAAGTAGTGCACAAAGGCTCCAACTTCTCCTCATCTTGGCAGTCACCTGTGGTTTGTTTTTGATGACAGCATTCCCATTAGCTGTGAGATGGAACCACAATATGAAGTGTTTGGAGAGTGACTATGTAATTTTGGAAATTAATTCTTTATAAGAGATAACATTCACAAATATTTTCTTTTGATCTGTAGGTCAACTTTTCTCTATGCTGATTGTTTCCTGCACAACATACTAATCGTTATGTATTTGTGTTTTATTTCCTACACTTTTGGCACCATGTGCATGAAATCAAACTTAACTAAGAAAGTAAAAACAAAAGTACACTGAAAATTACAAACCTTGAAGTAAGAAAGTGAATAAGACAAATCAAAGGAAAGGTATGTGATATTAAGAAGACTACAAAGACTAAAATCATTCTTGAAGAAGAAAGACGGAGACATCATACTTCGTGATTTAAAAATATTTTTAAATGTTATAGTAATTATTATAGTGCTGGAATATAGACAGACATATAAGCTAATGGAACAGAATAGTGAACTGAGAAACAAATCCACACATACACAGTCACCTGCTCTCTGACGAGGTGATAAGTATACACAAGTGGGAAAGGATAATCTTCTAAACAAATTGCCTTGAGAAAACTAGATATCCACAGAAGATAGAATAAAATCGGGCCTTTGTCTTACTCCATTTGCAAAAATTAACTCACAGATTAAAGAACTATAAAACTTGTAGCATAAAACATAAGGAAAATCTAAATAATCTAAATGACATCACCTCTACACTATACTTGTTCTAACATAGGAGAGTTGATAATGATAATCTTCGATGTTTCAAATTATGATTTTTTTCTGACCAAACTGGTAGAGGGTAATGTAGTCTGTGGATTCATACAGAGTTCTTGAGGGAAGGCAGCGGGACAGCAGCATGAAGAGGGTGAAGACTACGCTTGTGCTGCCTGTATTAGACGCAAGGTTTTCTCACATATCTGAAAATGGCTGTTTGAATTCAGAACTGGAGAGTTTCTAATGTAACAGTTCCATGATTTTTAAATAGCAATAAGGAGATTACATAGCAAGATGTTTAGCAGCTAGAATTAAGAAAGCATCTGTTCTGTTGTAACATGATGGAACTTCCGTAACAATGTAGTCAACAAAAGTTTTTCTAGTCTGGTTGGCAGAGCTCCTTGTGTAGTTAATTGAAACCTTTAATAAATTCACAAATGTTTTGTAAAAGTGAAGTAAAATATCATCTACTACAAGAATCGTTTTCAAGTGGTCAGCTCCTAGGAGTATAACAAAAAGGCTCATAATTTATTAATAAATATTTCCTGGCAAAATGCAACACCTTTACTTAAATAACTAACAGAATGGCCTCATATCATTTGTGATGACATCTATAATCAAACTGAAAATTTTATAAAGCTTTTAATGTTTCATCTGGTTCTCAGAAATATAGGCATTGAGTGTGTTCATGACTGTACAGGTTTATGCTTACATTTATATTTATAGTTAATGTTATAACCACTGACACTTTAAGTCAACTCAGCAGATTTGTTGTTTCTTAGAAATTAATTTCTGATAGTGACTGTGCTAGTTATTTTCATGTGTTTAATTGCCTAACCATTCAGAAAACCAACATTAGAGTATGTTAACTAAAAACTTCATAGGCATAACATTCACTCATTGTTTAATCCGGGCCTTAAATAAGCAATGATTGAATTTATGTGATTGGTGCATTGCCCTTTTAGACTGCATAAATCTGCCAGGACAACAAAAATAAATGTGACAACAGAGTATACACTGAAAAAGTGAAGCATTTGATTCAACTCTTGGCATTTCTGAAAGATTTTTGTTTGCTCATATGTAGCTTTCAAGGATGGAATTTGTAGCAAGATATCCTAAATTAGTTAGTTAAAGAATGGAACTTTAAATTTTTACTTTACAAGGAAAATTAGCAAACTTCATATGAAGTCACATTTTGTGGAAGTGTCTAGCAGATATTCATCACATAGAGATTAAGGGAAAAGATCACATTTCAATCTACTTTCTTTTGAGAATTTGAGAGGGAAACTATGGTAACAACAATAATAAAACAAAAAATCCAGTGGGAGGTTGTTGTGGTGGTGTGGTAGTGTAGTGGTTCAGTAGATTAAGTCACTGCTTAGGAAGCATACATCACCTATCAGAGTGAGTAGTTTCCCGCCAACTGCACGGGAGACCTAGACTGAGTTTCTGGCTGCAATCTAGGCTCACAATCCATTATTGTGAGTATCTGGAGAATAAATCAGAAGATGGGATCTCCCTCTCTCTGTCATAGAAAAATAATAATAAGACAAAACTTAGAAGCTACATAAACTTTTCTCTTTATTATTCCTTTAGTTATTCCATTACGGTTATAAAAACGGACAAGACATATCATTGAACACCGAATACCAATTTGATTTTTGACTGATTGACATAGTGCTCTCTTACAAATCATACTCTTGTGGTGGTGCTGTGGCGTAGCATGTTAAACCACCACCTGCAGCACCAGCATCCTATATGGGCGCTGGTCTGAGATCCAGTTGCTCCGCTTGCAGTCCAGCTCCCTGGGAAAGCCGTGGAAGATGGCCCATTTACTTGGGTGCCTGCACCCACATGGGAGACAGGGAGGAAGCTCCTGGATCCTGGCTTCAGATTGGCTCATCTCCAGCAATTGTGGCCATTTGGGGGATGAACAAGCAAATAGAAGACTTCTCTCTGCATATGTCTATCCCTCTCTGTAACTTTGCCTTTCAAGTGAATAAATAAATCTTAAAAAAAAAGAAATCATACTCTTTATTCATATTATCTATTTTTCACTTTGCTTTCATTAATATGTTCATAAGTGTTCTGAAATCTTTCTCTTCACATCCCATATCTGGGGCTTTTTGAATCGCCTCTTTGAATTTTGTTCTACCTTGCATTTTAAATGTATTCTAAGTGCTATTCCATTGTGTGTAGAGAGCCACTAAGAAGGTGTAGGATACTAATGTCAGACAGAGGATTATCTGAAGAGCTAAACCAACAACCAACCTTTAACATGCATTCAATAAATAAATTGTACTGATAATGAGTTAAGATGGGTGAAGTAAATTACCAACAGAATGAGAAATGTATGATAATTTTGTAGAGATATAAATAAATAAATGTTAATATAAAAATGAAGTGGATAATTGAAACTGAATTGACCCCACTTAACAGAATGCTTAAAGAAAGCAATTTCAATAAAAAAAAAGAGAAAAAGATTATCAATCAATTATCCCACTTAAATCTCAGAACTCAGATGAATTGAAACACTTATAAAGAACCAGAAGGTTATAAAAAAAGCAAAAGCCATCATGTATTAAGAGAAAATATTTTGATGCGAATCACATGTAAATGATAATGCATATTTGTCAAAATCAAAATTTTTCATAAAAAAGAAACAATGTATGAAAAAATGAAGTGAAAACCAGAGAGGGATACACAATCATATATCACTTTATGATGGGGATGATTCTGAGAAATATGCTTTTGTGTGATTTCATTGTTGTGAGAATATTATGTGTGTATTTGCACAAACAAAGACAGCTATCAGAACACTAGGTATATAACGTCAAGGGGTCACCGTGATATGTGCAGTGTGCATCACTGGTAAATGTCATTTTGTAGTGAATGACTAAATGTATAAGGCTGTGTGTCTGTTCAAAAAGTATCTAATAGCCACAACATACATGAATATCAAAAACATTATGACAAAATTGAGAGAAATTAAATGCCAAAGAAACTATACGTCATGATTCCTTTCATTTAAATGTTCCAATATAGCAAAACTACAGAGCCAGAAAGAAGAAAGAAGTCACTTAGAAATATGAGTGGAAATAGAATTAATTGTGAAAAATCTTTGGGGAATTCATTGGAGTGATACAATTATTCTAACATAAGACTATAATGATGGTTGCACAGGTTGTAAATTTACTTAAAATCACTAAATTGTACAGCTAAAACAGATGATTTTATGGTATTTAGATTACACATCAATACAGTTGTTTTTAGAGAAACAACCATAGTTTCTGATGTCCTATTTTCACAAAAAAAGTAAACTTTAAAAAATTTAATGCTTCAAACAGAATTAAAAACAAGCACAGCAGATTCAGAATTTTCTACATTGAAAACTAAAAAAAAAATTTTTCATTTCCTGAGCACCAGCCCCTCTCACAAACATAATGATTTTTTTTAAACTTTTATTTAATGAATATAAATTTCCAAAGTACAGCTTATGGGTTACAATGGCTTCCCCACCCCCATAACCTCCCTCCCACCCGCAACCCTCCCCTCTCCCGCTCCCTTTCCCCTTCCACTCACATAAAGATTCATTTTCAATTCTCTTTATATACAGAAGATCAGTTTAGTACATATTAGGTAAAGATTTCAACAGTTTGCCCATATAGCAACAAAAGTGAAAAAACTACCATTGGAGTACTAATTATAGCATTAAATAACAATGTACAGCACACCAAAGACAGAGATCCTACATAATAGTTTTTTTAAAAAAATTAATTAATTTTCTATGTAATGATTTTTAAAATAAAAGATCTCACAGTAAATATCAAATTTTTGGTATACCTGTGGTTCCCAGTCAACCCTTTCAGTCGCACCAAAGTCTGCAAAACTTTTCATGGAATGATCGCCCAGCAGCCTGCCATGAGGTAAGAAGCAGAGATGAAGTCTATGAAAACAATTTCCCAAATAATGATGGTTTTGCTGCAAAGTGTGCAATCAAAATCATCAGAATGCCTACAAGGCTTTTGAGGCTGTTTGCACTGGATACATGGTGACCAGTTGGACTAGAAGAATTTGAGACACACTTCAAGGAAAAAGAGCCTCCATCTCCTTTTTATTGATAAGAAGTTGACTGAGAGTTTACATACGGGCATGTTTTCTAATACAATTTTCACAACTGGTCAAGGGGTACAGAAAAAGATATCAATCCTACAAGATAAAGCTCAGAGTCATGGCGTACAATGATGTGGACAGCTCTCCCAGAGGCAGAACCAGTACTTAATCAAGGGACACATCACAATGTAGGAGACCTGCCAATAATTGCACAGTGAAATTTGAAAATGAACATGGAATTTTATTTGGTGCCTCCTGTTCTTTGCTTGAAACTGCACTGTTAGATGTCACTGTTTTCCACTCTTTGTTGAGTGTTATACTGACATATTTCGTCTAGTTTAGATCTCTAAATCAAAACAATCACATCTAAAGTTGATTACAAGTGCCTGGACTGCACTCTTGAGGAGTGATAAATGACATAATTGTCCCTCTGAAATAAGAGTAAAATTATTTTACCATGTGGAAAGTCATGAATAATTGCAGCTGCAGTCTGACTAGGGTATGTTAATATCCCCAATTTTCACCTCTTCTTGTAATCATACAGCTTTTTTTTCCAGAAAAACTTTTATTTAAGGAATACAAGCATATTGCATTTCATAAATGCAACTTCAGGAATATGATGATTCTTCCCACCCACATTCCTACTTCTATTTCTCCTCTATTCCCATTCTTATTTTTTTTTACTAAGATCTATCTTCAATTAACTTTATACATATATGATTAACTCATTCATATAGGTCTTACAGCTTGCAGAACCCTTTTACTTTGACATTGGCCTCATCTTGTGACCTGCTTTGGCACATGGGTTCCAGGAAAGTTATGATGCAAGCACTAATAGAAAGGGCTTGCACATTTCTGTTTGAGCTCTTACTTTCTGCTTTTTTATATGATGAACATTTTCAAGAGAGCCAGGAGTCACAGGAAAGAGAAAGGAGACACATGGAACATACCACAGATACCAAGCTGTTCACCAGCCTTGATCCTTTGTCATCCAAGTAACACCTAGATTTGAGTAAATGCATTAAATAACAGCAGAGGCAGAAACGCCTGTGTTCCTTACACTTGTTTGCAATAAATGCTCATTTTTTTTAAAAGAACTAAGGTCCTAACACTACTTTTAAATGCATTATCATCATTATATATTTATACTGAGTCACCTCATACATGGATCAAATCGTACTACTTTATGTGCAAAGCTATTAGCTTGTAAAGCCACTATTTTGTATCTGGGCATATATTAATAGTTCAATTTGGAACTGTGCTATGTGTTTTATATCATTTTAATTACTTTGTGTCATATATTGGCTTTAGGGAATAACCACAATTTTAAATGAGTGCTAGCTTTTAGATGGTTCATATCTTGCCAGTTACATGTACTAAGTAATGAATTTTAAATAGAATAAAAAGTTATCCAAGCATGAAGCTATTTAGCAAAATATTTATAGAACCATAGATATTTTTATTTCTTAGTAAAGGTCATTTGAGTATAAATATGACATTTTGAAAAGTGTGGCTGTGGTGAAACAAAATCAATTTTAAGCCATTTATCACATGGTAATAAAAGTCTATGTTTATCCAGATTCTCATTATCAGCTAATTCAGTCATGTCTGTGTAATTATTAGTTCAGAATATCACCTTCTTTCTTTTCAGGCAATTAACATTTTCCTGCTTACTCGTGCATGAGATATGGCCTTTTTCCTTTGTTTAAATTTTGCACTGAAATACACATTATTTTTAGTGAAAATTCTACAATGTCTAGGATATAAAATGTATTATCTGTGTTTTGCCATGAAGTAATGACTATGGTTATAAGCTTTTATTTGGCCTTTCACATTATATTAGAGCACGACCTCATGATATTTTTATAGTATACTTCTGTAGATTAAATCCAGGGCCAAGAACAGGTAAAATGGAGAATATTTTTTCTGCCATTATGGCTTCACAAATGCTATTTTATCTTTAACTTACTGTTCCATGGGAAGCTCTGAGATTTCTCTCTTTCTGTAACCATTTCTACCCAGGACTCCGACGAAATCTTTGTCAGCCATCCTCCTGCCATAGGTACTGTCCAGGAGAAACACACATGGGTCTGTGCTCCCAAAAACCCTCCAGTGAAAAGGGCCTGTGTCATGTTCTCTGAAGAGTTCCCTCTCAAAGTGCTGTTCCAAAGCAGAGATCAATAGTTCCTCTTGCTGCCGACAAATCAGGAAGTGCAGAGGGGCACTGGAGTCCCTATCTTCAAATAGACACATCTTTAGTATAGTTTTCTTAGTTGTCTCTAGGTGCTGCCCACAACAACCCCAAAAATCACCTCTCTGTGTTCAATACTCCTCTCATCCTCCTTCTGAGTATTCTGCTTATATAAGTGGGAGAGTAAAACAGGTGGAAAGTTTACATATCTGTTAACAAACCCTAAAAAGTGTATGGTACAGTAAATCTGAGGCCACCTTTGGGATGGGAGCTATCCCTCTGTCTTGAGAAGAGAGGATGAATCCTGTTCACCAACATGGACAGAAAAATGGAAATTTACTCACCACTCATGATTATGTAAAACACTGAAATTTTATACAATGTTTATGATAAAAATAATGTGGATGCTGACACTGGAGTCTTTTTTGAAAAGAACTAACAGATCTGAAGAAAAAAAAAGAAATAGGACAAAATTGTTGAGAAGTAAATTAGGAAGAAAATAGTTTCTATGACTAATAACAATTTGAGCTATTAAAACAATGTGAATTGGAACCAGTACTGTGGCATAGCGAGTGAAGCCACCAAGTCCTGGCTGCTCCATTTCTGAACCAACTCCTTGCTGATGCATCTGGGAAAGCAGTGGAAGGTGGCCCAAGTGCTTGGGCCCCTGCATCCACATGGGAGACCCAAATGGATCTCCTGGCTCCTGGCTTCAGATCGGCCCAGCTCCAGGCACTGAAGCCATCTGGGGAGTGAACTGTCAAACAGAAGACCTTTCTGACTCTTGCTGCCTGCAACTCTGCCTTTCAAATAAATAAATAAATCTCAAATATATATGTGTGTCTGTGTGTGTGTATGTGTGAGCTGTCTTTCAGTGGTGAAGGTTAGGAATTTAACAAAGGACTTCCTGGGCTGAAGTCAAAGAGTAGGCAGGGCTGTGTTCCATCGTGGAGTCTCCATGAGGGAGACCAATTTTTTGCCTCTTCCAGCTTCCTAAGGTTTCTTTTTGGCCTCTGGCCTCCTTCCAATGCTTTCAAAATTAGTGATTAATGAATTAAATAAATCTCCCTAATTTCTTTCTACAGCTCCCTCTGGCCACAGTGGGGAATGGTTTTCTGGTTTTAAGGAATTTTGTGATTAAGTTAAATCTGCCTAGATAATCCAGGATTATCTGCATATCTCAAGGACTTTAATCTTAATCACATCTAAAAACCCTTTTTATATGGAAGAGAAACTCATTCACAGCTTCCAGATATTAGGATGTTAGCATTGTGGGGACCATTATTCTGCCAACTACAGCTAAAGATAGCATGGGTTTTTCAAAGGAAAGTATCAAAACATACTACAGAGCTTAGCTAGATAGATGATAGGTAAGAGATAGGTATAGCTATGGATACAGATGATAGATAGATATATAAATATATATATATATATATAAATGTCTCTCAAATAAATAAAATTTAAAATGTTTAAAAAAGAATGATGAAGGGAAATGTGTATATTTGAACCCTGTCATTGGCCTAAGACAAAAGATCTGAGGGAAGGTTTATCAGAGCCACTATCTTTAGAAAAATAGCTGTTTACATTTCAGCTTCGGAGGAGCCCTAAATAAATTAGAAAACCTCAGTTACTATCATATTTTGTCACACCTGGAAATGGGATAACAACGTTGGAATGTTGCCACTAATGTGCAGCCTCTACACTTAGAAAAATTGTCATTATTTTCTCTTGAAGAGGAGAAATATATTGAAAAAAAAAAACCTTTCTGTTCAAACAGCCAATTAAATTTCATTCCTGTGACAAAAATGATTAAGGATATTTCTTTCCCACACAAGTCTGATCGTCTTAAGGTAGCTGTCATTTGTTTGTGGAAGAAGAGGACAAGATTAAAAAGCGCAGGAATAAAGTATTCTTCAGAATTTTATCTAGCATTGAATTATAGTCTGGTTACAACAAGGAATAATGACTAGAAACAAATAAATCAAAAGTACACTATTCTTTTGAGGGAATTATAATTCCAAAGAAGCCACCTACATAAACTAAAAATGTTTAGAATAAAAATGATTAAAGGAAACCCTCAAATTCTGAAACTTCCGTGCAAAGGAGCCTGTCTATAAAAGAAGTACATTGACAAGAGGTTGCCTTATACCTCAATCCCCAGTTAAGTGTGGACTTAAAAGAATACAGAAAGAGACTTACAGAAAGCTTAGCAAGGGAGCCAAAACACAAAATAGATACAAGAATGTTTCTAGCAAGTGCATATAGTTAGATTCTAGTATTTTTCCTCACTCTAGGAAAATCCAACTCCCATCGGCAAGAGGACTTCATCGTTGCTCTTGTAGATTGTCATATTTCATTTTCTTTTTCTCTTTCTTTCTTTCTTTCTTTCTTTCTTTCTTTCTTTCTTTCTTTCTTTCTTTCTTTCTTTTTTTTTACAGGCAGAGTGGACAGTGAGAGAGAGAGAGAGAGAGAGAGAGAGAGGGAAAGGTCTTCCTTTTTTTCATTGGTTCACCCCCCAGTGGCCTCTGCGGCCGGCGTGCTGCGGCCAGCGCAGCGTGCTGATCCGAAGCAAAGAGCCAGGTGCTTCTCCTGGACTCCCATGCGGGTGCAGGGCCCAAGGACTTGGGCCATCCTCCACTGCACTCCCGGGCCACAGCAGAGAGCTGGACTGGAAGAGGAGCAACCGGGACAGAATCTGGCGCCCTGACCATGACTAGAACCCAGTGTACTGGAGCCACAGGTGGAGGATTAGCCTATTGAGCCGTGGCGGCCCATATTTCATTTTCAAAATGAAAGACAATTGCAATGATGTTGCTGTTACTTCACCACTGGAAAAAGTATTGCCTTCCTGGTTCGCATATTCTGGACAGCCATCCGTTCCACCTAATAGAAAGCACTGAGAGAACTGGAAATTTTAAATTGGGTGCAAAAACCTGTTAGGCACACCATGGATTTTCATCCAGGAAAGAATGAGTATATAATTTGTGTTGAAAAAAAAAATGATAGAACTGACATTCAATGAATAAAAGGGTAAAACTGGTTGAGATGAGTAGAACAGATGAGAGAATTATTTCTTGGCATTAATAGAGTTCTAAATACTCAAATGTATACACAAAAAAGTTAGTCAATGAAAGAGGTACATCCAAAAGAGACAGATGTTACATTAACCAAGTTCCTGGTTTCTAAGCATTGCCTTGTGCCTTTGCTTATGTCTTTGCACCAGCTCAGTATGAACAGAGCCTGACTGCTTATGTCTTGCTCTGTGTTGTTTTATCATTCTTTCCACCTGCTGAATAGATACTGATGCCCACAGAAATGCTGTGAAAAAGTGAGAACTGCTACCAGCCTTGGTCTATAAATAGAATTGCAACCCAATCAGGAATTCCTCATTTTGACATTACATGAAAAAAATACTAAGTATTATTTGGGGTATTGTCAGGTACAGAAACTGACATCGTTAAATTAATCATTCTATATTATGGGGATGTTGAGGGCATTATGTGAGTTAATTAATGTAAATCCTTGATAATTGCTAGCTCTTTTACTTTTTCTTGAAAGTGTATGACATTTTATATCTCAGGACATAGGAGTGCTGCTTTTGGTTTGCCAATGAGATACACATTTTAATTAACAATATGGTATTTACAACTAATAACGAATGATAAGGTAGCATTTCTATCTAGTGCAAGATGTGAAGTCATGGACATGGCAGGAATTCACTAGTCATTAAATTGTGATGAGGATTGTTATTTCAATCATTTTGGAATTAGTCAATTTATGTAATTTCTGTTGTCTAAACATCTTTATAAAACAAAACTAAATAGAGTTGAACTATTAGTTCATGATTTTTAAGTCTTTCATCTATTTTAGTGTAATTTTTGGTTTCTAATGATTGTATAATAGTAACTTAGTAGCTATCCACTGAACAGGAAACATTTGATTTTCTTTTTTTAATAGATTTATTTGAAAGTTCAAGTGACAGAGAGAGGAGGGAGAAATGAGAGGAAGAGAGAGGGAGAAAGATAGAGAGAAAAAGAGAGAGAAAGAGGCAGAAAGAGAGGCTTTCCATCTGCTGGTTCACTCCTCAAATGGTCACAAATACAAGGCCTGGGTCAGGTCAAAATTAGGAGCCTGTAATTCCATCCTAGTCTCCCACATGGGTGGCAGGGTCCCAAGCACTCTGCTGCCTTCCCAGGAACATCAGCAGGGAGCTGATCCAAAGGAGAGTGGACAGAACTTGAATCAGTACTCTGATTTGGGATGCCAGCAATGCCAGAGGTGCCTAACCTCTGTGCCACAATGCCAGCCCTGGAACATTAAACTTTCTAAGTATACAAAATAAGATTCTATTTTACTGCAGAAATTTTATAGTATAAAATAAAATGAGCATTTTAAACAAAAATACACATTTACAAATTTTCACGTTTATAGGAAAACATGGTAGCAGATAAATAAGCTTTTTCAAAAATTAAGCGACCATTCTACATGAGATCATTGACCCTTCAAAACTTCCAGGGAAATTCTACCAGTAACATAATAACATACTTAATCAAAAGTCAGTTTGGGCTAGGTGTATTAATTTTATGTTCCAACAGAATACCCTGGAGTGAGTATGATTGCTTCAACTGTGTAAAGGTCACACCTTTACAGCACATTATCATATTTCAAAAATAATTACATTTTCCATGTCAATTGGGGAAATAGAAAGGTAACATCTATAACATATGCAATTACATTTAACCTTCTTAATGGGATATTAGTGATTTGGGATTTACTTTAACTATTTCGTTTTTTAATTTTTTTTTATTTGACAGGTAGAGTTATAGACTGAGAGAGAGAGAAACAGAGAGAAAAGTCTTCCTTCCATTGGTTCACTTCCCCAAATGGCCACTATGGCCAGCGCTGCGCTGATCGGTAGCCAGGAGCCAGGTGCTTCCTCCTGGTCTCCCATGTGGGCGCAAGGGCCCAGGCACTTGGGCCATCCTTCACTGCTCTCCTGGGCCACAGTAGAGAGCTAGACTGAAAGAGGAGCAACCGGGACTAAAACAGGCGCCCATAAGGGATGCTGGCACCGCAGGCAGAGGATTAACCAAGTGAGCCATGGCACCGGCCCCTACTTTATTTCTTCTGAAGGCATTCCTCTTACACATATTGGTATGGATTATTCAATGTAAAAGAGACTGTGACCCATTTCTTGATATCTACTCATCAGTTATGACATGCTTTTCAGATGAGCCAGTTTTATTTTGAATAAGCACATCAAAAAACATAAAAACGACAACTCATTTTTCTTCAGTTTCTTCTTTATATTAGTTTATTTCTTTTACCAACATCTGTCCAACGACTACTTACAAAATGTCCTTTTCTAGAAAACTGTCTTCTTACTGGAGTATGTGTAAAACGTAGAGAGAAAGGAACCATGTCAATGAAGAGTTCACAACCAGTGCCCTAATGCAATCGTACATGACCTAATCAAAAGTGCATCTCCACTTGTTAAATAAAGCCCTTAAACCCATAATACTTAGACACTTATATCTTTGACTAACATTTTTTTTAAGAAATCAAGTCCTTCAGAAATGATCCTTGAATCACATGCCTTGAAGATATTTGATCTGCTGACTTAGAAACCCTTTTGAATAGTTTAAAATTCACTCAATTTAACCTGCTTCCTATTGAATTATCACCACTAACTCTGAAATTGTTGCACTTTAAAACCACATAAGAGGTGAAAAAGTGATGGAAAGGGACTTTCATTTGATAGACTTCTTATTTCCATAGTCCCTTGAAACAGACGTCACAATAATGTTACCTTTAATAGAAACTGCAAGTAAATCAGTCGAAAAAACATGTATACATACAACGCACTAGGCTTTATGATGATGCTGTTATTGCTCATGAGTTTCAAGTACCACTGACATTGGCACTACTGATATTGACACTTGTATCATAATAATCCCAAGTATTATATTTGTATGCAGTGAATCGAAATATCTCATTTCTGCTTTAAGTTTCTAATATTGCATTTCAAGACTATTATACAAAATCCCATAACTACAGGTTGAATTTGATATGGAAAAAATCAGTCTAAGGAAGAATTAACTCTCTTGCAAAATGTAAAAGGAAATAAAACACAAACTGCATAGAATTTCAAATATTGTATCATTTGCCAATGGTATGGCAGAATGTAAATATGGACTATGAAGAAGTGTATTTGAGATAATGTAATTTGCCTCAAGGGTATCTTCAGAGAACTAGTGTTAGCTACTATAACATCATTTGTTGGAAACTGATATTGAGAGATAAAGGAAAGGATCAAATTAAGGAAAGACTAGAACTTTATGTTTGTGATTGGTCTTACATCCCCATACTACTGCATGATACTGCCCTGTGCCTTCCCATTTCTAGGAAAGCAGGGACAGCTGGCTCCACAGTCATACCTATTTCCTTTGTAATTACAGAATTTTGTTTGAGCTTGTTCCATGGTAAAGACATCCTTCTCTGCACTTTATGTACAAATATGCACAAATTTTCACACTAGTATAACTATGTCAATTGCTGGTAATTTCTAAATAGGGCACATATATCTTATTCTACTTCTATATTTCTCAGCCATTGCTGAGAGGAGGTTAAAACTACAGTAGTTACCATGAACACAGACATGAAAACTGCATATTTACAATGAGTGAGATGCTGTATTATCCCTGGATCATCATTTGAACCATTACTTTACACAGAAATGTATCATAGCTTCCAAACAATATCAGTTAAACACCACCACAGAGAACGATTGTAAACATTGACTAAGAGGCACAGATTATTTGAATGTTTCATGGTGCAAACAAAACGGACTAAACTTGAGTGACTGATACTTCAGAGTAAAGAATGACATTATGGCATGAGTCACACACTTCCTACTGCATTGTCATTCATGGCATTTGTTGATTTACAGTGCAAGGAATAGAAAAATTAGCCAGAAGGAATAAAAACTGAGCAGGAATGAACATCCTTTTCTAAACGTGCCCAATGGGGCAGGCGTTTGGCACAGTAGTTAAATGTCAGTTGGCAAGCATGCATTCCATATCATGGAATGAATTCAGGTCTTGGCTCCACTTCTGATTCCAGCTTCCTGAAAATGTGTGGTCTTGGGGGAAGTAGGTGATGACTCAAGTACTTGGGTGCCAGCCATCTGAATAGGAAACCCAGACTGAATTCCAGTCTCCTACATTAACCTGATCCAGCCTCAAGTATTGTGGGCATTTAAGGAATAAACCAGTCTTTGCAACATCTCTTCTTTATCTGTCTTTGTCTCTCTTTATACCTGTCTCTCTGCCTTTTGAATAAATAGAATAAATAAATAAAGGACAAAACATAAAAAAGTAGCTACAACCCATACTTCTCTCTCTCCTATGAAGATTGTATTTATTTATTTTTTTAAGATTTTATTTATTTGAGCAGTAGAGTTACAGACAGTGAGAAGGAGAGACAGAGAGAAAGGTCTTCCAATCACTGGTTCACTCCCCAAATGGCCACAATGGGTGGGGCTGAGCCAAGCTGAAGCCAGGAGCCAGGAGCTTCTTCAGAGTCTCCCATGCAGGTGCAAATGTCCAAGTGCTTGGGCCACCTTCTACTGCTTTCCCAGTCCATCGCAGAGAGCTGGATTGGAAGAGGAGTAGCAGGGACTAAAACTGGCACCCATATAGGGTGCCGAGACTGCAGATGGAGGATTAACCTACTGTGCCACAGGGCCGGCCCCTGAGGATTTTATTTAACCTCAAATATCTGTCCCTGGAGTCACCATTATGGTTGCTGCCACCACATGCCTTCAACATCGGCTTCCCACAGAGGGACCCATTCTAGACTCAGCTGCTCCACTTCCAATCTGGCTCTTTGCTAATGCACCTGGGAAAGCAGCAGAAGATGGTCCAAGTTCTTACGGCCCTGCACCCATGTGCAGGAAAGAAGACCAGAAAGAAACTCCTGGCTTCTGGCTTTGGCCTGGGCCAACCCTGGTCATTGCAGCTATTGGGGGAGTGAATAAGAAGATGGAAGACAGATCTCTCTCTCTCTCTCCTTCTTTCTCCCTCTCTCTCTTTCTAACCCTGCCTTTCAAACAAACTAAATCTTTAAAAAAAATCTACCCCTTCTTATGGTTTTATATTATTTCTGGCTAACATTTATATATACATGTTAATAAATTTGTATACCTCTTCTCAGGGCAATTTATCTATGGGCAATGTATTTCAGCAGACTCCAATATAGAAACTTTAAGGGAAAAACTCCTCCCCAAAATGTTTTATGTGATTGTACACACACACACATGCACACGCACACACACACATATATATATATATATGTGAGTATATATATAATATTATATATAATATGTATACATATTATATATAATATGTATATACATGTATATATATATATATATACACATTATTCAAGAGATCCAAGAACTTCAAAACAGAATAAACTTTTTGTGTAAAAATTGTAGGAAGAAATATTTTCTTTTTGCCCAGGCTTTCAGGAATAAAATATGTATTGCTTATAGTGGTGCTGGTATTGTGAAATCTCAGAAACTCAGATATAAAAAGGGGAAAAGCCAAGAAATTAAAAAAAAATCCATAATAAATATTCTAAAAGAACCATGTTGGGATTCTATTCAAACTCCTATTTTTTTTTAATTGTAAATATACTGACACTTTGGTTTAAATCAGTCATACTTTCAGTACCTGAAGAAAAACCATTGGACAGGGAGCAAAATATAATAATGTTATCAGAATTATATTTTATTATTTGTTGTACATTTTAAACTGATTAAAATAGTAATGTTTTCTGCCAGAAAATTTAATTTTGAATAAAAGGATATATTTATTTTATACTTGCTGATTTAAAGCAACTCTTATACATATGTAGATTTCTCAGTTATGCCATTGATCAGAAACTAAGATCAGAGGACTAAAAGACATCAAATCCATAAATAAATAACATTATTATTTCTCTAGAAAACATATAGAATAAACATAAATAGAAGTTTAGACTGAAAAATGTAGCACTATAGCAACCTGCAGATAGGAAAAAGTAATGAGACTGAAAAACCCATTCTGAAGCAAAGCCAAAGAAGTTCAAGGAAAAGCAATACAGTGTGATGTAACCAAAAATGAAGTGTTTAAAAAGGGAGAATAGTACACTATTTCCAAAAATCTGTTTCTAGGTCAAGTATGAGAATTAACCTGTTCTTGGATTTGGACAGATATAGGTCATTGACTAGAGAGAGTTATTTCCATGAAAAAGACATGGATTAAAATTAAAGACACTTGAAACTTTGATAGAAAATGATGATATAGAGACAATGTAATTTTGGCTAATAAAGATTATAAAATATTGTGTTTGTCAATATATGCAAATTTACTTTTTTTTATAAAGTTCTGCAGGGACAGATGTTTGACCTGGTGGTTTGAATGTTGGTTGGGATGCCATTTTCCCTTTTTGCAATGCCTGACTTTAGTCCTAGCTCCACTCCCGTGTCTAGCTCCTGCTAGCGAGCAGCCTAGAAAGCAGCAGCTGATGACTCAAGTGGTTGAGTCTCTGCCATGTATGTGAGAGGCTTGAATTGGGTTCTCAGCTCCTGACTTCACATTTACCCAGCCTCATCCATTGCAGAAAGTTGAGGAGTGAATCAGTAGATGGGAGCACTCTTCTTCTCCCTCTCTCCCTCTGTCTCCTCTCCAAAATGTTTTATGTGATTGTATATATATATATATATATATATATATATATGTATATATATATATATATATGATTTTATTTCTTTATTTGAGAGGTGGAGTTACAGACAGTGAGAGGGAGACACAGAGAGAAAAGTCTTCCTTCCCTTGGTTCACTCCCCAAATGGCCACAATGTCTGGAGCTGAGCTGATCTGAAGCCAGGAGCCAGGGGCTTCTTCCTGGTCTCCCATGCGAGTGCAGGTGCCCAAGGACTTGTGCCATCTTCTACTGCTTTCCCAGGCCATAGCAGAGAGCTGGATTGGAAGAGGAGTTGCCGGGACTAGAACCAGCACCCATATGGGATGCCAGTGCTGCAGTGAAGGACTAATCTACTGTACCACAGTGTCGGCCCCATTTATATATATTTTAAGACAATTATTGAATTCATTTTGATGTTGATAGTAAATTTATTTGAAAAAGTATACTCTCTCCATTCATTCCCTTTCTGCTCAATTTTCCCTCTTCCTTAACAACTAACATTACTGTGACATATTTGATGTGATTGATGAGCCAATATTGGTACTTTAAAAAAAAGATTTATTTATTTATTTTGAATGTCAGTATTACAGAGAGAGAGGGGGAAACACAGAGAGATCAATGTTCCAACTGATGGTTCACTTCCCAGATGGTTGCATGCTGGCCAAGGACAGGATCCCAGAGCTTAATCCAGGTCTTCTATGGGTGAGGCAAGGGTCCAAACACATGGATCATCTTCCTCTGCTATTCCCAAGACATTAGCAGGGAGCTAGACAAGAAGTAGAGCAGCAGGGACATGAACCGGAAGCCACATGGGATAACGGCTTTACAGATGGCAGCATTACCTGCTATGCCACAATGCAAACCCAACTGTCACATTATTTTGATTAAAGTTCAAACTTTACATTTGGGTTCACTGTTTGGGTTGTGTGGTTCCATGAGTTTTGACAAATGTCATGTAATATATCCACTTTTAAAGTACCATACAGAGTAGTTTCACTGTCCTGAATATCACTAGTGTTCCGTTTATTCAACCCTCAGTGAGCCTTGGAAGCCACAGATCTTTATTCTTTCAGCAGTTTTGCCTTTTCCATGGGGTCATATGGTTGAAATCATTTCAGATTCACTCCATTTACTTAGAAACTTGACCTGAAGTTTCCTATGTGCTTTTTTGTTTTTGTTTTTGCTTTTTGGTAGCTTGGTAATTAATGTACTGTCAGTCATTGAACAGGATTTCATTGTATAATTATACAATAGTTTTGTTTCTTCAGTTACCGATTGTGTAAATTATTCAGAGTGGCATACTTATGTGTGAACCTAATGGAAAAATATCACAGGAGAAGAAACTGGATGGGACTAAAGATCTTAGGTAATGTCAGTTAAGCTAATCAATCTCCTTATGAGATAGAGGCCTTTTCATTAAACTGAAAAAGGGACTGTGTCTATCTTGAAAACCATGGGAGAGATAAAGAAGGTATGTGCTAAACAGCAGCTTGTAAATTTGAGAGTAGATATTAAGAGAATTTTCAGCCATTAGCTTTCATTTAAATTGCTAATTAAGATCTCAATCTATCTGCAAATGGAAAGATGACAAAGAGGAATATTTGGAATATGTAAGGACGAGAGTTAGTGAGTTTAAATTACATTTCATTTGCAATGGTTTCATGACCAGAAGTTAATACATTACTCCCAGTTGAAGCTTTTAAAAGAAAAGTTTAATGCTTATTTTTGTTAAGGTCTCTCTAAATGCTCTTATAGATGAATACTGTAGAAATATGACATAGAAATGCATATAGACTTCACCATTCACCTTGATTTTGTAGCCCTATTTATTTTATTTTATTTTAGAAGCATGTTCAAATTATTTAAATTTTAGAAAAGTACGAGGGTACTCCAAAATTTTGTAGGAAACAGCTACCATAAGCTTTGTGAAGTATCATCATAATTGGATTTCATAAACAATGAAATCTATTCATAATTATCTTCAAATCACTAAATTTTTAAAATTAAACAAATATTCTTCAACTGCTCAAAATATTTTGAAAACAACTCCTATTGAAAGAATAAATTGTTAACAAGTATTTATTGATAATTGTGTATCAGACAGCACTTAATACTACTTTCAATGACAAATGAACACGTGTGTATGCCAGAGAAACCCAAAGGAGCCTAGAAGCCAGCGTTTCCAGTGGTAATTGGTTTTATGCACAGAGCACCCACACAACAAACTAGTTACCTGGGCTCAAGATTCTACGAATTTCAGACTGATAATGAACAGCACAATGCCCACATATATCAAAATCCATGTTCACTAAACAATGTGTTGTTATCATAAACTGGTGTGCCCCAGTTTCTCAGGTACATAAATGCACTCTGATCAGGCAGGATATTCCAAGACCTGAGGTGTTGTATTCCTGGAGTAGAATAAAAGACAGTTCTTTGGTATGTGAGAGTCTGAGTGTTGTGTTAACATTTTACAGCCAATAAGAATTATAGAACTCAATAGGACAATCCAGCTATTTGAGAAACAATTTTGAACTTTTCGCATGCACTGTGCACTCTTTTAAGTATTGGGGAGGCAGCATTGAACAAAAGAGCTCCAATCTGCTCACTTGGCAAAACCCATATTTTCAGGGAAATATAGTAAATATATAAGATTGAAAATAAATTAAGAACATATAATATTGGATGCTGGTTGTGCTATGTGGAAAATTAAGCAGAAACAGGAAAAATGTGCAACAGTTCAATTTTCATTAGTGCCACGCCCACAGCTGTGATACCCGCGTGGCAAGATGTTGCTGCGTCGGGGGTCTAAAGCTGCAGGGTTTTGGGGTGCGCGCTCTGTCGGAGTTTAGCCTCAGGCGATTCCTGTGCAGTCCACGGTTGTAACGACCCTCGACTCACAGTAGGGGAGCCGAAGACTGTCCTTGCTAAATTTTGGGGGACACCGTGTCTCTGCTCTGCTGATGATCTCATTATGCATTATCTACCAGCTGTGTTTACACTTTACTGCTTACCCTCATATTCTCAGAAACTAAAAAATCAAGAAAAAGAAGTTTCCCATAAGCCAGGAATGCAAGTCAAAACATATCATTAGGTTCCCATTGTAGTAACAGAAAAATGTTAAGGTTACTCAGAGGTTATCTCCAGGTACCTAGAGGGCAAGCAAAACCTTGGACAGTTATTCCCCTAAACAGTTCAGTAAGTGAAACTAAGTCAAAGGTCAATTCTCATCCTCAGTAAGTGAAACTAAGTCAAAGGTCAATTCTCATCCTCAGTAAGTAAAACTAAGTCAAAGGTCAATTCTCATCCTCAGTAAACGGAACTAAGCCAAAGGTCAATTCTCATCCTCCGTAAATTGTCTAAAAACAATGTCCCCACTATGTTCCTCATAAAACCACTCGTATGACATCATTGTTTTAACTCATTTTGTCAACCTTTGTGATAAAAGTTTTTCATTTGCCTGCAGCATTGTTCTTTACTATATAAACCCAAGCCTTACTACAATAAATCGCAGCAGTAACATACACATAACGTGTGTGTCTGTCTGTCATTTCCCCGCCGATTTCTGACTCTCCTGGCTCTTCGTTCCCTCGTTCTCCCTCGGTCTGTGACTCCGCGAGAGCCGGTCCGCGGCAGGTGGCGCCCGAACAGGGACCTGAAGGACAGGTAATCTTTCTCTTTCTTTCCTCAGAGTTAGGAACGGCTCTTACGAGGGAACTGCAGTCCCGCCGGCGAAAGTTTACCGGTTAAGCGTAAGTAATCTTGGGAACCATGGGGCATTCATTGTCAAAGAAGGAAAAGATGCTAGTTGTCATGCTACGGAAAATGCTGACTAAATCCGGATTTCCTGTCTCGGTAAGAACAGTAAAAACTTTTACTTCTTTTCTCAGAATGGTTAGTCCTTGGTTCCTGGAGGGAGGCTCTTTAATCTTAGAGGATTGGAAAAAGGTTGGCAAAGAAATGCGTAGGTATGTGCGAAACCAAGGGGAAAAAACCTTGCCCCCACAAGCATATCAACTTTGGTACCAAATTAGAGAACTTTTGGCGGAAACCACGCAATTTGAAGGCTTGTGCCGTGAGACAGCCTCTGATACAGGAAAAACTACAAATTATAAAATACCAGATTGTGGTCCAGGGGGTTCCAGGCAGCGTACTCCTTTGATGGCCTCTGCACCTCCTATGGTGTATAATGCCATAAAAAAGGATGAGAAGGAAGATGATGATTATAGCGAAGTATATTGGAAAGAACTGGAGGATGAAGAACGAGAGGAGGACGAGGAGGATGATTATAGAGACCACCATAGGCCTCCTCCTATTCCTATGCAATCTATGATGAGGAAGCCTTCCAAGCCTAGAAGGCGCCCTCCTCCATTACCCCCTCCTCCAATGGGCTTTAAAGGTGCCATAGCTGAGGCTCGAAAAAATGGGGATGTTGCCTTTGGCATCTTTCCTGTTGTAGAGACCTCTGAAAATGATGGAGAACCTACCTGGGAACCCC